>NC_137199.1:24176738-24461738 GCF_960531495.2 Zeus faber
TATTGAAAAACTCTTCCTTGCATAAATGCGCATAAATGCAATGTGGCAAACATTTGAGCCCTTTGAAAATGATTACCTATTCAAAACACTGCTCGCTATATTGTCAGGCATCTCTAAGTTACAATGAGGATGAAAAAATGGTTGCAAATAATGCATTTTATCAGATTTTTCAGGGTTGTATTGACTCATTTGCACTGCTTCGAATCAGCTCTTTTGGCTTAATTCGGGCAAACACTAGAAACAAGAAGTTGCGTCGCCTCCTACTGACAACTTACTGTAGCCCTGGCAAAAGTAGTTTCAAATACAAATGATATTACTGTTATTCAGTACATGTGAAAAAAGAAAAATACACTCAAACACATATAATCATGATAATGTCAGTTTCCTAATTTCGAAAGGAGATTTTAAATATTTTTCTAAGGCATAAACACAATATTAATAAATATACATACATTCCTTCATTAAAAAACAAAGTGCTGAGATAAGTTGTGCTATGAACAGTTATAAATGATGTCAACAAACATTTTAATGAGGCATGGATTGAAAAATATAAAACCTATCCTTTAAATAGAGAAATGTGAGTTTCTCAGATATTTTGAAATATTTTCTCTCTTCCTATTGATGAAGAAAAAGTCCAGAAGCCGGATTTAACAGTTTCAATTTCAAACAAATGAAACTGTACGACAAGCCAAGCTCCGCAGTTGGATGATTTCATAGAGATGATTTATAGAGTCCTGATAAACACCATGCTGGAGGCTGATATAAATATATATATTTAATGTGTCTGATATAGCGGATCCACCACCCCGACTACAACAATGAGCTGACCCAGTTCCTCCCGCGCACAATAGTTTTGAAGAAGCCCCCGGGGGCTCAGCTGGGGTTCAACATCCGAGGGGGCAAGGCCTCGCAGCTGGGAATATTCATTTCCAAGGTGACGGTGCAACCATGGAGTTGGTGTCGGATTATGTACATACAGTATGTGTGCACAGGGCTGCTTTCCTGCCTGAGCTGGGTCTTTGTTTGAGTGGGAGACACAATAATAAAGTGCTATGTTCATCGATAACGTTGGGGTTTGATCTCCAAATCCCTCAGTCCTTGCATCCCCATTAAGCACAGTTATTTTTTCCAGCAATTGTAACACAAATTTTATATTTTTAAATTCCTAAGGAGACATTTGCTGCTTGCTAGTAACACATTCTGGTTGGAAGCACTTGAAAACATCAGCATTAAATGGGTGAATGTGAACGTGAGCGTCAAGTATTTGAATTTGGGTCAATGTTACTCAGGTTGAGCATCAATGATCCGTAGAAAATGAATGGTTTAACGCGGTATTGTTCATTTTGACGCTGGTTGTTTTAAGCGGATAAAGTGTGTCTTCTATGTTGTCAGGTGGTTCCGGACTCGGACGCTCACAGAGCCGGGCTGCAGGAAGGAGACCAGGTGCTTTCTGTAAATGAGGTGGACTTTCAAGACATAGAACACTCAAGGGTAATTGAAGTGGTACTTCAAGTAATACTCTTATTGTTAATGTGTTATATTGGTGTAATATTGGAGTACTTTACTCCGGAACCATTTTTTATTTATTTTTATTTTTTTCAAATATAATTAATTTGGGGTTTTTGGTTTTTTTTCTACTTCTTAAGGCTGTGGAAATTCTGAAAACTGCTCGAGAAATTCTGATGAGGGTCCGCTTCTTTCCTTACAGTAAGTATTGCTTTTACCGTTCCTGGTGGAAGCGCGTATGCCTGAGCATGAAGTGTATCCAACATATTTATCTTCAGTCGGACGTTTTGCATTGCATCTATTGCATGTATGAAGGAAGTGAACTAGTAACTCACTGAGCGAACTTAGTACAGTGATATCTATTAAATCTATCATATCATCAAGTCTATCAGATGGTTTCAGAGCAGTGGGGTCAAACATTGAATTTCAGATTCGTGAAACAAAACTAGATTTGACCATTTTGGGATGGATTGGGTGCGGCTGCATGCCTAACACCCGAGTATTTTCCAATGTCTAAACCAAGCTACTGGATTATCCCACCGTGTGACTCGCTGAAGTTCAGTCTCATTTTTCCTCCTAGATTACCAGAGGCAGAAGGAGAGGACCGTCCACTAGATGGCAGCAGATCCTTTGTCAAGAGGAAGAAGCAGGAAAAAAGGAAGGGGTAAATGAGCAATACACAGCTGGGCTGACAGGGGCGGTCTGGTCGTTGTCATCCTCCCACAGCTGCAGCCTCCTTTCAGTTCCCACTTCAACATAGCTCACCTGTGACTAAACCGCCCGGCTCATTGTTTCACTCGGAAGGATAAAAACTCACTTCTCTGTTTAAAATTATTATTTTGTCTCTCACCGCCAGTACTAACACCGACACCTCAGTTAGATGTTGGTTTAGTTTTTTACCCTCGTTTCTTTTTCATGGTTTTGTTTTGAAAGCTCAGCAAACTCCCATACACAGAAGCTACTGCTGCATACTATATTTTGATTAGATTTGATTACAGTAGCATGTTAATACAAAAAGAGAAATCCATACAAAAATGTGATTTTGGCCATTTTCCATAATCCTGACCAGATGTATTTGGACAGAACCAAGGTCCTGTAACATACACGAACTGGAGGCACAACAAATGTACAGGAAAATATTTTGGTGATATTGGTTTAGAGAATTTAACTTAAGTAAGTTGAAAGTATACAGAGAGGTGGTGTGTTACAAGAGATTTGATACAGTCAACTATGAATATTTGTTATGAATGATTTATCACTGTATATTAAGTGTATCACTGTTCTACCTGTGTAAATATATTTCAGTGGTGTGCTATGTTATAAAACTTGCCTTAATATGCAAATATTGGTAATTTTCACCATTTTGACTCTAGATGCCAAATATAAAGACATATGAACCGAAAATATGAGATTTAAGTATTTTCCTTGTGCCAATTTCCTTAACATGAACTTGATTCTTCTAAAAAATGCTTAAAAATCAGCCTGACAAAGACAATAGGCTTAACATTTCACCATCATTTCCTGGAGTTGAGTTATATTTACGTACTGTATATTGAGCCAATTTAAAGACATTAAACAACATGGCTGACGAATGTTGACATGGCCTTGTTTTTGTCTTCCCCCCGTCTTAACTAGTTTTGTAATGCTCGCAGAAGCAGAGGAAGCCTGTTTTATCACTTCCTTTTTATCACAAAGCCTGTTGTGTACAAAATAAAACTAACTTAATATTGGTTGGCTTTGTTTGGTGATGTATTTATCAATTTATTATTATGAATGCTGATTAACTCCGATTAAGGTTTTTGTGCAAATTTAAACCAGAACTGGTTTTATGACCGCTTAAGAATGTTTGTGAGGAACGCTGGTGAACTCTTCAGAGTAGCAGGACTTGTTACTCCACTTGAGATTTTCATTGACATCGGCTGTCACACTTAAACACAGTCAAAGTCGTTAGAGACACGGAGAACCTGTGAGGTTTATTAAAAGAAAAGAAAAAAAAAAACAAATATTTTTACAAGGATCGTTTCGAGAGCTAAGCTTGTTTAACTTGATCTGAGGGCCTCTGCTCCGTCGTGACTTCATCGGCTGTAAGTTAAATTAACCTCCAATAATTCGATTACATCAGAATTAAAAATCCTTCATCTGGTAAAACAACATTATGCTACGAGAGAATTAAGTCACAGAAAATTACTCCAGGTTAAACAGTAATTTGTGTGGCTGTAAAGACCTGTAACGACGGTTATTTATGCATTTCTGTAGAACTGAAATTAATTCCATGAACCTAATTGATAAATACACTAATATGGAAACCTTCAAGCATGATTGACCTGTATGCAAAGATTAAAAAAAAGGTCGTTTTTTTTGTTTTTCTTCTCAAATAAAGTAAATTCCTTCCATTAAATAAAGCACCTATAAAAATAAAATCAGTTGATAACCCATATTGACAGTAGAGAATAAGGGTTGGTTTTTTTTTTGCTGTAAGCCTATTTGGACACTTTTTTCTGATATTTCTAGTTTTTAGCTGTATACCTAATATCTAGGCTGAAAACGACTTACAACTTTCATTCACAAAGATTTGTTACACGTTAACAGCGTAAGTATATATTTAAATGTGATCTCAAACAATACACTTAGAAATATGCGTATATGCAATATTTCAGTTCACTGTAACTATAAGATACTCCCTTCCATTTGTAAGTACTTCGTCATGTCAACCGATACAGTATATACGGCGCTACACGCGGCCGCAACTCCCAAATCTTTTTTTTCGGTGCCATTCCGCAGCCCCTCGCCCCCATTTCCACATCTCGGTCACGCGGTGTTGGGAAAGCGCAGACGGGGGCCAACACTGGAGAGATGTGCTTTAGCTTATCGACGGCGGAGTGATCAGATTGGCATCTCGCTCCGTGTTCATTTGCGTCCGACTCGCACAGCTGTAAACACTTCGTTCTTTCGCTCTAAACAGAAAGGCAACATTAGGAGAAATATATATATATATAAAAATAAAAAAACAAAAAAAATTAAGTCCCCTTGATGAGCACGGGACTTTAGTGTCATGTCTGACCGAGTTTATGCGAGTACTGTATCCCCCTATAGTCCCGCTTGACGAGCCTTCATCATCATCATCTCCTCCTCCTCCTCCTCCCACACTTTGCGCTCAGCAGCCATCTTCATCATAAATAACACCCGCGCCCTCCTCGGCGTCCGCCAGGGAGCTCTCGTCCACGTTCTCCAGGGAGTCGGCCCTCTGCACGGACAGCTCGGCCGGGTCCATGGAGGGCAGGGCGCTCTGCTCGGCGGCCAGCCAGGGCTTCCGGCCCGGGGAGTTCTGTCGCTTCCACTCGCGGTAGTTCTGTCCCGCCTTGTGCAAACGCTTCATCACCTGGACGGGGGGAGGCGGGGGGGTCAGAGATCTAGTGCGGCGATGGGGGACCGGACGCTCCGCCTCAGCGAAACGCCTCGACGCGTCGAGATAAAAAAAAAAAACCGTTCGGCCGCTGTGTGCTCAGCTGTCTGGAAATCTTTTTATTTCGTTTTTTTAAGATCCTCAGGCGCCAGTTATTTCGATCTCATCTCAATGTATTCCGTTTGTCACGTCCCAGAACCCTATAATTATTATTTTTATTATTTCTATTATTAATAATAATAAAAATAATTAAAAACATATTCATTGTTATTATTTTTATATCACAACCCGTGAGCAAGGTTACAGTCAGCAAGTTTCGGTGCGGAATGCCAAAGCAGTAATGCAATGGCCGAAGAGCCTGGTTTTGGTTTGCGGAGAAAGCTGTGAATGATTTGTGAACGGGTCAAGGTTTCCTATTCAAAAATCGATGACGCAATTCTCGCCGGGTTCCACGCGCGCCGGTACTCCGTCATCTAAACAGGTTTTGTTTTTTTTATTATTATTATTATTTTTTTTTAAAGGACCGAGGAGAAACAAGAACCCGGGGAACGAGTTCCGCCGGCACCGAAACGCCGGCTGACTTGACTGCTTTTGTCAGGGACCGCGGGTTGTGTTTCTAGAGCCATTGTCTTTCCGGAGGCTTGAAACCAACTCCCAATTTGCACTCGACGGCGAACGCTCTAATCATTTCCATAACAAAACAGTGTTTGCCCAAAGCATGACCGTCGACTTCGACCTACCTTGGGAGCCAAAACTTGAGTTGCTCTGTTAACCACCCACTTTGGGAGAGAACCTGAGCACAAAAAGAGATTGAATAAATCAGAAATCAACACTCTAAATGCCCCGATGCAGATTATATTTTTTTGATTGGGGGGAATTGTTTTGTCCCACGTCTGACCTTTGGGGTCGGCCTGCGACAGGTACGTGAAGGAACAGCTGTCTGGTCCCGTGGCTTTGATCATGTATCCGGTGAGAATGGATATGGCTCTCACCAGGTTGTTGCGTGGAGGGTATTTCTGGAAGCCAACAAAAAAAATCTCACTTATTTTTGTATAAACAAGCTGCATTCTCGCATCTCCGGGAGCCGAGCCCGGATGTCACAGGCGCCGCCCCGCCCCGGGGGGGAACCGGCGGGTCGGGGACGGCGGTGGCTTTCGTTCCAGCTGCGAGAGGAGTTCGGAGCGGAACACGACGTACCGGGTGCTTGACTGAGAAGTTGACGATGACGTACTCGTCGTCCCTCACTTGCCACGAACGCAGCGTGACCACGTCCCGACTCTTCAGGGGACTGGGACAGCGCCCTGAGAGGCAGAACATTTTTTTTTTTTCAGAACGTGAGCGGTCTCACCTTGGAGCCGCAGCGCCCTTGTTGGGACTCTAAACACGCCGGACCAGGCCCCTCGTTTCATCCATAACAATAAACAAACAGGACTTCAACGAGGAAGTGATAACTTAACTAAGGTTTAAGAAAACTTTTTTTTTGGACGTCAGATAGCACTGTAAGTGAGTAGGTACCGGAATAAATCTAACGAGGACTGAGTGTTGACTAATGTTGATGAAATATATGGATAAATAAATAACAATAAATAAAGAACCATCAGCCGAAATGTTCATGTTGGAATCAAGACCCCATAGATTCAAATTAAAGACCATTTAATGACTTAAAGGCCTAATGTTTGTAAAAGAACAAAATTAAAAATGATCTCCGGTGATTATTATTATTGGGTTTTTTTTAGCTGGCATGCATTTATGTCTGCAGAGCGGCATTGTTGATGTATTCTATTTGTACACCGGCAGACTTAGGCTTTAGATTAGCGGTCTCAAACTCAAATGACCTGGGGACCACTGGCCAGGTTGGTCCCCAAAACAAGTTTTAAATTTTTTTTTTTGCTCAAAATACCACTCAGATGATGCATTCTCGACATTCTAACATGACACTCTGTTTAAGTGGGTGGAGCCACCCTCCTGAGGCCCCGAAAGTTTGTTTGAACAAGTGTTGGGAGTTCCAGCAAAACCGTGCCGAAAGTTAGTCTTTCCCACTTTGTACATGCGTACGCAAAGCACTTCTAAAAGTACAAACTGATTTGTTTTCCCCGTCACCTCATCCCCAGGTTTTTTTTTGTTTCGTTTTTCTGAACTGCCTAATAACATCCTGTTGGGAATAGCTCTTAAGATTCAAGATTCAAGGATTCTCTTACGATCTATTTAATTCTGTCTCGTATTTTGAAAAACATTGAGTAGATTTGTGTGGATTAACTAAGCATTGTGATCTGATTTAAAAAAATATATATTATTTTGCGGGCCAGATTCTTCAATATTAACATCATGGTGCATGTAACATTAAAATCGGGCTGTAGTTTGAAACCTCTGCCCTAGTTTCATGTTCCTGCCCTAGTCTCAAAGTTTATTTATAAGTTGTATTATAATAAATGGTCCTGTTTATGATGGCACATCCTGTTTTCTTTTGTTAATTGTCTTTTACCTGACTGCGCAACAAGGACAACAGAGATCGATTGAAATCAAATCGAATATGTTCTGTATGTACCTATCTCATATGTTCTGTATGTACCTATCTCATATGTTCTGTATGTACATATCTCATATGTTCTGTATGTACCTATCTCATATGTTCTGTATGTACCTATCTCATATGTTCTGAATGTACATATCAAATATGTTCTGAATGTACATATCTAAATGTTCTGTATGTACATATCTAAATGTTCTGTATGTACATATCTAATATGTTCTGTATGTACATATCTAATATGTTCTGAATGTACAACTCACATGAGTAGTATCCCACGTCGGCGTTGGCGGAGAGGCGGGCGATGTCGAAGCTCTCCGTCATGTTGAGGTCCCACTCTTTGCGGTACTGGCCGTCGTGGAGGACGTCGTACATGGTCGCGGCCGACACGTCTCTGATCGCCATTTTACACTAAAAGACATTAAGACATCGGGGGACACGTGTCGCTTTAATGGGCGGTTCGGTTGTAGTTGCGGCGGCGGCGGGGGCTTCCTACCGGATACCAACCTTGATCATGTGGATCTTAGACCCGGCTCTCGGTCCCTGCGTCGGCGTCGCGGGAGGCGTCTCGACCCACACCTGCATTCCGTTCTTGTCGTACTTGTTTCTCCAGTTGACCATGGTCACGCAAAGGTTTTTGAAGCTCGAGAAGAGGGTTTCATCGGGCAAGATGTCCGAACGCTGAGACATCCTGTAGCTTTAAAAAGATATATAATATTAATAATGATAATAGTTAAAAAAAAAAACCCTTCTTGGGGGTTTCCCTCCTGAAGGTCTGGAGGAACTCCTCTGCTGCTGATGCGTGTGAATGCACCGACTGATCCGCGGTCCGGTCGAGCTGGATTATTGGGCTGGATTCCTGAACGACTGCCGTACAGGTGTGTTCGGCAGGCGGGGTGGGCGGGGCTTCAGCCTGTGCGCGCGAGAGAGGGGGCGTGGCCCAGGTGTGTTGTGACGTCCCGTACGGAAGACGGCCACTTAAAATATTTTTTGTAAAAATTACATTTAATAATGTACCCCTCATTAGATAATTAACATTGAGGAAAGGAATACGTTTTTTAAAATACTAGAAACCCATGTTTAACAGAACCTCTGAAAAGTAAATAAGTATCTGAAAAGTAAGTGGGACTAAATAATTACTTATCACTTTTGGATGATACCTCACATCGGTAGTTCAGTAGGAAAAGCAGAGCAGAGATGGACTTTGGTGAAATATCTTTATTTTTATTCCATGTGATAGGCCTACATTTGGGTGTTTCATTAACTTTCCTTTTTATACAGCAGATAGTAATAGTACAGTATTCACACAAACATTGCTAAACACGAGTAGACAGCATATTTAAATTGACACACATTTCAGAAGAGAGTAATCGGTCAGTGACAAGAAAGAGAAGAGCTGCTATGGTTATGACTGTTGTTCGATGTAATTAAATACTTTACATTTTCCATCCTCTGAAAATGTTAACATTTCAAACAAGCTACAGCGAATGCACAACTGTGTTTTGATGTGATATGGCTAATAAGTTTAGTGATACACTGTCTCTAGAGACGAGGGAGGAGTTGTGTCTTTCGGTGACTGTAAACCAACCTATTGACTACACACACACACGCTGCAAAAAGACCTCCAGCAGTGGCAGGAGAAGAGGAAAAACACACCACCGGGCAAAAGTTGTCTTTAGGTAGGATCCCAGCAGGCACGCAAACAATAAATAAAATAACTAATTTCCAACATGCGTGCCGGCGTCTGTAATTTTGGTCAAGCGTACATGTTATTCACTTGTTGAGTTACAAAATAAATAAACACATAAAACCAACAGTCTCACACAGGCATTAGCAATAAAGGCTACTTCAACTAACTTCTTTGAACTTTTTACAGCAAGGGTGTTAGTAAGCATTTGGCTGTATCTGAGGACAAACTCTTATCTGCCAGCTCTATAAAACAACTAGTGAAGCCATGAGCTAGTCGGCAGGCTTCTTAATTTTTACAATATTGTGGCTTGATTCAGTGCACAACGTTGGTGAACAAACAAGCAAGGCATCTGTGTTCTTAACCATATATAAATCCTGCACGGTGAGCATGCTGCATGTTACCGCAATAGTGTAATCAACACAAATATCAATGTCATGAAGGACACGGCTGTCTCATATCAACTTAGAGTCAACGCTGGATTTTTGGGAATTTTGCACTTTAGGAGATCTCCCTCCTCAACAGTGTTCGTGCGCGTGCAGCTAATTTAAACATTACAATAACCAGTTCTACACTTTTGATATGGACAAATATTGTGTCAGGTTAGTATAAAAGAATAATGTATTTTGTGATGGGTTCCCTTAAGACCAAAACACGTCTGTATATGGTTTTTATCCCTTTTACAGCACCCCCTGGTGGGCAACTGCTAAAATGTAGAAATCATGCAAATTGCTCAATCACATAAGTGGGGTTTTCAAATTTAGGTTCTGTGAAATGCCTTAAAACAAAACAAAAAAATACTAACATATGGTCCCAACAACAAGATCAACACAAAGGCTTAATTTGAGTCGCATGGCAAGATATCGTCCAGAAACTTAAGTTCACTGGATCTCAGTAAATCAAAACGATTGGTGTGTGGTATATGATAATATATATATATATATTATTATTTTGTTCTTATAGTCCAAACTCACCATTGGAAGTAAAAGAGCAAAAACATCAAGGAGCTCAAACCTCAACCTTGCAGAATAATTTGGAGTACTCCCGTGTTGTATTACCTCACAATAATGACAAGAGCAATAGCACTCCAGCTCGGAACGATGCAATAACTTAAGAGTAGCTATGTTAGGCTGCAACCCTATCGAATGCCATGCAGTTATAAATAAAAAGTCAACATATTAACCTACCCCTTGTGTTAATGTTTCATTTTAAACCACATATTTTTTTTTTATCTTTTTTTGTTGTTTGTCCCAGATAATCTGTTTGGATACAGAATAGCACATCCACACGGTTACTCCGAAAAGTCACTGAGTTGAAAAGGGGGGGGGGGGGGAGTTGACCTCCACCCCGGTGGCAGCGTGCCACGGGTGAAGCCAAGTCGCCACTGAGACACAAGCTGTTGGTGGGAGCGAGGGAGGTCGCAGGAGGAGTGGCGAGGTTTACTAGCAGGAGCAGCTGCTCTCGGTGACCGTCATCTCGGGCTGCTTCTCCAGTTTGATGTCGATCACTGGTAGGACTCGAGTTAAGAAACGCCGCCCTTGTATTTGTACATTTCAAAGGATGTATGGGCAAACAATCAAGCCCTAAGGGAAGACACGGAAAGCTCTGGCGCACGGGGGTCAAAATGCGTCCCCTTTGTCCACTAACCCAAACTGAAGCCAGGCCTTCCATCCCTGTCGGCTACGGTGTCCTAAAAGTGACAGAAAGAATGAATCGCTAAATTAACGTTCGAGAATTACGAGACCCACGGACCTAAGGAAGGTTTGTACAAATTCATTCGGCAGCTACGTGTCCTTTACGAGACCAGCATGTTCGATGTGTTACATACTGTAAATACAAATGTCTTGAATTTAAATAAGATGCGCTGGAAGAGTGACGAAGATAACATCGTGCCACGTCTTTTTAAAAAGGATACTGTCTTCTTTGCTTTTCTCTGGTGTGCTGTCCATCCCAGGCAACGCTGCAGCAACACGACGGAACAACTAAGAACAAAAATGATTAAATGAATAAATACAACAAATAAGTGAAATTATGCCGGCAATGCAAAGAGATTTCATAAATATCAATCATTAGTCTAATAGTGATAGTGTAACTGTGCTACATGATGCAATTATCCTCCTAACATTCTGTAATGCACATTTGAAGTATAGTGTTAGGAGCATATTACTGGGCCAATAGCAGAGAATGCGCAAAATTCTGACTTGCATAAAGACTAAAATGCAATCACTTTGAACTAACTAAATGCAATACATGCAACACACACTGACGGGTGACATTTAGGGTGAAGGCGGGGGTGGGGGGGGGACGGACGGACGGACGGACGGAACAGAAAAACAAGCGATAGCAGTCGACCTGTAACAAACACGAAAAACCAAAGATGAAGCATCTACAAGCAAAGGCTGTAGGAAGGAACATTTGGTTACTTTCCATATGAATCGGGAGTGTTAAGACAAATCACTGGAGCCGTGTGGGGGGTAGAAAAAATAAATAATATGTATATATATATATATATATATATACAAAAAAAATCCCAAACGACAAAATGTGAGCTTTGGAGGGCACGCTCGGCTAAACTACGCTGAGGGAGCAGCATCTCTACCTGTTTGACATTGTAGCCAGTTTTTGCGCTGGTTTCAATGAACATGACATTGAGTTCCTTAGCTCTCTGCTCGCCCTCCTCCGTGGTGATCTGTCTGCTCAGGTCAAAGCAGAGAGGGGGGGGGGGGGGGAAGACGGGACGGACGGACGGGACAGAAGGAAACGTCACAAAGAGTCCAAAGAGAGGGGCGAGAGGAGGAGATAGGAACAGGGGGGGGGGGGGGGCTCGACGACAACGACGACAACGACAACAACAAGAGAGAGAGAGAGAGAGAGAAAGATTGGGGTTTCGGTTGAAAGGAAGAGATTAGTTTCGTTATTACGGACGGACAAAAGGAAGAGGGGAAGGGGAGAGGGAAGGACAGAGGCCGTCGGAGAAAGAGAAGCACTCACTCGACAAAAGCTTCCGATCCACAGAGATACATTAAAAAAAACAAAAACAAACAAAAAAAAAAAAACAACCTCCCTATCCTAACTCCTGCGGGGAAATGAACACCTTTTGAGACGCTTTTCCAGTGCGCACCAACCTGTTTGACGTTATAACCCGCCTTGGCGCTCGTCTCTATGTACATCACATTCAGTTCGCGAGCTTTCCTCTCTGCCGCCTCAACAGAAACTTGCCTGCCATGGTTCCACAAGCGTGGGGGAGGGGGGTTGGTGGCATGGGGGTTAAGGAAAAACACAACATTAAAAAAAAGAAAAAGGAAAAAAAAACAAAAACTATGTGGGAAGACAGACCCAACGACAAGGATACAAATCAAAAAAAATAATAAGATCGCATAGAAGTCTGATAGAAAAACAGGTTAAATTCTAAGAAATTAAAATTGTGATAAATGTGAGAAGATAATGATTTAAAATATCCAGGAATATGCAGTAACACCTAAAAGAAGGAAGTGTCAAAAATAGATGGAATGTAAAAAATACACTGAGGGGAGGAAAAGGGGGTCCGGGCTTCGGCAGACTTTAGAGACACTCATTTCATTTAGCTTTAAATCACACTTTGCAACATTCTATGCACTGTGGAAATCCATCATAAAAAAAAAAAAAAAAACAACAACAAAAAAACAAACTCTGATCAACATCTCACGCAATCGTGTACCGTTTATCCGCCAAGTCGGTTTTGTTGCCGACGAGCATGATGATGACGTCACTTCCTCTCTCCGTTCTGACGTCGTCGATCCACTTTGAAGTTTGTTGGAAGGAATTAAGATCTGAGGAGGAGGAGGAGGAGGAGGAGACGCGCCGTTACACGAAAAACAGCAGGAGCGACGCTGAGACGAACAGAAAGCTTAAAGTGTGCGTAAGAGGCCATTCCTGTCATGTAAAAGACACAGTAGCCGACCGTTAGTAAGC
Source organism: Zeus faber (assembly GCF_960531495.2). Lineage (NCBI taxonomy): Eukaryota > Metazoa > Chordata > Actinopteri > Zeiformes > Zeidae > Zeus > Zeus faber. Next base: position 24,189,813 of record NC_137199.1, read on the forward strand.
AGGAATTTGGAGTCGGAGAAGTTTCAAGGAAGAAGACAAGTAACAAAAAAATAAATAAAATAAATGTCCGTATTTCCCAAATAGACAGTTATTAAAAAAAAAAGGCCCACACTACGCTGGAATAACTCTGTTCCCCTACAGTTAGTTTCGGGTGCAGCCCTGACTCACTGGTGATATCATAAACTACCACAGCGATGGTGGAGTCACGGATGTAGCTGGGAATTAGGCTACGGAAACGCTCCTGTCCGGCAGTGTCCCAAAGCTGGAGCCGGACCTGAGGATTAGAACGGAGAAAGGAAAAGTACAAACAGCGGGAGACAACGAGGGGGAACAAGAGAATGGAAAATAGGAAGAGTGAAAAGAATTTGAAAGCGAGGAAACGGGGGATGCAAACGGCCTTTCAGGGAGGAAAAGGGGAAATTAGTCCAACGCCAAAAGGTGCCGGGAATATCGGAGGGTGACTGATTGATTTTCCTCAAATAGGACATGCACGATTTATTAACTGCAAAGCCAAAGGATTATTAATATAACGGGGGATGATTTTTTTCCTTATTGATTTTTTATTTATATTTTTTTCTATGATTGTTGATTAGACGTCCCCCATAAGTAACAGCATTAAGGAAGCCTTAACGTCTCAAGAGCACTGAACTTGTAGCTCTAGAGAACCGTTGAAACTTTCTCTATTTGCATAAACCACGCAAAGACTGAGAGAATAGCTAAGAAGTGCTCCTTCCACTGTCCGGTAGAATTTCAGGGCTTTGTCAATTCTGTTTATCCGCCCTTCATCGGACTATCAGAAGGGCAAGAATGCGAGGCACGGCCGCGATACCTACTGGCTATATCATAAACCACCACAGCAGCAGCGGAGTCGCGGATGTAACTGGGGATGAGGCTGCGGAAACGTTCCTGTCCGGCTGTATCCCAAAGCTGCAGCCGAATCTGTGGCCAGCCGAGCATAGAACGTGGGAACGGGTGGAGTTTATGACACAGCCGAGGGATTCAAAGAAAACAAAACAAAACAAAAAAAAAAAAAACAACAACAAAAAAACAACTACAAGTGATAGTTGAACTCAGGGTCCGAAATGAACAACCGTGTAGTGGCAAGTGCGGGTGAGGATTTGCTCTAGTCGGCGGCTTTTTCCTCAGACCCTAACTTCCAAATGCTCGCCTAAAAATCACAATGTTAATTCATAAACTGTGAATGGGCGTCAGCAGAAGGATTTGGCCTTCACTGCCCAGCGTAGACACCCATGTAGTGGGATTGAACCAAATTAAAGAACACAACACAGGCCTCTGAACGCCGCTCTACCTCAATATTACCTCGGGGACATCGAGTCACCGAAAGGAAAACGATGACAAATAAAGAGGCGAGAAACATCGGGGAAGACGTTTCCCTGGTATTTTGATGATGACTCAGCCATGTGACAGCATCGTGGCCTGTGCTTTGTTCCTCAAGTGTGAAAGGCAAAAGCAAATTCAAATTCAACATGCCAACAATGCGGGTGAGGCACAAAATAATTTCGGACCCTGATTGCACTAAAACATAATCAAAACATTAACAAAATAAGGTAATTAAATATGATGCATTAACACAGCATGGATTGTTGAAAGGCACATATTTTATGGTTTTTATATTAAATACAATGAAATTTAGAACTTACTGTTCGATCTTCTAGGTACATGGTTTTTGACAAGAAGTCGATGCCAATGGTTGCCTGTGAAATCATCAGGTTCACATTTAGACCTCTGCGGAGTCCATGATTCCAATATCAAACAAAAGCCCTAGGACTTGGGTGTTCCAGGTCAGTGATTCTCAACCTTTTTCCAAATCAAGGACCGTCAATTTAAGGCCACGGGCGCTGTTTCATAAGATTCCATCCCTGGGACCCCAATCTGAGAAGATTTTTATTCTTAGATATGATTTCGTCCCAAACTTGCATACCTGTCTATGCTAATGTTGGGGAGGTAACACTGAAACCAAGAGACTTACTGTACATACCAACTCTACTGGTAAAGTTACAACTATTAATGATAATGCGGGGGATAAGTCCCCTGGGGGTCCCCAGACCCTATATTGAAAAGCCACTGACCAAGGTGACACACACACGCGCACACACACACACACACACACACACACACACACACACACACACACACACACACTTTAAGCATTTTTTTTTTTTTACCTGATATGTGTTGTCAAAACTGTCATACATGAACCTTGTGATCAGTGAGGTCTTCCCAACTGTATGGACACAAGACACAGTTAAACAGATCATCTAATTGATACTGTACAGTGTGAAAGAACTTCGGACCTAAACGATTATTTCCAATCCAAACAAAACAGTGACGCAACACTGTTTCGGGTGGTAAAACAGGGAGCGATGGGTCCGGACACCGCAGGGCGCCGCGTCACGGACTGAGCCCACACGCCGAGCTGGCAGTTTGGGCGGAGCCACGGTTGTAACGGACGATGTCAATAATGAACACCTCGCTCTGGCACCGGGGCTGGAGGAGCCATCACACGCAGAGCAACACGCCAAGGACTCTCACTACGGCCAGAACCAGAATCGGTGCTGTTGTTTGCGAGGGTGGTGGATGGGGGTGGATGGGGGGGGGGGGACTGGCCACGCCCACTGGCCGACGTGGCTCTGCAGGACGCAGCCCCAAGCGGGCGAGCGAGCTAGCAAGCAAGCTAACACCCACCGCGTCAATTATGACTGAGAAATACAATGATTTCACCCCAAAATCCACGTGTTGAGAGGGAATATACATTGGAGGTATACACAGACGTTTGTACCCACGGCCCCATGTCGACGCCAGCGTCGGCCGCCTTCCATGTTTTATTTGAACAAGACCGACAGATTAGCCGTAGAAGCGACGCTGTTATCCTATCGGCTACGTTAGCCGTTAGCCATTTCTTCCCCACAAACGCTTCGCGTCAGACCGGAACCGCAGCCCATGCTCACCGCTCTGCTCGCCCAGGAAGACGAGCTTGAACTTTCGGAGAGGGTTGCCGAACTCTCCGCCGCCGGTCGTGGTTGACATTTTTGTCTTGTTTTTGTTTTTTGTTTTTTTTTTTTTATCCAGAGATAAACGGCCGGTATGTCCGCTACGGATGCTGCTGGATCCGGGACGAGATGGTGCCGTTCGTTGCGCCGAGCTCGAGGGGGAAGGGAGGGAGGGGGGCAAACGGCGCCACGCGGCGGCCAACGGCGGAAGCGCAGACACGTCGGACACGGACCGTGCTGCGTTCAAGTCCCGTGGGAATAGTTAAACGCGTCGCTTGCCCGTGGCAACTTGGGGGGGGGGGGTGCATGCTTTGACAAAGCACAGCAGCTACAGGCGAGGTAAATTGGCGTCGCAGAGCTTAAATAATTGTTAAAGGATAAACACATATCCCATGAATAAACAGGCAACGGATATACATTGGTTTGTCCTCTATTGCAGTACGCGCTCTATGCGTAAAGGTCACATAAATCCAACATTTGAAAAGCGAGGCTGAAGTTGGCTCTGTTCGCCGGCTATTACAACGTTTCCACCAACTTAAAAGTCCACCTTAAATGGCCGCAATAACGTTATTTGGCCTGTAGGTGGCTCTGTTGAGTGACTTATCGCTGTCCTGAGTCGAGGCCTCTACTGAGGGATTTCCAAAATGACTGATCTGTTATGATACTCAGTACTCTGAAGAAAAATAAAACAAACAAACATTGGCCGTCATTGGAATTGAACAATGACGGTTTGTGTGTGTGTGTGTGTGTGTGTATATATATATATATATATATATATATATATATATATAAAATTGAAAAGCTACTACTGGGGTGAGGGCTGTCCCTGGCCATGCTGCGCACCCTCCGCTGACCTCGTTTGAGCTGGACAGCCACAATGGTGGCGAGTGAGGAACCGTCTTTGCGCTGGGCAGTTTTCACCGCCCTCTGCGGTGCCGTCCGGTCCGGGACAGAGCGGTTGCCTTTCCATGCTGTGATGCAGTGTCGTGCCTGTGTTGTTACACAACCAATATAGTGCTTTTAAAAATAATTAGGGAAAGCTATTGAATTACTTATTTTAATCGAATCCCTGCTTCTCATTTAAGTTAAATGAGAAGCAGTCAAACTATAGGAGGTTTATGTAGTAAAATGATTGTTTAACATGTAAAATAGAAACTGACGCTGAACAGTTTGTTTCCACGTGCTCTATAGCTACGCAAGTCCTTTCCAAGTTCTCTTTCAACAAATTGCCATATCTGTACAGTTGCTTTTGGTGTTGCTGTCTGTGTTATTACCTTCAAACTGTAACACCACATAAAAACACAGAAACACAGATAGCGTGGGGTGAGCGGGTGGGGTTGTTGATTAGGCTGCTCCACTTTGTCAACGTTCACTTGATGTGGAGACAATCATTGCCAGGGTGCTATCAACAGGTTAAGGAATCATGTATCTTCTCTTGTACATCCAGAGTAAAATGGCTTCATTCCTGCTCGATATTTATTTTCAAATATATGCTGCCTATTGACATACACACAGCTAAAAACACAAATTTTTGTCTTTTCCCTTTAATGCAGAACATGACTTATATCAGATTAAATAGAAATACTAAATGGAAATACAGGAAAAGATCTTATATTTCGTAATAGCTGGTATTACATTAAATTCTATGTCATACATGAGTGTCACATTTTGAGGAACTTTTGAAATAACGGTGGAGGGCCTTATCAATTGGAGGAGAAATAGACAAGATGAGACTACAGTCTGCATACCATGTTCAGAGATTCATAAAAAAAAAACATTGGGACAGTAAAATCTTTTGTCATTCTGGATTCTGACCTATAGTCATATTGTTTGTCATACACAAGTATAAGATTGTTGAGATGTTTTGAAAGTAAGGGGGGAGAGCCATAGCAATTATGGAAAAAATGCAGTGACACAATGAGACAGTACAGTCTGACATGCCATGTTCAAAGCTTAATAATAGAAATGTCAATTATGGAAAAATTGCAATGACACAGCAGTCTGCATACCAGGTTAATAATAAAAATGTCATTCATAATAAAATTCTTAATTAAAAATCATATAGTAAAGCATGAAAATTATGCTTAAAGTGCACACTATTTGCACTATTTTCCTTTCTCATTTAATTACAGTCCATCTTGTCAAGTTGTGTTTCTGGTTGCTTCATATAGTAGCTTTTCGATTTTTTAAAATAGATATTCAATTGACCATTCACCCTGGACATTCACTGTTTGTTTATTTTTTTTTGTATACAGAGTACTCATAACGGATGAGTTTTTGGAAATCACTCAGTCGAGGCCTCTACAGTACAGGACAGAGAGAAGTTACTCAATAGAGCCACCTACAGGCCAAATAACGTTAGTGCGGCCATATAAGGTGGACTGAAAATTTCAAATAAGGACTTGACGAGTAAGGAGCCAACTTCAGCCGTGGAATTGAAACGTATTTTGTACAACATTCATGCATGCGTGTTTTATCCACTCTTTTCCGCTGCTGTAGGCCATTCCCGTGTTGTTTGAGTCTGGTGGGAGAAATCGCGGTACGAAGCAAAGCTCCGAGTACTATTTTCCCACTCGAAAGACGCCGCTAAACACACCGTGCGTTTCCAAGCGCCAAGCGCGTAGTTCCCGTCTCTCCCACGCGACATGAATGCTGCGTAGTGCAAAACAATACGTCAGTGACGTTTATTCCTCCAAAGTCCAAATCCCAAAGTCCAAAGCTTTGAATTGTGTGACAGACAAGATTTTTTTTTTTTTTTTTTTTTTTTTTTAATAAAATAGATTATATTATTAGGTAGCTATATAATTCGATTATAATGTGGATCAAATTCTTTCCACCTGTATTAATACTACCTCTCTTTTCTTTTATTCAAATTCTTCCTCTAGTTCTATATTATATTGTCGATCTACTTGACATCCAATGCACATCATATGCTCCTAAAAACACCAAACTTTATGAATTCATGATGATGCCGAGTATGGCTTTGCTGACGATTCTCCAATTTTTAGGGAAGTTTCCTGAAATGCGTTGCACTCTGTATGCAAGGCTGTTAATTCCTTCGTTGATTCAATAACAAAGTTAAAGGCGATGATCACCTCATAGTCATTGTTTCATAGTCACCTACTTTTTGACCGATTGTTTTAATCCGGTTTTAATCTGGCAAATTTTAACAATACCGTCTGTTTGGAGAAAACGTGTGTTGTATCACAGGGTATAATCATTTGTATTTAATATTCAGATTCAAAGTAAACAGTATAAACAAACTCTTTCCAAATCACCTTCCTCGACTTGACGTCAGCAAATGATAATCAAGAAAGGAAGTAAAGGTGGGGCAAGAGGATTTATTCTCCAAAAAATTTCACTTTCAGGGGGTTTCTAAGGCATTGATCACATGGTGTCACAATCAGTCTCCTATAATTCAGCAAAGAAGATATTGAACTAATACAGCATCTATATTGTATACTACAGCACAGTTCAAACTGAGAAGAAAATGAAACAAAACTAAGGGGTCAAATCGCTTTTCGAACCAGGCTCCTGTAAGGGGCCGCTGGCCAACAAACGGGTCTTTGTCATTCTGACAATAGTAGCTAAAGTAAAAAAATGACGAAGAAATACTGTATTTGTAATGAGTGCAACGATTAATGCCACTTTGCTGATGTTGAGTTCCTTTTATCGTTGTTTTGTGTCGAGTATATCTTTTCCAAGTGGCTCCACTACTCAAGTGTGATATCGGATCTGGAGTCATGAAGTGGAAAAAAAAACAAAACAAAAACAAACAAAAACAGCAAGATCAGCCACAAATCTTTGGTACCATCACATTTATCCAAGAATATTTGCACATTTTTTCATCCACTAAGAAACTATTTCTAGCATGCTTCACAAAAGGGCTTTTGGATGAAAAAAAAAAAAAAGATGTTTATCATACTATTATAGTACCTCAACTTACGACTGATCCAAGATACGAGTAGTGATAGTCGCGAAAATTTGTATTGACTTGCGACCGACTGCTCCAAGATTTGACCGTGGAAATTTGCAGTTGGCGCGTCGGTGGCCAGTCAGCAGTCAGTCAGCAGTCAGTCAGCGGGCGACCTACATCGTGTGTGCACGTAGTTCGTGGCTTAGATATTTTTTTCATATTTACTGTGTTTGTGCTGTGTATTTTGTTTATTTTCACCCTTCATGATTTCATAATTTATATAGGAAAAATTGCTACGCCATACGACTGTTTTAACATACAACCGTCCTTATAGAACGAATTACAGTGGTAAGTCGAGGTACCACTGTAGTTTCACACTTACATGTAGCAGTGATCTGTCAAACAACTAAACCTTTCATTTTTTTACACAGAAATTAACTTTAAGAGATTTCGGGGGACGGACCAGACCTCTGCAACGTTGAACATCTCGCGGGATGTTGCACCGGAGGAGGCCTCACCTGAACTACAGATGCTTTTATTCCAGTCAGCTGCGTTTTCACAAGGTACACAGACAGACGGGAGAAAAGCATCGAGGTGAGTCACACACACGTCACGTTCACAGCACCGGCGCCACGTCCCAGCGGCAGAGGTGGAAAGTATTGAGTGTCTGTTATTGATTGATTGACTGTTATTGAGTACAAACCCAGTTTTATTGAGTATAACTAAAAGGCAGTACTTCTACTACTACTTCTATTCAAGTTCTTTTCAAACAAAGTATTGCACTTTGCGATTTTCAAAACTACAAATACTGAACGATATTTTAACGTCATTCCAAAAACAAGCTTCAAATTACAGAATTGAACTCCAGAGCCGGTCACGGCAAAGCATTTCTATGTCTATGCTCATATGACGAATAAACCTCTTGAATATGCTGCAGTTTGGTGAACAGTGCAATCGCCACTAATGCATACAAACTCAAAATGCTTTATTCTTTTGTTTATTTAGAAATGGATTATTTCCAAATGTCAACTCAAAGGATCGCGTTCCCCCAAATACACAGGGTGGTGGTTTCGTAAAGCAATTACAATATATTACCCAAGTAATTTTCTTCCTCACTACTTCTGTTTGTACTCTCTTACTAAAGTTAGGATTTCCTGTTTTCTTCCCACCTCTTCCCAACAAGCGCACACAAAACACATTTCCCTTCAAATGCTGTCTGTGAAACTTACACTTCTGCTCATTATTGAGCGATGAGATGATACATGGAGCGCAGCAAAAGGGGCGAGAGCATAAAAAAAATAAAAATTAGTTTATATTAGTTTAGTCTCAGCTCTATCTTTTTGGGGCTGGATCCACACCGAGCGTTTTTTTTTTTCCACCCACCTGCCGGCTTGGGAGACATCAGAATGAGGGGAACCTCTGCTGTGACATCGCTGAAAGTGTGAAGGAAAAAAAAATAAAAACGTTCGATACACATATAAGCATCGCTGTATTATTATTTCGACAAAATGCCTTTTCTAGATATCACTTGCATAAATACATAACTCTATTCCCTTCTATTTTGTACCCCCACTTTTTATTATCTTTTTGAGTCTTATTTTATTTATATGATTCTATTCACTGACTGCAGTATGTTTTAGGAGTCAGTTTCAGTTAGCAACTAGGAAGAAATAAGGTTAGCTATTATGTTCGGTTGAGTAACTTTTGTGCATAATCTCCGGGTGCGTTGCAAAGACATTTAACTGCATATATGTATGAACGTATGTATATGTATGTGACGAATAAACCTCTTGAATCTTGAATGCAATTGCGTAATGCATCCATTCTATCTACATCTTACCTTGCTGTCAGGCCGCCCAGCAGGCTGTGGGTGACGGGATAAAAAAATGTAATTAAAATCGAAACCGCGGTCTTAGTCTGCGTAGGGTTCTGTTAAAGAGTAAAATGTTATCGATGTCGGTCTTACCCTCCGCTGCCCACCATCAAGTTGACCTTGACCTTGTAGGAGATCACAATTCCCCTCATCTCCTTATCCCCGCCTTGACCCCTGTGAGAGGACCAGAATAGTTCAGCGGATAAGAGCGTTGCCTTAAAGCCATAATAAGGGGACGATAAGACATATTATATCACCGACGCTAAACAGAGCGCAAAAGTGCCCCTGGGGTCAGAGGTCACTGCGCTGAACTCTTGAGGACTCACAGGGTAGTGGACGCCAGGTTGGTGTCCTCGTACTTAAGCCGTCCGTCCACGGCAATGCCGCGCTTCTCTTTGTTGTCTCCCAGCAGGGGGGTCAGCTGGAACTCCTTCTCGAATGTTGAGTTGGCATTGATGGTTTCTCTGAGTGTGGAAATAAAATGGGGGAAAAAAAAAAAAAATGCTTTAAAATTGTCAATTGAAACGCGTCACTGGTCTTGACTCATGGGGCATTGTGGGGAAAACACTTTCAGACTGTAGCTGCGATGAAGAGCTACACTAATACATTTGACGATGCACGTTCTCGTTTAAAAAAAAAATAAAAATAAAAATAAAACATAAAACCTTTGCTTAAAGACTTACCCAAACTCCTCAGTGCAGACAGGCTTGGTGTAGTTGTCGGACGAGTAAAGCACTACACTTGCGGTCTGCTCCACTGTGCAGCACAAAAGAGAGGAACAGCAAATCATTTTTTTCACTCTCTTTTAATACTGAATATCTTGCTCCGTACGCACTACTTTTTTACGCCAATTTCCACGGTTAACCTCTTTTCCATAGTCATGCTCACCGAAAACCTTGATTTTGTTCACCACCTTGGTGGTTTCATTGTTGGCTTTGACTTTGATTGTGATCGGCTCTCCGTGGTAGTAGATCTGAGGAGAGGCGATAGAACACGTTTGATTGGCAGGGGCTTTGCAGACGTGCATCATTAGTAACAGGTGTTGGGGGTTGTCGGTTTTTCCATTTTCCTTAACGATACCTCTTTTCCAAGCGCGATCTCCAGATGCACAGGCTTATCGGACATCATGAACTGCTTGGAGATTTCTACCCTTGGTCCGGTTTTGTTGTTGTTTGGCGCAAACTGAATTTTACGGATTATTAGGCGACAGGTGTCCCTGAGATCCAAAGGAAGCACAAGCAGAGAGAATTAAGCCAAACACAGTCACCCTGCAACAAATAATGACTGGAATATACTTTATATATAATTTTTTATTATTTTTATATTTCATTATATCTACAATTCAATGAGATACTACACACTTCTTTTTGATGACCTCATCTGGATTTTCGATGTCATTGGCAACGTAGGCTTTAACCTCGAAGTCAACACCACAAGCCTGCAAAGGAACAAGGGAATGACAATTTTTGACAATTACTTACAATACTAATTACAAAGGGGTAAAAAAAAAAAAGGGTAATGGCGACGTGAGGGAGGAATAAAAGTGTGCAAAAGCACCTTGCCGGCATCGCCCGGGCCAGGCTGCAATGAGACGGAGCACGGCAGGTTCATGGGCATCTGTAGGCGAGGCAGGAGACAACGGGCGCCCATTATATATATATTTTTTTACATTTTTATTTTTCCATTGAAGTGAATTGGAAATTATTGTGAACGGATAAATGACATTTTGGGACATTCCCCTGACCTGGAAGGAGAAGGGATGTCCCTGATCTCCAACTTTCTTCATTAGGGATTCCTGCATGGGGGTTTTGGCAGAGGTCGGTCCTTCCGGTGGGTAAACCTGGATGCGCTTCACCCAGATGTCTCTCCTGAAGGACAGGCCCATCACGTCCAGCTCCTCGCTTCCGTAGCGGAAAGCGCAGGCGAGGTACAAATACACTGCAAAGGCAACGGGCGCCACAGTTTGCGCGTGTGAGGCAGGTTGAACCATTTTGCAGGATATTCTGCATTGCTTCTATTTGATTTTGACGAGGACGAGGGGAGGAGGATGAGATGAAGGTACCTTTTCTGCCATTAAGATTAGCAGGGTCCACTTTGAGAACGCCCTCTACGGATGGGAGAGAAAGAAAATGGCAGAACCGACGATACCATACGTGCACATGCAATCATTGTCCACAAACACGGACAAAAAAAAAGGACCAAACGATTTGATACGCACCGACTGCTTCCACTGAATCCACGTTGTCCACATAGTCTCTCTTCCCCAAGTAGAGGGTGATCTGCGTGAAATAAAAGAGAAACATCGGCTTGTTTGAGATTTCATTCTCAGGAGCTTGCAGCGATAAGTTATTACTATCCAGCTATTCTTTTGCAGGCGCCGCTTACGTTCTCGTGGCCGCTGGCCTTCTTGAAAACCCTGTAAAGAGAGGAGGGAACGTGAGATGAGATGGAACACGTCCACAATCCCGACGATCGTGGAACATCGTTCGATGTCGATTCCCCATCGTCGGCTGTGATAATTCATCGGTCTCCTGGTTGGGCTCTGACACTTATTATTTTACCGTCAGTTGTCGGTTCAGATTAGCACCAGGCGTCCACCCTAACCCCCGACCACTCGCTAAATGGACCGTGGATTAGTCATTAAGGCGACAAGGCATCTGTCGGCACAGTGGTCTGATCTGGACACAGAGTAGTATGGCCGTAGTATAATATGATATAATATGGTGTTTTTATGTAATGTGTACGATGTCTGGGCTTTTTTTGTGTCTTTTTACTTTGTGCGACGTTGACTTGATTCCTGAAAATCTGTCGTCCGGCTCATCAGATTCGGGGCCACGCACAGTTTGCCCGGCGTGAAATCTCACACCAAATCAGTTTTGTCCCAGGCCCGCCTTCGCAAACGAATATATACGCAACAGTAATCTCCCCCGTTGCTTGCCACCGACTCCGTCTAAGGCTGCTCTTTCTCGCCTCTCCTCTCTTTTCTGGCGATATCAAATCCGCGTTATCTGTCTTAATCAGGATTCATCCATATCCTATAAGCCGGCCGACCCCCTCGCAGCCGCTGCTAAGATCTTAGATTAGAAGGTCGCGACCCCTCCTCCTATCTTCTGAGCTGCTTTCTGTGTGTTGCGGGCAGGTTAGTCTGGCCCCGAACCAACCTTCACGTTACGTCCGCGCGCTTGTGTACGTTGTACAATGGCGTCTAAAGTGTAATGAGGTGTGGTATCATCAAGTCAGCACTCACTTTGACATGTCTGCGTTTCGGGGTTTCTGCAAATGGGAAAGACAAAGGAGACTTATTATATTATTCCTTATAATTCCTTGAAATCCGCTTTGGGCGGTGTCTTCATATTAACTGGTCATTCAAAATGATTATTCTTTTTTTTACTGCTTTTCGTGGCTCTCTGTTAAGATGAGGCCCTTCAAATATCTCCCAGCGGAGAAACAACAAACAACAACAACAACAAACGTTTTAAATTTATATAATCTATGAATCTATAAAGGCAGCTCGACCTTCCCACACTGCAGTATGGCTATAGTCAACTTTAACAATATTGTTGGTCTTCACTTACTATAGAATTACCATAAAAATGTGATCGTATGTTAATTATTCATTGCTGACTTATGTTAATATTTTAGTTTCAATCCATAGTATCAATCTATAGTATTACTATAATACTATCGACAGTACATTTATAAATTCATTGTTTACATACTGCAATATTTCAATACAATTGTAGGCTATATCAGTATATCAAAAACTATTATACCTGTAAGAATTCTGTCAAGTGTTGCTAGTTATTTTTGAAATATGATTCATTAAAATGAATAAGTACCATGGTGTGGTTATGTATTGAAATACAGAAACACCAAATATAAGATCATCACAGTACCATAACACAATACTGCAACTGTCATATTCTGTATATTACCTTTGAAAGAAAACATAGAAAAACCATAGAAATATGAATGTATTATATTGTATCAGTAGTTTTTCTATGGTATTCTATGGTATCTATGATATATGGTACTAGAGTAAATTGTATCGTAATACATACTGTACATACTATATTCCCAGGGGCCCAATAAGAGTGACATCATTCATTCCTGTCTCAAGTAATTTCACTCAAGATATTTCTGAAAATGGGGTCTGCGCAATATCTCTACATCTATACACATTAATGGCCCCCAAATATGACTTTTCAGTCTTTTCCTCCAGACCTCTGTCCCTCCAGGTCGGCTCACTCACCTTCTCCTTAGTTTCGGGGGTCGAGCTTCCTTCGTCTCGTCTTGCCTGAAATCAGTCTCTGTCACCCCGGTGTTGTGCAGTGTGTGCGTAAGCATCTGTCACTGGCGCCGCGCTCCTTTATACCTGATCTCTGAACCCCGGCACAACCCTCCGCCAGATTACACAGCCTGTCAGAGGAGGGTTTTTTTTAGACCAAATCCTATCAATCCATTAGTCTCCTGCTGTTTTTGTCTACAAAGTGTTCAAAAATAAGCACGTTGCTTACAAAGGGTGTGTAGTTTAGCCACTCAGACCCTGTGCCAATTGTTACGGCCGATAAACATCCAGTGCTCCTGCTTAACATGTGCTGTGTTTTATTCCCAGAAGAAAAATTGCAATCCCTGATGTGCAGTGTGTCATCGCTGCTGGAACGATGTAAATTTCCCTGTTGTGGGACTAATAAAGGTTTATCTTATCTTGTCTTAAAAACAAAATCTTATCAGCCAATCAGAGGCACATGAAGCTTCAACGCTGGGTCTGTTAACGTGTTAAACTGGTTAAAAGGGAAGGACGATGACATAGGTAACTTAAAGATAGGACATGGGAAGTTTTATCCAGGCCTGAATATAAAGATATATTATTTGGTATTATTCGGAATATAATTTAGAAAATGACACTTTTTTAACTTGACCTCCAATCACAACGTCCAGATATATGTAATCTCTGGTCATAACTCTGACAAGACATGGAAGCTGATCTTTGTAAAGAATGCAAGTGTTTTGACAGCTAACTTTAATAAAAGCCAATTTTCTGTAGTATTTATATATATCCCAAAACACCATCGAAACAACATACACACATATTTGATTTGAGATGGCCAACTGAGAAGAGTATACAATAATTTATGTAATAGTGGCTCTACTTTAACTTCTATAGATAGAAATCTCTGAGTGAAATTGTGAGAAATTGGATTTTGATGATGACTTTTAAGCGTGATCGGGACAGATTGACTTGATGAGTTAAGTGATTAAATATATTGAAACCAAAATGATAATTATCACAGTGAAATTTTAACTATAAATCAAGAGAAAAACCTTTCGGCGGCAAACCGGCAGATCATGTAAATATTGACCCAGTGGATTAAGAAGGCTTGGTGCGTGGGAGTTGCTAATGAACCGTCAAGGAATTCCCTTTTTCAGTCCAGGTCACAGAAGGTGCAGCAGCATTAACTAGATTTTGTTGGTTGTGGTCGCCGCCAGGTGACAGATGGCACAGACTCCAAGCCTCGCGCAATCTGTGCACATAGAAGGGGAAGGAGAAACGTAAATGACCTTTCGACCTAAATGTTATGTACGCCCGATTAGACACGCGTTTATAGCACACACACCACCAGCTGTTTGAATGTCTTTTAACTTTTATCTAAATTTATCTAATTTTATTGGAAATGTGACCACAGTGCCATCATAACTGAATAAAGTGTATAAACACTTGTCTGAAAAAGATGCTGAGAGCTACATGTCTCAAAATGCAATGAAATACACTAAATAACTGGAAGGTTGAGAAGAGGGATTCTTTCTTCGAGGCAATTGTATAAATGAATTCGTCTGCTGCTGTTTTTGTCCACAAAGTGTTTTTTCTTTCGTTTCTAGACAAACCTTATAATGTTATTGGCTATGTTATCAGATGCGTGTGTAGTTAAGATTCTCTGGAGGCAAAACAGACACCTAGCCAACACACGCCTCTTGTCTTTTGCGGGTTAGGAGATGGGCCAGGAGGCATGTGGAATGGAACACCAGTCGTTGCTGGGGTGACACTGAAGCTGACGCCGCAGCAGCTTTTCAATACTCTGTCGATTCCCCCAATCTCCTGCAGCTGCGTCCCCTTGATTGCCAGTGCTGGCCCTCCCCACCTGCAGATGGCGCTGAAACCACTTCCCACCTCCACGCCTTTCTTTTTTTCCCCTCCTTTAGTTCTGCCTGTATTGTCTCCTGTAATTGACCGTATTTATCCATCATACTCGACTCACACTTGTTTTATTTGACTGGTATTGAAACATTATTTTTTTCACTCTGCTCTCTTGCTATTCATTACTTTTGTTGTTGATTTGATCTATTCTGAATTGTGTTGTTTTGATTATTTCTATACATGTCATGCAAAGCACATCGTAAACCCTGTTTCAGAACTACTATTTACTAAATAGTTAATTGTAGTTCTGAAACAGGGATTACAATGTTATGTTGTGTTCTCCTTGTGGTCTACCTGATTATTACCTAGCTGATCCATCTCTGAACGTCCTTTAGTCCTGTATACTACGAGACATTACTATAAGTGTGTTTGATGGAGGATCTTGTCACTCACACAGCCAAGGGGGGGATGGATGATTTGGTTTGCCCAAGATCTTTCACACTTTTTGTAGATCTTCCGTTGTTGGATGTCCCGGCCTGCACTCGGCTCTCCAATGGGGACAGGGGTTTGGATCTCCTCGAAAATTGGTGTAATAACAGAAAAGACTTTGTTCAGTGGTTAGTTATATGGAGATTGAATTTTCATAGTCTACTTATTTATAGGTTTTTGGTATTATAAAGCTGTCATATACTTAGAACTATTCATCCCCATGTGCTGTCTTCTGCATTCTGCTGCATTAGTGTAGATAAAGTTTAGCGAGCAAACCGACTCTAGAAGGAGCCATTTCAAGGCCTTTTCCTGACGCCGCTGCACTATCACACTATAGCGACAGATGTTCAGCAAGCGCGGTATGATTTGAATACCTGTAAATACACTTTCTAAACTTCTGCATTTTACATTACTAACCAAATCAGTGGCAGTAATTGCTTATCGCTGCAGCGATCAAACAAGAGGAGCCACCAGTAACATCTGGTGTACAGAGGAAACCAGAACTCTCTCCTTGGCTGCACACATCTAATGGCCATCCTGTGAGTTTAACACTAGATTTTTATTCGTTGAAGCCGCAATGTTAAACCTTGCATACTCTACACATGCTAAAGAAAGAATGTAGTTTACAAACTTTTCAATTTGTGTGCACGTGTGTATTAACAGATCTGTAAAAAGCAGGGATTAAGGGTTATTCTCTGGTTGGATTCTTGGAGACAGCTTAGCGACTGCAGTGTGCTGCGGTATGGTTTCTCTGCTGGATCTTAAGTTTAAGCCTCTTAGGGCCCTTAGCGCCCGTCTTTCCACATGATTGTTGACTGCTCAAGGAAGACCTGAACTCTGTCTTTCTTTTTTCACATACATACACACACACACAAACACACGCGCGCGCGCACGCGCCCGCACACACACACACACACACACACACACACACACACACACACACACACACACATGCATACACTACTCTAATAGGCTTACTGTACAAACTGCAGTGTACCAAATAAAAAAATACGTCATATTCAGGATGTAGACATGTAGACGCGAAGACTGAACACTGCGCCGCTCGTACCTTGAAACGTGCGTGATCTGACGGACTTCCATTGCCGGTCAGATTTGTTATAGACACGGGTGTTTGTTTCATACAGGAGTTGTAGCTTTCTTGGTATGATTGATGATATGATTGGAAATAGAGTAAAAAGATGGATCTAAGTCAAGACTTTCCATCGCCCTCCTGTTGGTTGGGTTTTCTCTTCACAGTTTTGGCTGTGCGAGGTTATGAGTGTGGCCACATAATCCCCTCACACGTAAGCCTGCAGCAGTTTAGGTCATACTTTATATAGCGAGTCATGGTGTCTGCTGGTCGGGCGACTGCTCTACAGATGAAAGCGATTAGACCGTTTGTTCGACCTCTTTGACAACAGGGATCAAATAATGGACGTCCATGACACTCAAGCAGCTATATTTGTAAAAAGCCTTTCTTAAATTTGGTAGAATAATTGGGCTTTAAACCATTCGAAAAAGTATAAAAGCCAGCGAGCTATACGTGTTGCGGCTGCATAAGCGTTCAATGAAGCCTTCGACGGAGGCTTATTTCACCTTTACTTAGTTCTCGGGGATACATTGAGGGGTGGACCCTCATTTTAGGTGATGCCGAGATCACGTTAGGCAACAAAAACCCCACAGATAACAAGAGAATAAAAACAAATATGTGAAGAAGACGAGATCACAAACATCAACGTTGGTTGAAACTATTCCTAGTTTAAACAATTACATTCTTAAACAATGTGATTTGTATGGATATTTTTAACCCGTCCCAACTAGAATCCAGTGTAATCCAGTCCTGATAGCGGGTTTGATAAGCTCCTACAGTGAGGTGTAATAGTGAAGTGATGTCAATTGGTAATTTTTTTAGTAGCACTTTGTGAATGAACGTCTCAGAGCAGGGTGATGTCTAGCGTCTAAGGGCTGAAGGGTGGTAATGGCAGCATGTCTAGATATTACATCACCATAATATGAGACAGAGAAGCAGTAGCAGAACCAATGCTTTCCTGCTATTACTGGTAACAACTGACGTAACGTGCTTTGTTTCCCCAATCGTTGAAAAGTGAGGTTTGACTTCGGCTGAAGTAAATCAAGCACGCGGTGCTCAAAACTTCGGAGGGTCACGTAAGGTACCGCCGGATATCCCGCGAGGAACGGGACGGGTACGGATGCGGCGCGCTCGAGAGTCAACCGGACAAAAGCACTCGATGAGTCGCCGCTCCGTGCCGCCTTCAGGACAGCCAGAGCCAGGCCTCGGTGACCCTCGCCGCAAAGTCCCCGATTCAGATTCCACCGCTCGGGGGGCGGACGAGCCGGTGGTCGACGGCGGGGCAACCTTCTGCTGAGGAGCAAGGGGCAGCAGGGATTGAGCAACTTCCCACAGAGAGACACACTCTGGCTAATAAAGGAGGAAGGGTGGGACTGGTAATACGAAGGGTGTTGTTGTGGAGAACAGAAATAAGACTCGGAAAGAAAGGGATGATCATAACCATATGGAGGCTGGCTTTTTTTTTTTTTTTTCCGTTTTTTTTCTTCTTCTTTCTTTCCACCGAGAGCGAGGAAGAAAAGGGGAAGAAGGGAAGGCTTGCGCCAGTGACGAAAGAGAAAGGGAAGGAGGGATAGAGGAAATAGAGAAGGAAGGGGAGAGAGGCGGGGAGCGGGACGGACGAGAAATATGCTGGCCAGCAGAAAAAACAAACAAAAAAAAAAAAAAAAAAAAAAAAGAATGAGAGTGAACGAGCCCGGCGGACTGCGCAGCCCACCTGCGTTTGCAAAGCTGTGTGATTTGTTTGGAATTTGAATACGTAGAAGCAGTAGAGGAAGTGGCGGTGGGACGAGAAGAGAGACCGGAGAGGAGCGAGGGAGAGAATCAGAGAGAGAGAGAGAGAGGAAGGAGCTGGAAGACTCTTTCACACACTGGCGGTAAAGTTCAGCCCCTCGTTAGAATTTTTCTGGCTCCGTCTGTCCGATTTCCCCCTCCCTTCCTTCTTCCCCCTCTCTCTGTCTCTCTGTCTCTCTCTCTCTCTCTCTCTCTCTCTCTCTCTCTCTGCCCCCCCCCTTCGCTCTCTCTCCTCTCCCACTCTCTGCCGAGCCTCTCCCTCCCTCCCTCCCTCCCTCCCTCTCTTCCTCTCTCCTCCCTTCCACTCACATCTGGAATGGCGAGTCACTTCCTCTGTCTGACTGTGCTATAATGGGGTTGCCCTCCGCTGCTCCACACCCTCGCCTCTCCTCCCTCTCCCTCTCTCCCTCTCCCTCACTCTCTCTCCCCGCGTTCTGAGGACCCTCCGGAGGCCGGGGCGGGGGGGGGGGGGGGGGGGGGGTGGACGGGACGCCCCTGACCAACCCTCAGACTCCCGGGACGCTGCGGCCGCCGCGCGCTCTGGATTAGCCTGCGTCCGTCCAGGCACGCTCCCAAGGGAACCCGCCTGAGGAGGTGGGGGGGGGGGGGGGGCGGGGGGACGTGGATGGAGGCTTTGAGGAGAACTGCAAACATCAGCTGTACTTTCTTTTAGGGTGTTCCCGTTCCCTTATATGGCATCGGACTTGGGGAATCATTTGAATTAGT
Source organism: Zeus faber (assembly GCF_960531495.2). NCBI lineage: Eukaryota > Metazoa > Chordata > Actinopteri > Zeiformes > Zeidae > Zeus > Zeus faber. The sequence goes on from NC_137199.1 coordinate 24,208,845, forward strand.
CTGCTGTCTGTTGCGCGACCGAGCCCCCGACTGGTATGTGCGTCTCCGTTGTCTCTGCCTGTCTCTGTGACTTGTTGGTTTTTTGCTATTCTTGGAGCTTCTTTCCTGTTTGTTTGCATGAGGGGCTTTTTTTTTTTTTTTGTGAGGGGACAGGAGGAGGTGCAAGTGATTGTGGTTAAGTTGCAAACGCTGCCGGTGCCCCGGGGTGGTGACTTCCAGTCGGCCACCAGTAAGTGGAAGGTTATTCTCTTCCTTTAATTCTCTCTCTCTCTCTCTCTCTCTCTCTCTATCTCTCTCTCTCACTCTCTCTCTCTATAGGATGGTGCCGAGTGTCCATTCGAGCGAGAGATCCACCTGCTTTCGGGGACTCGAAAGCAGACGGAAACACTGAGTCTCCCCGCCGGGGACGTCTCCGTGGCCAGGGTGCGCCGGGGCTGCCGGTCGACACGCGGCAGAACAGACGTGACGTCCAGCGGTGGCTCGTTCACAGGAAACCTTCGCTGCGACAGGATGTGCGACCCGGCGGGACTCTCCCATGTAAACAAGGCGCGGGGTCGTCTCTCCGCTCGCTCTATCTGATACTTGGACAGGGAAAAAGAAAAACAGGACAATGGAGAGACTCTAAGTCACAAGTAAAAGGATTGCACAACGCGGCCGGAGCACCCGGCCGCCAGCGCCGCCGCCATGGGAACCGAAGGTGTCTGAAGTGGTTCACGTATTATGTCTGACCCTTCCCCCTCGCGTGGATTACCTTGATACACAAGTGTACGCTCGTATTGCCGGTCGCCATGGCAACGGCAACGTGGTATCACCGCGACATCAGCCGCGTGCACGCAGAAGACCTGCTGGCGCGGGCGGGCAGGGACGGCAGCTTTCTAGTGAGAGACAGCGAGTCTGTACCAGGAGCCTATGCCTTGTGCCTGCTGTGAGTGTTTGGTGCGCGCGCACACACACATGCACACACACACGCACGCACGCACGCAGGCATGCAGGCACGCACGCACACACACACACACACACACACACACACACACACACACACACGCGCACACACACACACAAAGCTATCACCAACAGACTTCGACACTTACTATCTGTCCTTTTTTTGTGCATTTGTCTACTTTCTTTTCCTTCTCTCTTCAGGGTTTCAAGCTCTTTGGAGTTTTCTTTGGCGGTTAAGGCCTCTTGGCCATGGTGTTAAATGATAAAATCCAAAGTGTAATATACATTTTGATATCGACACACACACACAGACACACACACACAGACACAGGCTCATGATAAAACACAATTTAGTGCCACATCCCCCGCGGTGTAGGGCTGCCCCTTTTCAACACTTCATCTCATCACATTTTATCACTGAAAATGACAGCATTACTTTGAACGCACAAAAATACGCCATTCCAGTGTTGGGTGAGTCTCTACGTTTCAGTGCGCTGGCTATTTGCAAGGCATCTCGTCGTTTTAATTTTCCGGGTTGTTTGGATCGCTTATCGTCAGTGAAAGTCCAGAGAATTGAAACTAATTAAGACCTCTTGTGAAACCTTTATGCTTTGGCGCCCGCGATTGGAAACTATTCATAAATTCTGGATTGCAGCAAAACATCTCAATCTCTGAATGGATTCCGCAGCCCTTTTTCCCCCTGTCATCATAATCAGTCTCTCATCTCCCTGCCAGCGGCGCAGCATAAGGAAGGAGTCGCTTCGGGGCCTTTTTTTTGGACCTCCGCGCTGTCTACGGTGGTCAAAGCGTCCGGTCCAAACCCTTTCCCCGGGGCTCCCAGTGCCCCTGTTCTTGTCTTCCCTCCTTGTCTTCCCCGCCTGTCTTCCCCTCTGTTTCCCCCGCGGCCCCTGGAAGAGAGTGGGAGCTCCAGCGACCACACAGCTTTCGCTGCTCATCGGCCTGAGCCAGGCACATTCCTGAAAGCTGAGCCCGCACTTCACTCCGCTCCATTTTCCCTTGCACTCTTTTCTCCCAAAATCCCGTCGCCCTGCTCAGCCTCCAAGCCCGGCGCACTTTGGCCCCGTTTTGCTTGTTCTGCGTCTCTTTCATTTTTTTTCTTGTTTCTTTTTTAAGCCGTAGTGGGAACCAAATACACCAAACTTTTATTTTGTTTATTTTCTATTATTTTTTTAACCCTCTACCTGAATGTAGTAGTGAACATCAACAACATATTGGTAATCTAAACGGTTAAACGGCTGTTTTGTTCAATTTATACTATAGCTGTAAAACGGACCACTCAGCAGGAAATTTGTAATAATAATTAGTGATGCCTGACTGAGAAACAAATGCTTCCTGCATTTATTATAACACCCAATTTAAATACATTTTTACATTCTTGCATCTCTCCTCTTTAGCCTTCAGAGTAAGCAAGCTTTCTGAAAGCGTAGCTCACTGTTGATTCTTCTTTCATCCTTTTCAGGTTCCAACGGCATGTTCACACATATCGAATTCTCCCGGATGCAGAGGGTGTTCTAGCGGTGCAGGTGAGCGCCCCATGGCAACACTGCCCCAGCATCACTGTGTGTTATCGCATTGCTCGTCCCCACGGGGCCCGGATCACAAACACAAGGTCTGTGAGGTGGGAAACACGGTGAGGCAGAGTTGCGAGAGTTGAAAGCATGACGCGATTGGCGACGCTGTTTTTGCAGATCGCTAGGACCACAAAAACATGTTTGTCTTTTTTTGCTCTCCGCGTCGCCTCTGTGGCAAAGCCTCTTGAGTGGCGGTTCCACTCTGCCGCGGCCACTGCCGCCGCTGCTGCCGCCGCTGCTGCCGCCGCTGCTGCCGCCGCTGCCGCCACTGCTGCTGCTGCTTCTGCGTGCTTGGGTCATGACTTCAGCCGTACAGAGGGGGAATTGTGTGTATGTCTCAGAGATTCCGACACAACCCACATACTAGGTCATCTACCAATGGGTGTGGGTGTGGTTGTGGGTAGGAGTGCGTGTGCATGTGCGTGTGTGTAAACAATGGCATTTGTATAACAGCCTACAAAAAATGTTGGATGTGTGCGTTGTGCACTGACCAGAAGGGTTATGAGGGATGTGTTGCTTACAACTAACTATGCATAATTGCAATTATCATAATTGTTAGAGTAGAGAATAGCAGAGGGACACACAATGGGACACACATACTTTACTGTAAGCACACAACACATGCCTGCACATGAGTTCACACACACACACACACACATGCACACATGCACGCACGCACGCACACACGCACGCACACACACGCACGCACACACACGCACGCACACACACACACACACACATACACACACACACACACACACACACACACACACACACACACACACACACACACACACACACACACACACACACACACACATTCAGAACAATGACATTCAAGGGGTGAACCACAAGCCTGCCATGGCATTTTCTTTCAATAAGTCTGTTCATTAAATAACGATAACAAGAGCCTCACAAGGATTGTTCCTCAGTCATTAACAAAGCTTTTGTAAACCTCTGTCACTTTGAGATAGAAATTGGATTGAATAATCATAATAACAATAATAACAATGATAATAAAAAAGCTTTTCCCAAACTATATCAGGAGTTGATTTATTTTTCCACTGCTATGAGAAAAGGCAGCACTGCAAGAATTTTTCCTCACTGGATTTACTCCACTAACTCACAAATACATTGCATGCTTGACGTTTTTTGTTTTTCTAACGGGGCTGCGGAGATATTTTAGGGCTACTTCGCTGTTCACTGTCATTTATTCCCTTTCATTTATTTGTAATTACTTTTCAAGAGTTTCTTGTGGGATGAAAAATATGATTCGAGGAATTCCTGGGCAAAGAGTGAGGCTCCTTTTGCCAAGGAATGGGTTGCTTTTACCACAGAATGAAAACAAAAGCTTCTAAAAAGGACACAGGAAAAAAGCTTAGCTTGTGTTCTGGTCTGGAGTCTGCCGTTCTAATTATGCATGTTTATGTGGGAGTAGCTCAACGTAACTGTGCAAGTGGATGAGTATTTGTATGAGTTAATATATGGGTAACTGTACTGTATGTGTATGTGCATTAGGCCTACATGTGAATATGGATGCACATTGGTGTTTGCCTACAAGATTAAATGTGTTGTGGTTGTTTGTGTAGTTATTGTGTGGATGCGTGTAAATCTCTATGCATATGCTGAGACTTATATGTGAATGTACACTCTATGGTGTGAATGTGTATGTACTTTTTTGGTCTATGCGTCATACCTATTTGTGTGATGGTGGAATGTGTCAGAGTGCAGGGTTTTCCAGGCTGGTCTGCAGCTTTGAAACGCCAACATGTGCATGCATACAGTGGCAGCCTGGTCACGTGTTTCCTTAATTTTTTGAATACGTATATTCATTGTGGAGCCAAAAGTGGAAGTTCCAACGGAAAGCCAGAACACAATGAATCATGGCAATTGCGTATGTATATGTATTTATGTGATTCTGGGCGTATGAAAATATGCCTGTGATTGTTTTTGTGTGTGTTTTCATAGTTGTGCGTTTGTGTCTTTGTGTACATATTCATGTAGGATGTGTATGCACGCGTATGTTAATGTGAGGGTGTTTGAAGTTTTGACTTAGTCTCACCTTGGTGACTACCCATACCCACTCCTATGTTGTACGGTGTGTGTGTGTGTGTGTGTGTGTGTCTGTGTGTCTGTGTGTGTGTGTGTTTTCTCCACAGACAACACAGGGGGTGCAGGTCAACTGTTTCCGTACGCTGGAGGACTTGGTGTTGGGTTACCAGCATCCCCATAAGGGCCTGGTGACACCTCTGCTTTACCCTGTCAGCCATGATGCCGACACTGGAGACGAGAGCTCAGGTAGGACTAATTTAATCATTAATCATCATTTAATCGGTCTTTTTAGCACAGTGGTCTGCAGGCCACTTTAATAATAATAATAATAATAATAATAACAATAGTAGTAACAACAATAATAATAATAATAATAATAATAATAATAATAATAATAATAATAATAATTGTAATTGTTATTATTATTATTATTTGGGAGCAGCCGGAAGAAGAGGAAGAAGAAGAAGAGTATTATTATTATTATTATTATTATTATTATAAATAATAATAATAATTATTATTATTATAATAATAATGAATAATAATAATGATTATATTAATTCATTTATGAATTTATTATTGATTTATGATTTTACTTTATAATATGAGTCACATGTTACCACACCACACATTGTACCATTTTAGGATATTTGGCCACCCCTGTAATAGCCTGAATGTACAGTAGAGCACATGTAACTGTAACATGTAACTGTGTCCCATCTTTAAAGCTTATCCCCATTATAATGACAAGCTTAGTTGTGACCTAGTTTATATGCCGTTTCATTATTTTTTTATATTCAACACAGATGATGAGAAGCCGGCCCCTGTTGCAGATTCTGTCACCACGGCCCCTTCAACAGGAACACCGGCCAGGCCGGCCGCTCACACTGTCTTCCTAAATAAGTTGCATGAACTGAACACATCCAGGTATGACGATCGGACATGACCAGAATACACATCAAAAAAATTGAATCATGCCAATGTCAATTCCACTGTTGCATGTGTCAGCGTTGTCTTGTCTGCTCTGCATAACAGAAAACCAAAACCCTCAAAAACAACATTTATATTTACATTTTCTGTTTGTAGCATGGCTGGCGAGGTGATTGGATTGCTCAACGACTACCTGTGCGCTGAGCTTCCTCAGGACATAGAGAGTATGTATAAAGGAGCGACGTGCTTAAACAACCTGCAACGCATGCTTGGAACCGCCTGCCAAGGCCTCAACAGGTTAGCCTCGGACTCAACCCTGGTAAAAGTATGGAGGAACCAAATATGTAAGGTCTGTTAGTGGTGCTGACACTGGCTGTTTATTGATCTGGTCGACAGAGAGATTGATCTGACTCTGTCGAGTCTGGAGACTCTGGCCAAAGTGTTTGACCATCCCACTGGACCCCTGACCTGCTCCAAGGCACAGGTACAGAGAAATACATTCACAGTCATTAAGAATAAATATTATACAGTGCATCAGTTAAACCAATCAACAAACTTTGACTTCCTCCTCCCTTTGGAACCAGGGTCCAGAGATGGAGTTGGACAGTCTGCTTTCTAAGATCTCAGCCCTAGTCAGCCTGCTTTCCTCTCTGGAGAAAAGGGTATTCACACATGGGTTGTATGATAAAGCTCTCTATTGTCTTGCAACTTTCCTTTGCAATTTAATTTCGATTTGAATTTCTGTGGAAGGACAAAAATTTTGACTTTGATCGTCAGGGGTAGTTTGTATACTGATTCTGTTTGCGCTCTTCCACCGAAGGTGTTGAAAGCGCTGCAAGATGCAGTGAGCAACCACAATTTAGGAGTGCAACCTGCAGTGCAACCTCCCGAACTGACACCGGCGACCCCTGCCACCGCCAAGAACCGAGCGAGTCCTCTGCCCGTTCACTCCTTTCAGGTAAATCACAAAGACAAAGGCACTTTATCCCTCAAACGATCAACGTAAGCTCTTTCCAACTTTGTCCAAAGTATAGTATGTAGGTGTATCTTTCACTTTCTCAGGTCAAGATGGCGCGCTACGGCCGACAGACCGTTTCGGTCGACCTTGACGCGGGAGTTCTGCTCTTTGACAAAAAATCCGGTTCGGTCGGCGTAGAGACCGTCTCGCACGACCGGAGTGAGCAAACACCTTCATCTCACCAACACCAAAATCTTTCCATTCGGCAGCGGTCCCGTCTCCTCTGCTTCTCAGAATGGCTTGAGAAATGAGAAATGACATGAGAAATGCCTTGATGCGTGTTTTCTCTGTGTGTGTGTGTGTCAGTTCTGCAGATTGTCCAGTTCCAAAGCGGTCCGGCCAAGTTAGGCCTGGTCGTGGACAGCCATCAGAACACGCCGCTGGAGCTGGTGTTTGAGAGCGCCCGGGTAAGGAGGCGTTATTGCCGGCTACAGGTGATGGAGTACTCGTTTTTTTTACCAGCGTTCCTTCGGTTTTATGAAGGGGTTGCGTTCCCCTTCCTACAGAAACGAGAGGCCTTCAGTCAACTGCTGCAGCTGATGAAGACCCAACACTCCCAGCTCAGCGAACCCGACTTGGTCTCGGTGTTTGTTGGCACCTGGAATATGGGTAAACACTGATGTGACTGCCGCGGATACTGAGTTTGTCCTGTTGGGTCGGCGTAATGTTCACAGACACGCCGGCGGTTTATCCTGAGGGCACATTGGGGTGTTGTTTGTGTCCAGGAGGATCCCAGCCCCCTCGCTGCCTCCAGTCTTGGGTGAGCTGTCGCGGCCTGGGACACACTCCAGATGACTCCACCTCCATGATCCCTCACGACATCTACGCCCTTGGGACGCAAGAAAATCCCCAGGGGGAGAGGGAGTGGACGGAGCACGTCAAGGCCACTCTGCGCAGCCATACTCACAGCGACTACAAACAAGTAGGTGGCTCTTCTTGTGGTTATCATGGGCCAAATTCTCCTTATTTTTTACTGTATAATGTGGATAAGGTGGGAAAAGGAGTAGAATCTTGAGAATACTGGTTAGTAGCTTAAAAGCTTTTAAGCCAGCGGAAATTTAACTGATTAATACCATATAATATTTAATTGCATTTTAATGATTCATAATAAGAATACCTTGTGCCAGTGACTATTACAGATTGTAGATTGCACAATTAAAGATTTCATTAATAGGACATTCCTGCAAAGGAGTGCATAATGGACATGGAAACTTTCCAAAAATGTATTTTGATTTTGATTTTTTTGTGAAATTACTTATGAAATCTCACTTCTCACAAGACCATTGTCAACCCATGCTGACATTGAAGTAGCTGTCTGAATATGATTCAGAAGCATCTTTTAAAGGAATCCATAGTTTTCTTGTGAATGGGATGTTTTTTCTCTCACACCTCAAAACTAGTTCTCTACTAAATTGGCAGTAGTCGTAATTCAAAGCCGACCGAATATATGTTTCCAATTGAATTGAATGAATAGGTTCACTGGTTCACTCCAGGTGGCAGGGGTGAATCCTGCGGTGTGGTGTAATGCGGCTGTATGTCCTGCAGGTGGCAGTGCAGTCCCTCTGGAACATGCGGCTGGCTGTCTTTGTGAAGCCTGAGCACTGGAGCAGAATCAGCCAAGTGAGCTCAGCCAGTGTCAAGACCGGGCTGGGGAACACACTGGGTAAGACATCCCATAATAATAAAATATTGTCAGGCCAACAGCCAAGAATGATTCCTGTTTAGCAGGAGCAAAAGCTATTTTTCTTAACCGTCGCTTATTTTTTTGTTATAGGAAACAAGGGCGCCCTTGGAATCTCGTTCCTTTTCAATGGAACCTCTCTAGGTTTTGTGAACTGCCACCTGACCTCTGGCACTGACAAAGTAATAAGGTATAAAATAATAAGAAAGAAAAAAAAAAAGGCATTGTGAAAATAAATAGTGAATGGTGACTTGGACATCTCAGAGCACACAAATATTTTGATACGGGTACAGAATGCTTCTTACCAATACTTAACTGGAAAGCAATGCATAATGCATAATTCACAATACACTCCTAATGAAAAATTATCTACAGAAAATGTATATTAAGTGACAGTTAATTCATCCCCCAGTGAGTATACCTATTTTACATTTTAACTCTTGTGAAATCTTCTAAAGTACTTCAAAGATATATCTAGGTTTATTTATTTATTTAATATTATTATTATTATTATTATTATTATTATTATTATTATTATTATTATTATTATTATTATTATTATTGTTATTATATAAACCCTCTTTTTTAATATATACTGTATATCAATTATGCCATTCGGAAAAGCCTTAACAGTGTTGAAATTTCAAAATATATTATTATTATTATTATTTATTATTATTAAATATTATATCTCTGTCATTATCAGGAGGAATCAGAACTTTGTGGACATCCTCCGGCTGCTCTCCCTGGGCGACAGGCATCTCAACGCCTTCGACCTCAGCCTCCGCTTCACGCACCTCTTCTGGTGCGGAGACCTCAACTACAGACTGGACCTGGATGTGCAGGTCAGACATCTGCATCATTTAATCCACTGACAATTTCCAAGTGATTGCATTAAATTCGCTCTGGTACCTGATTGTAAAACCTTTACTGCATATACGGCGCATTGCATTTCTATAATAGTCAGTGAAACCTCTCTGGATTTTAACTCTGAATCTTCACGTTGGGATTGATTCGTCCTCCTTGTCTCCAGGATATTCTGAAACATGTGTCCAAGAGGGACTTTGAGGAGCTGATGTGTGCCGACCAGCTGACTCAAGAGAGGCACAAGAGGAAGGCCTTCCTCTATTTCAGTCAGTCACACTCAGCGATCGCTCTGTTTCCCACATTATTGGCTGCGAATACAAAGTTAGAAATGGATATTAAGACGGCGAAATTGTGACTACCTCAAAAAAAACTCGTAACCTTTTATTCATCTTCATAGTAGAGCATTTCAGATAATATCATAGACCGACTGTTTAAAAACATTGATTGTGTTTGTTATAACTTTATGGCATTTATTGTTTTAAGCTTAGAGGGCTGAAGTGCTTTGCCCCCGAATGTTTGAGCCTTGCCTTCCTTTCTTTCCTGTTTCAATGCTCGTCTTTCTCTTTGTCGCTGTTAAGAGGAGGAGAAGATTTCATTCCCGCCCACGTACCGGTACGAGAGGGGCTCCAGAGACTGCTACCTCTGGCAGAAGTACAAAACGTCCGGGGTGAGTTTATCCAGAAGCATTTACAGAAAAGTAAAAAGTACAAGTTTGTCCACATCAACCACTTTGGTTTTTCTAAGTGACATTTTGTGAGGGTTTTTTTGTATAGATTTATTTTACTACTACTACTACTACTACTACTACTACTACAGTTAGTGGCAACCTGAAAACAATACTGAAAACAAAGTCTGAAATTAACAGGGTTGTTTTTTTAATACATCGAGTGTCACATATTCTTAAAAAATAAGAAATACAAATTGGATAATAAGCCATTCAAATAAGAATTTCAAATACTGCTCATCTCTGACCCCACTCAGTATTCCAAGTCTACCAGTGGCTTAGTGTAAAGGCTATTTCTATGTGTCACATAATCCTCTTTATAGGGGTCAGTAAGGCTTGGTGACTTTGACAGCAGCTGCCGTGAACTCTAAAAATAGGGAGTAAAGAATTGTCCCATCAACTAAAATTGGAAAGTCTGTCAAAACCAGAATGCACTGCACCCTCCCCATATCTCCCTGCACACACATAACAATTATAAACTCAGCTGTATAATAAACCCTGTTTATATTGCATGTAAGTTACATACACTATATATATATTCTGTATATGTTTATTATAGGTACGAGTCAACGTTCCGTCGTGGTGTGACCGGATTCTATGGAAGTCATATCCGGAGACTCATGTGATCTGCACCTCATACGGTAAATACCGTTGATTTAAATGATATAAAAGTATTTTTTTAGAAAAGCCAGTCATCGAGACAAAAAAAACCCAAAAACCCTAATGCCTGGCAATAATCAAGGCTTCAACATAAGTTGAGCCTTATTCATGTGCCACGTCCAGAATTAGATTTATATATGTATTTTTTTATATGTAGCTCTTTTTATGGTACCACTGTGAAATGCCTGTGGCCTGAATGGTCGACGCTTGCATCCTGGTCTGTGGTCCACAAAGAAACTGTGTCATTTCCTTTCATTCAAGTTTGAACTCTGTAAAACATTTCAGTTTACCCTCAGCAAGTGACAAAAACAGCAGCAGCAGGAAGTGGTATTCTTCATCATTTGAGCACAGCTGCCTGGTTCACTCGAACAATAGTATTATCTGTGAAAATTGTGTATTTTGTATTATATTATATTATATTTCATTTGCGCTGGGATTCTCGAAACATCACACGATACAAACATCGCATTTTGTTGTAAAGTTGGTGACTCTGATCCAGACCTGTCTTTGACCAGGCTGCACAGATGACATCTTCACAAGCGACCACTCACCTGTTTTTGCCACCTTTCAAGTTGGGGTGACATCACAGTTCAGCTCCAAAACAGGTGTGGTCATTGTGTGTGTTGGCTCTAAATTGTTGTCAGTATTTAAATATAGCGCCGCAACTAAGTCCCTTGGTTATGTGGGTCGTGCTCCTTTGCTTTATAAACAGATTTAAACTTAAGCAACGAAAGAGCCGCGCTGGAGCTTCAAGGAGTTGAGGCCATTGTGAAGACGGCAAGCAAAGCCAAGTTCTTTATTGAGTTCCACTCGCTTTGCCTGGAAGGTATTCCACCGAATCAAAAGCCGTCTGTATTTTAGCCAAACTATTGGAAATGAACACTTTTTAAAAAGTATTCTTTTTATCACCTTTTCAACAGAAACGCGGCGCTCAAGTGAAAATGACTCTCAAAGCTGTGACGTGCCCGGATTTCTCAAGCTAGGCTGGTCGACGAAGCAGTTGCCGAAGGTCTGATGCTCCTTTTGTTTTAAATTGAGGTTGAAAACAGGTCATGGTGTGTTAGTCGAGCTGGTAACCTGCGTTCTCTGTGCGGCGTAGCTCCTCCCAATTGTATCTGACGTGGAATATCTTCAAGATCAGCACCTGCTGCTGTCCGTCAAGTCATGTGATGGCTTTGAGTCATATGGTCGGTAACTGGCTTAACTATCTATTATTATTATTAAATTTTTTTTACAGCATTTAAATTCCGTCCCTTCTTTGTGTTTATATCTAACTGTTTCATGTCCCTGCTGTAGGGGAATGCTGCGTGGCTCTGCGCTCGTCTAGCGGTGCATTAGAGCACTTTGAAACCTTTCTGAGTCACCGGGGCGAGGAGATGGGCTCCATCAGGGGCCGGGTCAGAGTCCACGTGCCGGCGGAGCGGAGCGCAGCGCGGGAGAAGGTCTACGGTGGGTGGATCCGGAACCACGACTGCCACCTCTACGCTGCTACCCGCTAGAACTATCACTTCCTACTAATCTTCGGGCTTGCCCGCCTCTACAATGTTGGCCTTCCCTGGATCCCCCAGTACTTCCTCTGCTGCACAGTATATGGTTCCTCAATTGGTTCCTCAGCTTCACCTTTCCCTTGCTCCCGTCTTTGGACCACTTCTGCTTTTGCCTCGTGCATGAGCGACTCCGGCCAGATGCATCCTGAGCCCCGACAGAGGGCAGATAGAGGTAGTGTTCTGACAGGCCCGCTGATGTAAACTACCATGTTGTGCCTCCTCTCACTGACCTAGCCTTGAGACAAACTACAACGCAGGATTTGCAGAAGTCCTCATGTTGAAATGTTGTCTACATATTGCAACCTCTTGTCCTTTTCAGATTGGTTCTGCTTTGAGAAGGACGTGAAGGTTCATGGAAGGGGACAATTACCTCACCAACCTACACGGCCGGTCACCAACAGGTGAGCACCTGTTGATATTTTTGGCATTATGTGTAAAGCACATATTAAGCAAAAGCTTAATATTGCGTGTTTTAACCTGGCTCAGTAGAACACTGAAAAACTGTGTTTGCCTATTATATCTAACATGCTTATGCCATGCGCTTATCCCGTAATTCAGGTATCAAGATATTATCTTTGTTGGAATGGATGTGGGAAACCCTCTACCCTATATTTTTCGTTGATTAAACTAACCAAAAAACTGGAAATCCGCTTTTGTACCAACAGATCCTCAGCTTATTCTCCCAAACCAACAGCCAGCAGCTACACCAACCCTGCCTACTTCATCTTTGAAGGTCTGTCAGTGCCACGCAAGGCAGAGGACTCCCCGCCCCAGCGCAGAGACTCGCAGGTGATCTGGTCCGGGAACGAGGCCGTTCAGCTCCCCAAACTCGCCGCGGGGCCGGGCTATCATCGGAAGACCTCTCGCAGGTCGGACTTTACAGAGATCGAGATACCAGCCATCCTGCCGCCCTACACTCAAACCAACGACCTTCACCCGGGCCCAACCAACTCCTCCTACCAGCTTTTCCCGAGTAAAAGCCCGTCCCCGATCCCTCCCGCCCAAAGCAACCCCACCTTGCACACCGAAGAACTTGCCATACAACCCAGGGTAAAATTCCTGGCTAAAAGGGTTGTTCAAGACTCCATCCTACCTGTAAAGAACCTGAGGAACATGTACATGAACCACTCAGTCCTCATAAGGGAGGCGGCCAGAAAAGATGAAGCTCACCTTCAGCTTCACCTCCAACCGGAGAGGCACGCTCCTCTTCAGGGGCCCAAGACCTCGTCCCTGTTTCCCTACGCCTCAACCCCTCTACCACCCTGCCGAGCTGCAGCTCCCTGGGTGGTGCAGCAGCAGCAGCAGCAGCAGCAGCAGCAGCAGCAGCAGCAGCAGCAGCAGCAGCAGCAGCAGCAGCAGCAGCAGCAGCAGCAGCAGCAGCAGCAGCAGCAGCAGCAGCAGCAGCAGCAGCAGCTCCCGGAACCTTTAGGGGACAACTCTCTCACTGCATTGCAAATCGCTAAGTCCCTCAGCGAGATGGACTTTTTCCCCACAGACCACCAAGTTCCCCACATGGCCAACCAGAGAGCCGGCCAAAGAAACGGCCCGACCATCGTACCTGATCGGGGGTACAGCTGGGAGAAGGAGGTAGGGCACCAACAAGCCCATAACGAGCAGTAGAAGACTCATTTTAGACGTCTTTAGAAACAGTGGGCTAATAACTGCTCCTTATTTCATTTGACTTGAATTTAGGCTTCTGTACTCCACGGAGCTCCTGAGACGGTGCGAGAGCTTCTCAGCACTCTGGGCCTTCAGAAATACACGCTGGGACTGAGCCTCAACGGCTGGGATGACCTGGATTACTTCAGGTATGAGGAGTTTTGATAACACAAAGTCAGTATGAAAATGTGGGCTCTTTGTCAACATAATGAGATAATACTGTAGAGCAGTGTTTCTCAAACTAGGGTACTCGTACCCCATGGGTACTGCAAAGGTAATCTGAAAATAATAAAAAAAGTGTTAAAAAAATATTGGTTAAATATTATTAAAAAGAAAACCCACATAATACATCATACAGTACATCATTTATGTTAATTTTCTTTTTTTTCTCCCAGTGCCAGCGAAGGGGGTACTCGGCTGAAAAAAATGTCTTAGAGGGGGTTCATTACTCAAAAAAAAGTTTCGCCCCATGTACAAACGAAATCCTAAGGTGTTTTAGGATTCAGGATTCGTTGGACCATAGGTTAAGTGGAATATTCTCTGTCAATATTATATTATATAACCCCAAAAACCCTTATTGTTACATAAGCCATTATCTATGTACAGTAAAACAAACAAACCAGATAGATGGCAGCGGATACATTTACGGCCATTACATTATCATCTGATTAGATAAGGGAAGGTTTCACACCGTTGGAAATGTCACTCCCTTTTGTTCTCGGTCCCGTCTGAGACCTCTGCCTTCTTCACAGTGGCATCACGGAGGAGGATTTACGCGCCGCCGGGGTGTCCAACCCTTCACACCGACGCAGGATCCTGGAGAACCTGCACAGGATCTGGAACTAATGGGCGGGGTGACCGAGGCTAAACGGTGGCAGGCTTTGAGGTCATTTTCAAAGCCTCTTCATCCGTCAAAAATTGGGAGGTGGGAAGAGCTCAAAGGAAAAACTCTTTGTGCTCCACCACATGGTGGACGTCATTTTGGGGGTTAGAGACCGTAACCTGGCGCCGTCCGTCTCCACGCACGGGGTGTGCTGGGTGCAGGCGGTCGACCTTTAAATTGTCATCGCGCAGCCATTTCCACTCACCTGTCTGGTTTTACCTGAGTGATGCAAATTTTGAAAAACGGGATTTAAGACATGCATCTACAAGTAATGTGACGTGTACAAATATTGGTTTATTGTCTCAGCACCTCATACCTTTTCTATTAAATGACTTTGTAAAAACGCAGTACCCTATTTTTCAGCGTTCACTCAAGGATGATGATGTTTACCGTTCGTAGGGATCCCTCGTAAATGTGTTTTTCCACTAAAACGTTATCGTCTGAGCCCTGGACTCTTGAAATCCCAGCCACAGTAAGGGGGTGTACAATTTAATGGTTCGTCAGTGCCAGTAATGTTAATTATTGTCAGTTGAATAGAAAAACAAAACTAAAACGAACAAAAGAAATCCAGTCTAGACTGTCGCCTTCTCTTTGAGCAACAGGACACGGAAGAAAATTATTTCTCCGTATGAATATAAAATAACCCCTCGACATGAGTAAACTCTAATCCAGAAATATCATCTAAATCAAGGGTCTCAAATGACAGGCCCCGGGACCGCATCCTTCATAATATATTGATTCATCTGGCGCACAAATCCTTCTTTTCTCATCACAACAAACTGAACGAATCCACACACGTACTTAATGTTTTTAAAATGTAAAGCCGAATGAAATAGATCACAAGAGAGCTTTTTCTAACGGGTCTACGAGGCAGTTCACTAATGTGCGGGAGAGAAAAAAACAACAAGCACAAATCAAAAAAAACAGGCCGGTTTTCCCTTAAGGTTCAATACGGCCCCCCTAGTAGAGGGCAACCTGGTCAGCGGCCCCCCACATCATTATGGGTTTGACGCCACACTGATCTAAATGGTTCTACACTCGATATAAAAAAAAGCACCGCAGGACCTTTTTTTCCCCCCTTTCAGTTTGGTTCACAATGACAATAAGCATTTTGTTTATTTTTTGCTGACTCAATTTTACAGCAGTTCGTATGAAGCCCTGTCAGTGTTGCCTAAGTCTCCATGACCTACCAAGGAAAAACGCATTTTTAATCTGTTGATCTACTGAACAGGTTACGTCCGCATAGATGATAATACACGGCCAAAGTGATCATTTGTCTACGTGATACTTAAAAGCAGCTGGTACGGTTCAGTCGATGTGGTTGTGTGTGTGTGTGTGTGTGTGTGTGTGTGTGTGTGTGTGTGTGTGTGTGTGTGTGTGTGTGTGTGTGTGTGCGTGTGCGTGTGTAGGCGTGTGCACGTGTGTGAGGTAGGAAAGGGAGTTCACGTTTGTTAGGTTCACTGGTTGTGGTTACTAATTAATTCATGAACCAACACATCCCTTGGCTCCCTGACACGCATGTTTAACAAACCTGCAGGGCAGGTTTGTTAAACTGGTGTCCAAAGAATAAAAAAAAGTTTGAAAACAAAATACATCAAAAAACATATTCATTTAAAGGTGGGAGAACACAATCAAATGGGGGGAAATTGGGGATATCACTACTGGTTTCAGTCTGGTATCAGGTTTCCAATATCCAATAGCAGTTTAATCCCGTTGCTCCCGTCCCTTCCCTCCGTTGTTCCGTGGCTTTCCATGGTTTTCCTTCACAGTCCGTCCATGGTTGTCTCTGCGGATATCGGAAGAACCACGCTCTCCCCGAGGGTTTCTGAAGAGGAACAAGCCGCGTCATGCTGTGTCCCACTCACATTCCAACCACTGCCACAGTGACACACGCACACACACATGCACACACACACACACACACACACACACACACACACACACACACACACACATGCACAATAACAAACAACAAGTGAAACCATAGTACACACTCACCTCACGAGGCAGTACACATGGAGAACACATGGACCAAAAATACCATTACAGCGGCTTTGAAGTACATAAACATGCTCAATGTAGTGAACTGACCCATGCACACGGTGGCCAACATCACTGCCGCTGTACTGACCCCTGCATACCAAAACACACACTGCGTGGACTGGGGTTACAGCCGCACACACACATGCACACACCCACGGACACACCCACGCACGCATGCACACGCACGTGCACGCATACACACGCATACACACACACACACACATGCTTGCGCGCCCACACACACACACACACACACACACACACACACACACACACATACATTTCCCTGTGCTTGTAGTGGGTGGTTTCTGGTATTGATTGATCTTGCCCATACAGAGCTGAGGTTCATGAAACTGAGTTTCATGAACCTCAGGATGTCGCAGCGTTGACTGTGCTCTCACAGGAAGAACTCATGTGACCCACACACACTCTAAACCGGCGAAACTCTACTCTTCAGGGAAATCAAATAAACAGCACCTCTCTTTCAATAAATGTTGAACAGTCGGTGAAAAACAGGCCATGTACTGTATGTTTACGGCTTAACAAGATTATAGTTTAAATCTATGAAAATCTTTCCACTTTGGTGAGTGTGTGAATAAGATCTTTATTTTTCAGAGCCCACACTTGTAATCGAAAGAAAAATGAAGTTTTCTCAAGTAACATGCACGCACAGCAGGTCTTTCCATTCAATCTACTTCTCTTTTTTATTATATAACCTTTCTTTATAGCTTTATCACGGCAGTATAAAGACATTCTGGGATGACATAAATTTTGAAGAAGACACATCCACCATCCAATTCCCGTTCCCACAATAATGTGCAATAATCCCACAACAACAGTATAACTTGTAGCGGTCGCATTTAAAGCGATGCAAGTATTCATCCATGTTTGAATTTGCAGTTGAGGCAATAAACCTTTAAAATCCTCAAGTAAGACATTGCAGTGGAACTAAACATGAGTTAAATTTTGTCTTTATTTTGACATTTAATTTCCATCGGAATTGCCATTTTCATACCAATAGTTTGTATTAACTTCGTAATAACAACTTTTTATTGGTAAATGGATGATCCATGACTTATTCTGCGGTAACGCCACTTAAATTCTGATTGTGTTTTAGATTTATCGATTGAGAATTGTCTTTTAAAAACGATATCAACTAATACCCTTCTAGTTGGGCAATGTCTAGTTATTGATTTACCCTCTCCCTGGTCGCATTCTTTAATACAAAATTTGATTGCAGCATCGCGTGATTGCCGTTTTTTCTTGGTCACTTGAGTTGGGGAAATCTTTCCTTTTTTTGGGAAGTGTGGGGGGGGTGTGTGTGTGAATGTTCATCCCTATTGACAGTTCGCTGACCATAGCAAGCTCAAAATTCAATGCAGCTGCCTTTCACTCCTTGCCGGGGAAAGGTGGACCCCGCCACCAACAACGGAAACGGCACACAGAGGAGAACGTGCGTAATGCGAATACATTGAATGGCTGTTTCTTATAAAGTGCCGGCTAAAGAAGTTATCAAATATGACTTTCTAAAATTATTATTATAATTATTATTATTATTATTTGTTTTTATTTTTTATTTTTTTTACACCAAATAGTCTCACGGATTACCACTTTAAGACCCCGCGGCTCTTGGGACCGCTGGCGTGGAGGGGCAGACGGAGCACTTTCAGCGCCGCTTTCAAACGCACCGCTCAGCAATTCCTCTTCCGATTACAGTCAGTTGTGGACGCTCCGGAGCGCGACCGTGCGTCCCCGAGCTACATGGGCGCCGTCGGAGGAGGACGCATGTCAAGGTTTAGCTGTGCGCCTTCTGCGATTTTGAGGATTTGTGGGTGGAGAATGTGAGAGTACAGAGGACCGGACCCGCGCATGAAAAGTAGCTGAGGCGCGAACTGCTTCGAGCTCCTCGGGACAACTGGACCGCGGTTCGGGTGAGTTGACAAAAATGTCACGTCAACCCTTGTGTGTGTGTGTCCGCACTACATATCAGCAAGTCTTACTTTGGCGTTTTATTTAATACAATTATTAAAGATAGAAAAAATTCAATCATTAAAATCTATACATATATACATATATATTAGATAACCATGGTCTACAATATATGTAAGCATGCCCTATTATGTACCTATATTTATAATAATAATAATAATACTAATAATACTAATACTAATACTAATAATAATAATAATAATAATAATAATAATAATAATAAAAATAATAATAACAATGGTAATTATATATTTTTATATATATTTATGTACTGTATGTATTTATTATTCACTCATATAATAACACATATATACTGTATATATTTTCAAAATATAATACACATGAATTAATAAAAGTACAACAAACAAACAAACAAACAAATATATAAAAGTCCTTCTGATAATTTTTTTATTTCATTAATTCCTGGTTGTTTTAATTCTACTTTGTTTCATAGGTTGCCCCTCTCTGAAGACCCATCATGGACATTGTCCCCAACAAACACGTTGGACTGAACCAGTCAACGGTGTTCACCACGTACTTCAACTCCAGCTGCCGCTTCAACGAGGAGTTCAAGTACATCTTGCTGCCCGTGTCCTACAGCCTGGTGTTTGTGGTCGGCCTGGTGCTCAACTCCGTGGCCCTGTGGATGTTCCTCAAGAAAATGCGTCCGTGGAACACCAGCACGGTGTACATGTTCCACCTGGCGCTGTCAGACTTCCTCTACGTCCTCTCCCTGCCCACCCTCATCTACTACTACGCCAACCGCAGCCACTGGCCCTTCGGCGTGGCGGCCTGCAAGGCGGTGCGCTTCCTCTTCTACGCGAACCTCTACTGCAGCATCCTGTTCCTCACCTGCATCAGCGTGCACCGCTACCTCGGCATCTGCCACCCCATCAAGGCCCGCAACCTGATCAAGTCGCGCCACGCCCACGCGGTGTGCTGCCTGGTGTGGGCGGCGGTGACGGCGTGCCTGGTGCCCAACATCGTCTTCGTCACCACGTCGCGGCGCGACAACGACACGCTGTGCCACGACACCACCAGCCAGGGGGCCTTCGAGGAGTATGTGGACTACAGCTCCGTGGTGATGGTTCTGCTGTTCGGGATCCCCTTCCTGGTCATCGTGGCGTGCTACTGCCTGATGGCCCGGGCGCTGTGCCGGCCCAGGCACCTGGCGTCCAGCGGGCCGCAGGGAGCCTCCTCCCGCCAGAAGTCCATCAAGCTGATCGTGGTGGTGCTGGTGGTGTTCGCCGTGTGTTTCGTGCCGTTTCACGTCACCCGGACCCTCTATTACACCTCCCGCGTGCTGGGTCTCAACTGTCGATTCCTCAACGTCGTCAACTTCACCTACAAGATCACCAGGCCGCTGGCGAGCGTCAACAGCTGCATCGACCCCATCCTGTATTTTCTAGCAGGGGATCACTACCGCTCCAAGCTGATCGCGGCTCTCACGGGACGGAAGCCAACCAATTCCAGTCAATCCGTGCGACCGAACATTAACCGCGACGTCGCTTTGGTCTGTAAGGGCGCGGGACCCGAAGCCAATGGGAGCGCTTGAGCGATGGAAGGAGCGACTCTCGGGCGACATTGATTGTGTTGTTTTGCACTCGAGGACTGCTGCTCAAGAAATAGTGCCACCATCGCACTATAAGGGCATCTTGTATCCATAATATACTGTATATGTCACCACTCCACAATGTCTGTATACTGTATATCCTCCACCAAGTCCCTCTCAGGACACCGTGGCCAATTTGAAACACCGACAACACGAGTAAGAGGACTTACTCTGTGCCTTTTGCAGGCTCTTCCTGCAAACACAAAGGAAGGCTTAGGAAATATATTGTAAGCCATAGATGAAGGGAAAAGCTTCCCGCTAAGTATTGATCAAACCGTATTAATTTAAGTGCCTTTGGATTAAAGATGCGTCGACAAAAACTGACACACGGCCACGTTGCGGTAAAGATACAGGTTGAGGGTGACTCACCACCTAGACCGAACCACGGAGTGTAAGATAACAGTGTACGACCAGAGGTTTAAAGCTTTTTTCGTGCTGCCGTAATGTTGATGTTATTCTCTCCATATTGGCACGTTTCCCCATACGGATGTAACCCCATCTCCTTTGACGTTGCATGCCAATCTTTCCATCAGATTTGGGTGATTTTGTGTTTTGTTTTTTTTCTCATTAATTTCATCTTGTCAAAATGACCAATGTGTGTTGTTGCTGGAGCGGACCGAGGCATGACTCAGTTGTAAGTTGATTCTTTTGCGCGATATTAACAAAACAACGTGAGTAAACCCAGAAAGTTGCGTCTGCAGCCAAGGGAGCTGCAGAGCTCCAGCTGTTTTATCACTCAGCCCCGCAGCTGTCTCTCCATCCCCTCGCTGCGAGGGAGGCAGGAAACGTGAAGGAACCAAGACGGCCGGACAAGTGGCTCTCTTTCCAAGGGGCCCACACTACATTAAAAAAAAAAAAAAAAAAAAAAAAAGCCAATAACAAGGGATTTGCCTGCACCACCCCCTTGAGGGATTGAAAGGCGGTGTTGGAATGGTGTTCTCCTTGCTTCATCGCTGTAGAGTTTCTACAATAACTCCGATGCTAGTTTTTATGGGTGTTTTTTTTTTATGGTATAAATCTGTGCTGTGTGGCCCTATGTATTTGTGCTGTGCCATGTGAGTGTGTCAAAGTCCTTGAGGTGTGCTGGAAGGCTTTGGTGTTGAAATGATAAAAAAGTTGTCCGCCCCCCAAAATAAATGTTGCTGCCATTTCCCATCAGATCTTACGATGAAGTATGAACAATTAGAAGAGTGTCTGTGTTTCAATGCGGAGGAAACCATGCACTGTAGCAGGCCACGTTACCACGAAACCAGATCATTAATGCATGCTTTTTACACACCATGTTATTTGTATATGTCAGGGGAAACAATTATGCTAAAACTCCAAGTAATTACACAAGTAAGCATGGGATACATACTTAATACATACATGAAATACCAGATTAATTTTCTGACATGAAGAAGAATCTTTGATTGTCACACAGCACACCACACTTCAACTTATGCACACACACACACACACACACACACATGCACATGCTTTGGATGGAGGCCGGTGAAATGAGGCCTCTGCATTTGACCCATCCTTGGCTTGTCCTTCCTCCGGGGGCACAGCCATGAGCAGTGGGCAGCCTTCGTGGAAGCGCCCGGGGACCTGGTGACGAGTGTCCATCGCTGGTCCGACGATGATGTGTGCATGTTTTTGGTGGGGGTCTGGACTGACGTTAGGCGAAGGAAACCCCATATGATGCACTGCGCCACCGTGCGGTTTATAGATAGAGATAAACCTGATTATTCAAACAACCTTGTAAAGTTGTTGTTTTTTTTAATATTTTTTTCCACTAAGACGAGAGTGCTCTGCTGAGCTGAAGGCATAACTCTGGATAACTCCGTGCTAATTATTTGCATTTCTACCTGTTCAAAGAGCACCTGACGATAAAACAAAGCAGTGTGCCATTGCTATGTTGTGCTGTTTTCTTCCTTTTTTTCAAATGTTTTTTTTTTTTTTTTTTTTTTTTGCAAAATAATTCTACTTTCGGACCAAGCTGTCCGAGGGAAAGGGGAATAACAACGCTGGAGCTACAAGATATTCAAGGATATGATAGTGTACAAAGCGCAGACAATTAACATCTGCATGAATGGCGTTTTGCAAGGTCTCCGTGCCAGCTCACTCGCGCCCCCCGGCGGAACGAGGGTGTCAGGGAGGCCTTCAGACGGCGTCAGGTAGGAGAGGCGAAAGTACGAGTCGAAGGCGGACACTCGTGATTTAAAAATAACGCAACTCCGTATCAGAGGCAATTCAGCCGCTACGAAAAAAATAAAATAAAAATAAAAATGCACAAATAATTTCCGCGGAAATGAAATGACCTTTGGCTCACGTTTCAAATATTTCAACAAAATAAACCAGCGTCTGGTTTCCCGTGGCG
Source organism: Zeus faber (assembly GCF_960531495.2). Classification (NCBI taxonomy): domain Eukaryota; kingdom Metazoa; phylum Chordata; class Actinopteri; order Zeiformes; family Zeidae; genus Zeus; species Zeus faber. The sequence continues at coordinate 24,231,409 of NC_137199.1, forward strand.
ATCTTTACATCGCCACGTCAAATAAATGATATATTATAACTGGAAATAAAATATATTTCGAGGGTCATATGTCATCATGTCACAGATTGGGTCGGTATTTATTTTTACATCAAAATAATTGCATTGCTTAAAATGATTTAGAAATCGAGATTTAAGATGCAAAAATAGAATTGATTACATTTATTTTTTTATTAAAAAATAATAATCTTAGATATTAAAATAATATATATATATATATCACATGTATTTATCGTTTCGTACGAACCAAATAGAGAAGCAGCAGAAGAAGCAAAAGAAGAAGAAAAATGTATTTCATTACAGCTATATTTCTCAAAATATCCATGTTGCGGTTTCACAGCCTAATAATGTTCGATAATAAGGAGCATGTTGTTCATTGGTACACCTAGTAATAAATATATTAATATATACAAATATGTTCATATAATTAGGAATGGTTATACGAAAACGATTTACCATGTATTACCGATATAATCCTAATTCAGTTTATTTTAATTTCCAATAGTTCTCTCGTTTATTTCCTAAGAGTAAAAAATATATATATTTTTTCTACATCCGAGGATCATATAATAGATTATTTTAAATTCACCATTGGGTCGAAAATGCACAAGAACCAATGAGTTCCTGAGTTTTTAGGTGTTCGTGGACTCCACAACGAAAATCACTCTTGAAGTCACGACATTATACATTTAAAAAAAAATTCTCTCAAATAGAAGAGGTAAAAAAAAAAATGCTTTTTTGAACATGTAGCTTTAAAACGCAATATATATATATATATATATATATATATATATATATATATATATATATATATAAATTATTTTTTTTAAGCAGTGTGAAACGAAGCATTTCAAACGCATTTCGAACATAAATATGCAATTTTCAGTCATCCTGCACCCCTCAAATTATACCCATTGTGTAAAGGACAAATGAATGGAAGTAACAGTCCGTTTTATTATTATCAGCCACACAGGCGGAAAATGTTATGAGTATTAATGATTATACAACAATAGGGATCATCTTATTTCAGCCCAATTGGTGCAACCCTAGTAGGTTTTTTTTTTAATTTCACCTTTATTAAACCATTAAACGTAATCTGAAACAATTCATTCGAATTGAATAAATTGTATTTAGATGTTATACTATAACTTTAAAGTGTCATTTATAGCAAGTAGGAGTATGCATGTGCATATGCACAATTTCCTTGGCTAATATTTTCAAGATGGTCTGTTCCCAGAGTGAAGCATTTCATGAGTGTGTAACATTTCTCTGTCTTCTCTTCTTGTTTGGCAAATTATGAGGCAGAGATGAGGGATTTCAAGGACGCACGGACTCCAATTTAATCGGAGAGGCTGAGAGTGGAGTGGAAGAGTGACATACAGAGGAGAGAAGTTCATTATTCTGCTGAAAAGGAAACCAATGGCTTTCACAGTCGCCATGGTAACTGGCCTTTCTTTCGCCGTCAGACCTATGATAAGGTACTTCACAGCATTAAGCACAATTATTGCAAGGTAAAAGGGCAAATATTGCTTTCCAATGCTAATAGATGGTAGATATTGATTGGCATGCCGATTCATGAACTGTTTCACCTGCCTTGCTCTCTCCAGCCTTTTCAGAAAATAATGAAATGTGATGTGTCTGGATTTTTGATATAGGCTCTTGTGACACATAGGGTCCTCCGCGCCTACTCTCCAGGCTCCCACTTTCTCTAATATGTCATCATTACACCGGGGAAAAACATGTTATATTTGTTGTTATAAAGAGGCGGCGTGGCAAAACCAAAAAAGCTGAAGCCAAGGTGTTGACACTCATGTACGTGAGAACTTCCAAAACCGCAGCGGCGAAGGACGGCGACCTACAATGCGTAAATTTAAAAAAGCATCGTTCTCCTCCCCTTTGCAAAAATGTCGCATATAAATACTGACGACCTTCTGCTCACCACCGTGAGCGTGTCACTCTGTCTCCGAGTGACCCTGGTTGCGCCCTCCCGCACAATGGTGGGCTCGGCCTTGGCGGCGGCGAGGTCAGGGCCGAGCACAAGTCAGGCCATGGGGGGTGGTCGGAAAAGGGGGCGAGATTAGTCCTGCGAAAGGCGTGAAGGCTGCGGGGACAAGGAGTGGAGCCGGCGAGCTGGAGGGGGGGGCAGGGGGGGCAGGCGGGTGCAGGCGAGGGGCTCCTGGCACTCCTGGCAAATTGTTTTAACCCCTATTACAGCTACTGCGTCTGGCTTCTCTTATCTGGGCCGCTGCAGCCACTCATTAATATTCCCTACATATGGCAGTGCTTTTTGTATCATTGTCTATTAATGGGAGGGATAATCGCTCATTCAATTATCAGGCAGTCAAGGAAAGAGCAACCGTGCCGGCCCAACCCCTGGTTCACACCGGCAGCACACCCCGAACCGGAGCTGGGCCGCTGGGAAGGTGAGAGCGATAGCGGGGATTACACCGTATTAGCTTCTAATAAGACAGACAGCGGCGCTAATGTCAGTATACGGGCGCTCCGCCGAGGGGGGCGGGGAACACATTTGAACTCTAAAAACGAGAAGGATTCACGGCGTGTACGACTTTCGCTTTCACTTCTGAAGCGACGGATTCGTCTCTCTCACATTGATGTCACGTCTTGTTTTGTCGGCGGTTCAGGAGCCATTCCTCTCCACCTAAATGCAGGTGTGGTCCGTGCCATTAACTCCGGTCAGGAAGGGTTAGTGGTTAGACGTTGGGTTTGACCCTGATCGCTGTAAGCCAAAGTGCTGTAAGATCATCAAATGAACATCTACTGTATATACTGTATATATATATATATATATATACACTGTATATACATATATATATAAATATATAATGTATATATAAATATATAAATATATATTTAAAAAAAAAATATATATATATATATATAAATATATATATAAATATAAAAAAAAAAAATATATATATATATATATAAAGGTTGCGATAGAGAGAGAGAGAGAGAGAGAGAGAGAGAGAGAGAGAGAGAGAGAGAGAGAGAGAATATAATTAAAATAAGGTTGTTATCTGGTTCACTCAGTTTCTTTTGGGACCAGGAGATGGGGGGGGCTGGGGGGGTGTTGGACTGTTGCATGCGAGGGAGTTTGGGTGTAATATAGAAAAGATAGGAGGTGAAATGTTAACAAAATTTCTTGAAAAATACAGAGCTTGATCAATTTTTTGCATGTTTGGAGCGAACAGAGGCGGCTGTGGCTGTGGAGGGCCTTTGTTAGAGGTCCCATTTTCTGTGGCAGGAGCGCACGCTCACAGGGTCAGCAAAGTTACGAAAGTAATTAAAGCTCGGTGATTCACCGTCTGCTGCAGAGAAAAGAAAGCAAGCTGTCATTCTGATTTAGAAAAATAAATTACAATTTTAATAATGGTGGAGGATGGGGGTGCGGGAACGTCTAGAGCCTCGCTGGGTTTTGGGAAAAGCGAGGGGGGGGGGGGGGGGGTGCTGGGTGGGAGGATGGGTGGGGGTGGGGGTGGGGGGGTCGAAGGGTTTGTCGCTACCTACTTATCAATAGTTGCAAATTTTTTTATTTTTTTTTTCTAACCGCATCGGTAGTACATTGCGAGAGCACAAGTGCCCTTAAAAAAAGAAAACCCCGGAACATTAACATACTGATTTCATGCGCGTGGCAAAGGGCCCGAGCCAATATCAGAGAGGACTCAGCAGTCCTATTGTCTGCTGGGACTCTGGTCCCCTCTGATATGAAAATTCAATTATTTTATAACTAGATCTGGCGCTGCGTTTTGACAGTCAACGCTAGCGACTTGCCAGCTGCCTCAGTGTGGGGGACCAGAGGCTCCTGATAGCGAGAGGGGGGCCTTTCAGACACTGACATGTTTTTCGGGGACAAGATTGCCTAAATGTGTTGCATTTAAGGAATGAAAGTTAATCTAATGCACCGCCATTATCTCACTCAGGTAATTCCAATACCATCCTCAATCTGTGTTTACGCGCGCACACTCGCCTGCATGCTCTCACCGGAGTCCATTCTTTGGCACTTTGAATCTGATTCCCAGGCTGCCCGCCTCCAAACAGGTTATGTATTTATTTATTTCTCAGCGGGCTGCACACCCTCAGGAAGCTGGGAACTATATCGAACTGAAGTTGTTTTTTTCCAAGAGGCATCAGCACTTTCCAGTCTGTAATTAGCCTCCATGGGGAAGGTACAGACTTAGCAGCTATTCAGGACTTATACGTGGCCTGATTTGCATGAGGTGGTGTCTATAAAGTGGTATTTATAAATATATTATATCAAAGTGAGATACTAAACTTTTTCGAGCCGATGCGCAGGGGTGAAAAGTGACAAAATACTCCAATTACTCCAATACTGCAATGTATTATCATTTTATTTTTTCAAACAAGCAATGCAATGTGTTTGTTTAAGAGGGTTCACCTTCTTTGGAAGTTTGAAGTTTGATCGTGGTGACGATAACATTAATCATTGGAACCTAACCTGGACCTTCAACATTAACCCCAATTGAAGCTTAACCAACAGAGGTGAGGACGTTATGATGGAACATGTATATTTTTTATGCCCAAATATGAAGCCGTGGTGCTCAATGTGTACATTTAATTTTGATGCTTGGGTGCCTTTAATATCATAAGCTTGAATAATTAGGTTTGGAAATTTTACTTTTACCAGGATACTCTTATGTCTAAACCATCCTTGGGTCCATTGAATGGCGCTATAGAAATGCAAGCCATTATTATTATTATTGTTATTATTATTATTATTATTATTATTATTATCATTATTATTATTATTATTTATTTATTTGATTTTTATCATTATTATTTATTTTATTATTATCATTATTATTATTATTATTATTATTATTATTATTATTATTATTATTATTATTATTATTATTATTATTATTATTATTATGAGGGTATGTATACTACTTATGATCTAGCAGATGGGTACTTTCTCAACGCCACCCTATGCACTGAAGCAAAGACTTTGGTGATGGATCACCCAAAATACATGTTTGTTGGTTTTGTCATCTACGGTTTAGTCTGCATAAACGTTTATCTTCAAACCAGTACAGATGCCGTGACATTATATTCGGGGTGGTGGTCTCCATTTTGATTCCTGAAGCCGGCCTACTGTCTGAATTGATGTGGCAAAGCCTTTCATTACCACAGTAGTTCATTGTGTGTGTTGTCTGAGTGCGTGTGTGTGTGTGTGTGTGTGTGTGTGTGTGTGTGTGTGTGTGTGTGTGTGTGTGTGTTGGGGAAGGGGGGGGTGGGAGTACACTAAGATTAGTGAACAGGAACCCCCCCGATTCGGCGCTCCCTCCTAGGCCTCACGCTTATTAACCCGGCCTGGAAGAAGACGTACCTGCCTCCCCTCATTAGGCGGTGTTGGAGTACACGCTCAGCCGTCGGAAGAATGGAGCATTAATTAGTATTCTCCGCAGGGGGAACCGCCATTAGCACTTAATTAGCAGTAAGAGTACCATTCAGTCAGAGCGCCGGTTAGTGTCCAACACAATATGTTCTGTGTCTTCTCCCCATGTGTCACTGCGAAACGCGGAGGAAAGACTTTCTTTTGTTGGTGGCGTATGCGTGCGTGTGTTTTGTTTGCGCGCCTACTTGGCACGCCGCTTCGCTTATTAGCGCGGCGGCGCAGCACCTTGTAACCCGGATTTTTAGTGATTCCTTTCCGCTTTAATCAGCCCAGTTCGGACTCCCCTATTTGTCGGTGTAACCGTGTCATGACCCGGGAGTACAATGAAATGCATTCGTCACACAACCCAAAAAGGACATTTCAAACCTTTAAGTTTAAGTGGTCAATTTTTTTCCCCTCCAATGCTCAAAAGAAAATCCCCTGCGGGAGGTACACGAGGGTTTGATCCGCGGTTGACGACTTTAACCGGGTTCACTGTGCTGATTGTGTCAGATTTGATTTGAACATTTCCGTTTCACGTGTCCTGTTTAGCCTCTCGGGACTCAGATGCAACACTTTTGCAACACCTCTTCCTTCTTAATGGGTTTCTTCCAGTTAAGAGATGTACTTTCTCTTTGGGAAGAGATCTCTGACCTGCACTGTACACATGTGTCATATGTCAGCATGTGTGTGTGTGTGTGTGTGTGTGTGTGTGTGTGTGGTTTCTCTCTGTTTCTCTCTTGACGGGTTGCCCCCTTGCTGCTATTGACCTTCATGGGGGCAGACATACTGTATTCTCATCTGTCAGCACAGCTCAGCCACAATGGGTAGGGCGGGAATATCGGAGGGGTGGGTTGGAGGGGGGGGTTGGGTGTGTTAAGGTCAACTCCTCTTGCTGGTCACAGGGAAGCTCCATTGATCTGCAGAGTAGGCGTTCCTCTCCCCTTTCTCCGTGTACCTGTCCGTCGCCCCTATAACCGAGCGGGACAAGGGAGACGGTTAACCCCGGCTCAGCCCACCCCTTGGCCCCCCCGATTCACTCCTCCCCCCCCGGCTTGACCTTCCAGCGGCTCCCGGCTTTTCTCTGAGTCTCTGATGGGCGGCGGCGGTACCTTTCACTTCCCGAAATCTGAGAGGTGGAGAACTGTCATTTGCCAATTTTGCCTAAAAGGGGGGGTGGGGGGGGGGGGGGTTGAATGTCGTTTTCCCACCAGGCTGCGCCGTCCAAGCCCAGCAGGGGAGGGAGGAGCTGCAGGGAGGCGGTGTAATGCTAGAGTAAAATTTGTGCTTTGATGGCGGCTAATAATGTGTGATGGGTGGAGCTGATGTGGATTTCCAGCAAAGGCTCCACAGGTTGCTCAGTCTCTCCCGTGCTTTACTTTGCCCGGTCTCTCTCTTTCTCTCTCTCTCCCTCTCTCTCTCTCTCGCTCTCTCTTTCTCTCTCTCTCTCTCTCGCTCGCTTTCTTTTTCGCTCTCAGTCTCTCGGCCAAACGTTGATTCACCTTTTAGATTATATGGGCCGGAACTCCTCCTTCGAAGCTGAAACTTCAACCTGATCAATGTAATTACAATGCAGTTACACTTCTTCAGCCTCCTCATCCTCGTGTTTCAGGGGCGTGCGATAATATCTGAGATTTATCTTCACAAGCTCCACTTGATATCACTTCAGGGCTTTGTGGTTGAGGAGTTTCAACTGCTTCTTCTTTCGGCCGCTCCCGTTAACGGTCGCCATGGCGGATCACCCGTCTCCATCTCCTCCTGTCCTCTGGCGTCTTCTTCTGTTATCACCTGGATGTCCTCCCTCACCGCATCCACGCTGTAAACCTCCTCTTTGGCCTTCCTCTTTTCCTCTCGCCTGGCAGCTCCATCTTCAGCATCCTTCTCCCGATATACGAAGCATCTCTCCTCCGTGCAATGTCCAAACCATCTCAATCTCGCCTCTCTCGCTTTGTCTCCGAAACCGTCCAACCTGAGACGTCCCTCTCACACACTCATTCCCAATCCTGTCCATTCTCGTCGCAGTGAAAATCTCAGCTCCTTCGACTCTGCCACCTCCAGCGCCGCCTCCTGTCTTTTCGTCAGTCCCACCGCCTCAAAACCAAGCAACATAGCTGGTCTCACCACCATCTTGTTAATCTTCACCCTTACCGGGACCCTTCTGTCGCAAATCACTCCCGACACTCTGCACCTGCACTCTCTTCTCCACCTCTCTTCAGCACTCTCCGTTACTTCGGACAGTTGACCCCACCTATTTAAACTCCTCCACCTTTGCCACCTCTACTCCTTGCATCCTCACCATGCCGCTGTCCCTCCTCTCATTCACACACATGCATGTCTCTCCAGGCTCTCCTCAACCCGCTCCCTCATCTTACCACGGATCACAGTGTCATCTGCGAACTTCATAGTCCGCGGCAACTCCTGCCTGATCTCGTCTGTCCACCTTTCTCTGCCACTAGGACACAATGCAACTCCTTCTGGCCTTCTCTGATACTTCTCCATCAACATTCTCAAAGCAAACATCGCATCTGTAGTGCTCTTTCCTGGCTGAAACCATACTGCTGCTCACTAAACATCACCTCTCAACAAGATCAACTGTATACCTCTATAGTGTCTACAGCTCTGCAAATCACCCTTATTCTTGAAAATCTGTACCAGTACGCTGCTTCTCCACTCCTCAGACATCCGCTCACTTTTACAAGATTGCGTCAATCAATCTTGTTAAAAACTCCACTGCCATCTCTCCTAAACATCTCCATGCTTGCACAGGTATGTTATGTCGACCAGCTGCCTTTCCACTCTTCATCCTCTTCATAGCTGTCCTCACTAAATCCTTGTTAATCCACCACACTTCCTGATTCACTATCCCCACAGCATCCAACCTTCTCGCTCTCCTATTTTCTTCATTCATCAGCCCCTCAAAGTACTCCTTCCACCTTCTCAACACACTCTCCTCGCTTGTCAGCACATTTCCATCTCTATCCTTCATCACCCTAACCTGCTGCACATTCTTCTCAGCTCGGTCCCTGTGTCTAGCCAACAAGTCCTTTTCTCCATCCTTAGTGTCCAACTTCTTAGGAAACTCGACATACGCCTTTTCTGTAGCCTTCGCCACCTCTCTCTTTGCCCTACACCGCCTTTCCTTGCACTCCTGTCTACTTTCTTCATCTCTCTGGCTATCTCACTTCTTCTTCGCCAACCTCTTCCCACATATACTTTCCTCTACTTCCTCATTCCACCACCAAGTCTCTCTCTTTTCCTTCCTCTGTCCAGATGACACACCAAGTATCTTCCTAGCTGTCTCCCTTTCCACTTCTGCAGTAGTTGCCCAGCCACCTGGCAAATCTTCTCTACCACCCAGTGCCTGCCTTAGTCTTCCTTCTTTAACTTCCACCATTTTATCCTGAGAAAGATGCGCTCTTTAGCTTCTTGATCTCCAAAGTCATACTACAGATCATCATCCGACATCAAGCTACTTTCTCCCCTGCCACCACCTTGCAGTCTCAAATGTCTTTCAGGTTGCACCTTCTGCGTAAGACATAGTCCACCTGTGTGCACTTTCCTCCACTCTAATCACTCTGTGCTGTGGTGTGGGGGTGGTGTGGTTTAAGCAGCCACACCTGTCTTGGATCTACGTAATTGGCCCCAGGATCAGAGTGGTTGTTCGCCTGTTGCTCGTTAGAGTAATCAACGAGCAACAGGTAAAACCCCCATCCCCACACACAGACACAAAGGAACCCTTGTTATTACATGCTTTCCAGCTGCTCGAGGCCTGTTCCACCTTGCCCACTTTCTAAAATGGATGTGTTTTCAACCCCATTGCCAGTGTCTCTGTGTCGGAGGGCCCTGAAAATGCCACTCGGGTGGCGTGTGGCAGGCGGAACTGACACGTACGTATTCACCACAGCCATTTCCATCTTTTTCGCTGAATCCACTACCATCTGTCCTTCCACATTCCTCTCCTTGACACTTTACCTACCCATCACCTCCTCATCACCTCTGTTTCCTTCACCAACAAGCCCATTGAAGTCAGCTCCAATCACCACTCTCTCCTCCTTGGGTACACTCTCTACCACTTCATCCAACTCACTCCAGAATTGTTCTTTCTCTTCTATCTTACATCCAAATTGGGGGATATATGCGCTGACAACATTCATCATCACACCTTCACTTTACAGCTTCATACTGATCACTCTGTCTGACACTTTCTTTGCCTCCAACACACTCTTGACATACTCTTCTTTCAGGATTACCCCTACCTCATTTCTCCTCCCATCAACACCATGGTAGAACAGTTTGAACCCATCTCTGATGCTCCTGGCCTTTCTCCCCTTCCACCTGGTCTCTTGCAGATACAGTATATCTACCTTTCTTCTCTTCACCATATCAGCCAGCTTTCTCCCTTTGCCAATCTGTGGCAGATTCGCCTACCACGCTCCACCCAAGTGCCGTGTTCAGGTACCTCAGGCACAGAGACACAGATGAAGGGGTTGTAGAAAACACACAAGTTTATTGTGGAGATGGGGCTTGATAGAATAAGCCCCAGAGCAGATGGACACAAGTCATGACAGGGCTTCTCTCTCCCGAGTGTGTGTGGGGATGGGTATTTTAACCTGTTACTCATTAGACCAACCAACAATCCTGATGCAACCCTCACCATTTATCTTGGCTTGAGAACAGCACTAAGAATGCACTGGCTTGTGCATCCCCAGGTGCTGGGTCAGATTGAGAAATTGCAACAATGGATTAGTAATGACAGAACTAATTGTACGGCGTAGATATTTTAGTGCTTTGGCTATGCCTTCTCTGTCAGTGTGGCTCTAAGGTAATATGATATGCTCCTGAGAACGTGGATAGATTTACACAGCCCTAACTGGGGAGGGTCCGTTCCCTTTTACTGGAGCTGTTTCCTCCAGTAAGGTCTACAAGCCACATTAATCACACAAGGGCCTAAAGGCACTTCTCAAGGATACACGAAATACGACTCTATCTGCCTGAAGGCTGCAACGCATTCTACAGAGGTATTGAAAATGTATACCGAAGAAGCACCATTGTCATCTCTCAGCTGGCATGGGAAAGACTCAGAATCCCCCGGGAAATGCTGGAGGAAGTTGCCTCCGTGACATGGACCTGGATAAGTAATAAGAAAATGGATGGAAGAAGTACCATAGCGTATCAAATATAGCACCTAAATAAAATTTGTGTTGAAAGTGTTGAAATGGTCACTCAAAAGTGTGGGAATTTGCTTAATTCATCACTCAAGTATAAGTAAAAGCTCTACTCAAAAACGACTATATTAGTAACCAACAGAATTAGGGTTAGGGGTAGTCTAACCCTAACTCTAACCGAAACAGTCATATTCATGGTTAGACAGTCATATTGCCCTAGCCTGGTTAGGGCCTCGATATTTAATAGAAATGAATTAACAATTAACCTGAGGGATAGGCCGTCCCTTGGGCTTTGTTGTTGTGGTTTTCAGCATAAACTAGTCTAATTGATGGGGAGGAAATAATGTTTGAATTGAATTAAAAGTAATATTTAATATTTTAAACAATATTTAATGCATTGCCTAGACAGAGAACTGACTCTTCACCGAATGGCCATTCTAAGTAGAGGATAAATACAAAAAGAAAAATCTACAAATACAAAAATATTCTTTCTTAATTACATGTCAATTACAATAACATGAGTTGCAATTAGTGGCTTCTACCGGGGTGGTGCAGGGATGCGCGCATGTCCACCCACGCACACACATGCACACAGTATACTGAACTCTAAGGCACAAGCAGCTCTCTTCTCACCCTTTGACAGATGGAGCTAATGGCGTCTGAAATGTCAACATCATTCTGCACAGTTGTCACCGTGACAATGACAGAGATGGAACACTTACAACTGTCAGGACACGCCAGTATCACCATCATCTGCAACAGCAGCGAACTAGATGGCTTCCTGCTTTATAATCTAATCGACACCATTTATGCTTAAGTACCAAACATAAATATTGTTTCTGCCATGTATGCAAAAAGGCTGCACACTATGTATTTATTAACTTTGAACAGGGTTTTTTCTCGGGTAATTGGGTGAGTCCAGGGTTTGAAAATATAACAAATGCAATATGCCGTTTTCACAAGAATCTGATTGTATTTATTTTAATGTCCTGCTTTTTCTTGGTCATGCAGATATGCTTGTGGCCGCGCAAGGTGATTGTCCCTGGCCGTCCACACAGAAGGCATTGTGTTCTATTCTCCCGGGATGGGAGATGTTTTGTTTTTTGAGCCCTTTTCACAGCAGCTCCCTTTTACCCAGCAGCTCTCTCTCCTTTTAGCCCTGCACGGCAGCCCTTTCAAACAGGAAAGCTCCGGGTCAGTTTCCCTTGCCAAGTTTTGCGGCCTGCCATGTTGTCTATTCTGTTCAGCTATTTAAAAAATGTTGAATATCAACAATGGCTTTCACTGGTGCATTGTCAACTTTTGTATGAAGCAATCTTGGCTGAATGAGATGGGTCCCACTGCAGGGAGAACGAGGCTGCAGTGTGCACCGCCACGCCGGAGCCCCGCATCGGTTCTCTCTCACTCTTTTCTCTGCCGCCGGGGCTACCGCGATGCTCCTCATCTCTGTGGCCGGGGTTTTGAGTCCGAGGCGAGGCTCCGGGCTCTGGATGGCATCGCCTCAGTCATGCCCGTTTGTTTTTTTCCACTGGGCCTTCCATCCAGCCTGACGATGACAGCCGGCAGCTGAAGGAGTCTCTGTGCACGGACTGTCAGGGGGATCGGGACGCCGCAGCCCTGTGTCGCCTGGTCAGAGCTGGGTGAGTGTCTTGGATTTTCTGGCCAGAGCGGGAGGAGGTTAGCTACTGAAGAGGGGGAGAGAGACTGGGGGGCGGAGTGGATTTTAGGGAGATGGTGTACGAAGCTTCCCATGCTTCTCAGGGTATCTGTTTCTGCAGCTTCTATCCACTTTAGCATGGTGTCAAATTTCACAGAGGGATACACATGGGATTTCAAATGTACTGATATATTATAAGTTTCACAGCTTGTTCATTTTTTATATTTATACATGCAAACACTTGTTGTGCACAGATACTATTTTACAATAATTAATTTAAATGCAAAGCACGTTAGCATAGAGGGATAGAGGTTTGGAGATGGCGAATCCATTTCAAATAGTAAAATTACGGAAAGATGACAAAAAAATCGACTCAACTTTACAGTATGACAAAACAAATATTTTAAAGAAAGAAAATGTATTAAATCATTCAGTCATTCATTCATTCACATCATTTTTAATTTCATCAGTGTACGAAGCGACTCAAACTGTTGACCGGCTGACATCAGATCCCTCAGTGGGTCAAGGCCGAACATCATGTGTTTGTCCAAGCACGTACGTCAGTGTTTGCCTGTGTGAGCGAGAGAGCGACTGAAAGAGAGAAAAGATGAAAGCGAGAATGAGCGCTCGCCTCCAGATAGTCATGGCTGCGTGTCTTTGTCCTGCTGTCAAGGAGGAAAAGGAACTACGCCGGGAGAAATCGCTCCAGTGTAGCGGCAACATGTTGTATGTTCCATTGACACATCCTTCTATGGGGCATTGAGCTATCTCTTGTGTGTGTGTGTGTGTGTGTGTGTGTGTGTGTGTGTGTGTGTGTGTGTGTGTGTGTGTGTGTGTGTGTGTGTGTGTGTGTGTGTGTATGTGTATGTGTGTGTGTGTGTGTGTGTGTGTCTGTGTGTGTGTGTGTGTGTGTGTGTGTGTGTGTGTGTGTGCACGTGTGTAAGTATGCATGCATTTAACATGATGCATAACTAAGGCTAGTCAGCTGTCCTTAAATGCACGATTGGGTTAATGAAGGTTAAACTAGGTTAAGCAAGGCACTATTTGAATACTACAATTGAAGTCAATTCAAGTAAAAAATGTACAAAAAAACCCAAAGATTTTTTATTTTATTTTAATGGCACGTACACATGGACAAGGTTTCCTTTCTTGGCAGCTCAGAAATTAACTCTGCAACAGCTACGATCACAAAGCATTCAAGAGGGAAATTATAGAGACTGCAAGGAACCTGTGGCTAGGAGCATTATAGAATTTTAATACCCTAATTTTACTTTTTACATATCGACAGACTCTGCCTGTCACATATTTTGAGTGCTGCACTTGGGCATTGCGTAGAGACTATGAGATTGTAGAGATTTTAGTTCACTATACCGAATTTTGACGTTTGATCTAGTCTTTAGTTTAGGTCACTGGCCTATCTAAAATTATTTTTATTAAATGTTTTTAAAAAATACATTTTTTATTACCACATATATTTAGCCATAATCTAAATGTGGACTGTCATTTAATTATGTATATATATATTTTTGGTCATTTTTACCTGAATTAAAAGAACTGAAAGCACCACATATAGGCACACGTCCCTATGGTCTGTTGGGTGGATCCATCCATTAAAAAAAAAAAAAAAAAAAAAAAAAGGATTGTCACTCTGGTGTTCTCTGTGTAAACAGAGCCCTGACGTGGAGTTCCCTGAGGAGCAGCAGAGTCCTCTGCCTCACCCCTGTGTGGGTGGGGGGGGTCGCTCTACCTTACCCCTATGAGGAGGGGATCACTCTACCTCACGTCTCTGAGGGGGGGCTCAACCCTCTCACCTCGGGCAAGGTGACCAAACTCAGGCCGGCCGATCCATTATCATGTCAACACGGCTCCCCTCACCTCAGTTTGCTGTGCGGCTGTAATGAAAGCCGCAGCTAATCGTCGCACCCATCTCGTCATGCTCAAGGTAATTAATATAGTTGGAGGGCGATGGCTAACTCTTAATTAAATTATGCCTGTTTTAATGAGACCTTGACTGGGACTAAATTTATGACCACAATCTCCTTTATCGAGTGCTGTGCACACAACAAAGATTTGTCATTTCCCCCACCCATCAGAGGCAGATTACTTGCAATGGCACGCATGATTAATACATCAATTTATACATGTTTGTTTCTTATTTTCCACATTTTAATAAATTATCTTTTGTAATTGCCTAACTTAGCTGTGGGTGCTTAAAAGCCAATTTTTGGCAATTAATGCACAACCTATTCCTATTACATATTCATTTGGGGGATGAATACAGATAACAACTTGGCGACATTAATCATATACAAAATTGGGTCTATTTAATTAATTAAAGTTACACTCTGCAAATTAATTGTGCATCCCCACAATATTATCTTTAACTAATGAATGTGAGACAAAGGGACTGTTACATTCTTCAAAAGCGGCTTGATTAGGTGGATCTCAATTATGGCTAAAACAAAAGAGGGCTGCTCGCCAGGGCACAGCGCAATGCAAAAAACTCGCCATTCAGCACTATCTTCCAAACAAAAAGGGACTAAAGTTTCCATTGATTTTGGCAAACTGTAAAACATGGCAATGATTCAAAAGATACACGGGGAAATAATGAGCGCCGTAATTAGCCGGACGAGCAATGAAGGCCTTTAAAATGATCGTCCTATAGAGATGGCTGATAATGTCACTTGCGGTCAGGTGTTCTCAAACAGAAAAAAAAACATCCTCGCGCTGGCGGCCGTTTAAAGCAGCCAATAATCCGAGCGGTAGGCACCTCTCAAGGCGTGATTTACAGAACCTCTGATAAAAAAGCCTTTAAAGTCGGATTATGACCTATCATAAAACACCTATTATCACGAATTAGTCTTCCATAGCAAACAGCGCGCAGCTTGAATGCAGATCGCAGGGATTACGGCTTCTCTTCTGAGGGGTGTTTTGGTCGAGCAGGTTAAGGCAGCGGACTTTGTTCCCTAAGCAAACACAGAGGTGCTCGTGTTACTTCCTTATTCTTGGACAATGGCTCTTTTTAATCCGGCCTAAACTCGGCGGCTCGGAAGCGAGACACCATATTCATTGAAATTTTCTGCTTAATTAAAACTGAAATGAAATTAGCTCCCGGTGCATATGATCGTATAATTCGGAGTCATTTAGCATTTTCTTTTTCATTTAACGCGTCATATACCAAATGTCTTAATTGGAATGTCTGCCACAATCTGGGTAAACGTTGAGGGGGTAATTGTTTCAGGAACGAGTCCATCAAAGCTCGTAATCACTGTATATTCATAGGAAACACTTCCACCAGTGTCCATTTCTGCCGTATCATTTCCATTAGCTTTTAGCTTCATTGGACAATAATCCCGTGTGGGCGGATGAATTTTCAACTTTATACCCCCCACACTCGAGTGACTCTGGAACAGCCATTCATTCTATGAGTGCACGCGTGCACCACACACACACACGCGCACACAAACGCACATACACGCGCGCACACACACATACACACACACACACACACTGACACACACACACACACAGGAACGGGTTAAGCACACACACACGCACACACACACACACATACACACACACACACACACACACAGACACACGCACACATGAACACGCACACACACAGATACACACGCGCGCACAGAGACATACACACACACACACACACACACACACATACACACACACAAACACACACACACACGCACACGCACACACGCACACAGGAATGGGTTAAGCATACTACTTGAAAGAAAAAAAAGATGTGTTTACAATATGCATCCATTAGAGATAAGCAGCCATAACCCCGAGAGCGGCTTGTTGGTGCTGTGCAAACTCTTCCTCTTGGTTAAGTGAGACGGAGAGGAGAGTTGTTGGGTGGTCACGCCTTGTCTGCTTGTGACAGTGGCGGGTTAAGGAGATTACACCGGGGCCTGTGTCAGCAGCCTTGGCCTGGCTCTGCCGACGCGGGAGCATAATGAGGAAGGACATGCTTGGTCTGTCGGGGAAAAAAGAGCTCCATGTTTGACGCATTCCGCACAGATATAGCTGCAGGAGGCCAACATCGCCATGCGTGTTGTCTCAACCCCGGAAAAAAAAACAGACAAAAAACCCCCAAAAAAACCCAACGTGGACGGTTGCATTCCGAAGGAAAGGCTTGAGTCACTGTCGGGTTGCATCTCTGTGTCACTATGAAAGGGAAACACACAAATCGCCGTGTTAGAGCCGAGGCGGCGTCGCGACACTCCCCATTAGGCCCCGCATCCACCCTGACGTGTAACAAGCACTCCACGAAGAGAAAACAAAAACCCGTCCGTGCGCCCTGGATAACTGAATAACGCAGGGTCAATGAAGCTGCTGTACTCTGAGCGTGTGTTTTGCTTCTTTCGGAAAGGGCTGACTGACAGTGTCTCCACCTAATCACTGAATTGAGCCGCTTTCATTACTTTTGATGCAGGGTCCATGGGAAGAGGTGATCTACACTGTTCCAACCCATGTCGGGTGAGTCCCAACTGTTTGTCTCCCTCCTCCATTCCCATCTCTCTCTCTCTCTCTCTCTCTCTCTCTCTCTCTCTCTCTCTCTCTCTCTCTATCTCTCCCTCTCCCTCTCCCTCCCTCTCGTGGTTGCGAGGGCCAACGTTAAAATAATTACGGGATTTGCAGACCTTGCACTCGTAAGTCCTCTCAAGTTACCAGAGAAACTGATAATCCTCCGCATGCTCGGATCATTTTTGGTGAGCATTTATAGCATTCCAGTTATGCAGAGCCAGCCCTCCTTCTCATCGGCCACATTCAAGATTCAAGAGGTTTATTCATCACATACATATACATACGTTCATACATATATATAGTGAAATGTAATACACACATAGATACATTCATATTGTTGACCATTACTTTTTTTTTTTGTCTATGTTTTTTTTTTTATAATAATAATAGAAATTCATAATATTGAAGAGCTCAGAAAAATAAACAATAAAACCATCATGTTGGTTTCAGGTTCAGCTAACCATTTGTGTACACTATGCTTTAGACCTGTTGCTCTACGCTGATTTATTGGGGTAAAAATTACTAATGCGGAGTCGAACAAGAAAATTGTACATTCTGTTTTATTTATGCTGGATCATCCAGATGCTTGAGAATAAAGTAGTTCTGGAAACCATTTAAGAAGATTTTAAATGTAAAAATCTGTTATTTGTAAGTGCAACATATTATTAACTATGTTACAGCCATATGCAAATGACCATAAAATACTATCTCTGGGTGTTGATGAGAAGTAAAGAAATTCATCACCCAATAATAAATATAAAAATGTTTACACTATTTCAAAAAATAACCGCAATCTATTGACGTTGGTTTACAGAAAATAATTACCTATGGTTCAAATAAGTCACCCTTGCCACCAGGAACACTAGATTAAAACTATAAAGTACAGTAAGTGGCAATAGCACTTTTACAATTACATTTTTTTTTAATGACCTGTGAATATTATTTTACCTGTGTGTGTGTGTGGGGGGGGGGGGGGGGGGGCGCACAATAGGAACAGCAGACCGTGCGCAAATTGCGTCTTCATTTGCATTCCTGGTCCAAAAATCATGCAAATCTTAATGAGACAGTCTCCATTGTGGCCTTAATTGAAAAGCCATTCTTTGTTAATTACTGTTTCTCAAAGGCCCTGCCCGCAGTCACTGAGCTGAAACAAAACACTTATTGATTCTGGAGGTCGTGGAGCATCTAAAATAATGTTTTATTGTGGCTTCGAGGTGCTATTTTTTCCCCTCACACAATATATTCGTTGGTGACATAAATAAAAAATTCACAGCCCTGTGAATAAACCAAATTATAACTAAATAATAATTATAATCAGAAAAAAGACAATAATTTATTAAATTAGAATTTTTTTCTTTTTTTTTTTTTTTACTAATTTATCAGTATGCATCAAAAATGAATCTTGAATCTGGAAATGTGTGTTTAAACATCATGAATAAAGTCATTTTGAAAGATTATATTTCCTATTTGCTTTTAGCACTGGCCAAAGCTCTTCCATTCACACTTTCAAAAGTGGGATTAATGCTTTTTGTGTCAATCAGTCAAATAGAATGGATGTTAACTCCCTTAAAACTCTTAGCAAATAATGCTTCTTTCTATGCTTCTCTTTTTTTTTAATCTGGAAAAACGACACCTCCGTATTAGCCCAGTGCATTGCGTAGGGATGAGAATATTATTTGTTAGGCATAAATACCTGCAAAAATAATAAAAACTGTGCTCATTTCTGGATTTGAATTAGGTTCCTTGTTGCTTACTTCATTATAATTTGAATACACTTTGAGCCATGGCGTTTTTAAGGTACCTTGGCCTACTAAATGTTTTGTAAAAGACATAAAGGCTAGAGTAAGCACTTTATTATTTCGATTGCGATATATATATATATATATATATATATATATATATATATATATATATATATATATATATATCTGTAGAATATTGACTAATATTAACCTATCAAACTGGGGACTAGACTTTTGTTTTCCACTCCGTCAGTTGTATAGTTGTAAAGTAGCGCCGGGGCCCCCGGGAGCCCCCTGTGTCACAACGCCAATAGCAGCGGTCTTTGCTGGTGGTCCTCCGCTCCTTAATTGGGAAATTAGCCGCACAGAGTCCCTCATTACCTAACCCTGGGTTCCTCGTAGTTATCCTTTACGACTACTAGTCAATTTCCATAAGCAGATTACAAGCGGATCAGTATTGAGATCCACGCAGATAAACAAATGGCTGCTCTGAGAATTAGATGTGGCTGTTAATTGGACTCTGGTTTGTGGCCCTCTCGGACCACTGAACATGGAAATCAAATTCATGAATTGATGTCTCTTTTCGGCTGATTGGCTAAATCTGTGAGTTATAAGGCCGTTTTTCTACCTAATTAAGAGATTAAATGTATTATAATATATTATATATATTTAATATAAATATAATAAATATATATAATAATGCACATGATTCAGGGTAAATGTGTTTATGTGTTTGTTTTTAAAGAAAAAACCCTCAGCATAGGTTTGGCACCATCATAATAATTTAGATCAAATAATACGTGTGCGTGTGTGTATGTATTGTTGCCGTTGCCGTGTCGATGTTTGCAATTTTATTACGCCTTTATGAAAATATTTTTTCTTACTTTCTTTCACGTTGACGCCTGACACTCGCTTTGGAAAATGGGCAAAATTTGTTTCTATTAAAAATAAAAATGGTATCGGTGTTAAGGCATGTGTCACCAAAGCAGTAAAGATTAAAATAAATAGGTAACAATAAATAATGAATAATTATAATACAAATACAAGGGAAAAAAATACACGGGCTATAATAACAGCAATACAAAGGAGAAGTAAAGCGACGGGCCTCGGAGACGCATGTCTCGGTTGTAAAATGTGTGAACTGGCGGCATTTGTAATGGGCGATACCTCTGGAGGCATTAGGTGTGAAAATCGTCAGGAGACTTTTAGGGACTTGGAACTGACACACACACACACAGACACACACACACGCACACACACACACACACACACACACACACACACCGCGCGTTTCGGGTCGTTTGAGACCCATGCAAATGGAGGGCCGCGGGGGTTAATCATTATAATAATCATTATAATAACCATTAACACCGCAGAGGGAAACCACTCCACGCACAGTAGCTGACGATTTCAGCGACAAGGTGTCACTACTTAAGACTAACCACCACCCCTACCCCCACCCACCAAAACAACGAACTTTTTTTTTCTCAGGCCCTCGCTGTAAACTATGGCCTGTCCCGTCCACAAGAGGTCGTTGATGTATTAGATTTTTTTTATTTTTTTTATTTTTTACCGGGACTACTCCGCGGAGCCGCGGCCAGCTGCTCCGGAGGGTCCGCCACCAAAACAAGGGGACGTCGCTGGGGAGCCTGGGGGCGGCCTGTTCTACTTCCACAACTTAGTTCAGTCTCATCGTTGTTTTTAATTTAGATCATTTGGATAATGGGTTGGGTGTAGGCTCCGTGACTCAATCACTGCGCGGGACTAAGAGTGGAAGTTTTGGTAAACCACACAGCAGCAGAAAATAAAAGCCCAATAAAAACAAAAAGGGAATTCAAGAAAATAAACACACAAACCTTTACCTACCACGAGAGCGGTGAGAGGCGTGGGGGGGGCTGTGGAAGTTGCGTTTATAGTTTATTAACACATCATATTTATTATTATTATTATTATTATTATTATTATTATTATTATTATTATTATTATTATTATTATTTTATTATTTCATTATTTGCCTGTATTCATTTTCCAGAACAATAAATCCGTTCTCATTCACATCTCCTTCACAGCGCTATGAAAATAATACACTGTACAGTAGACATGTAGACATTGATGACACACACATAACATGGCGATTAAACGGTTAGACGCACGTATACGCGTTACGCCCTTGACGACATTAATATCGCGGCCCAAATCATTTATCGGGGTCAAGGATGTTCGCTGCTCGCGTTAAATGAACGACGCTTGGCTTGAAACGACCTGTTAAAACGAACCCAGCTGCGGCAGGTTCATCTGGTCGATGATGTGTATGCGCATAACATAACTCAGCATAATCAAAAACGCGCTTCCTCTTCAGAATCATTCCGCAATCCACCATATTTCTAGTTTTTTACATTTTTATTTTTATATATATATATATATATATATAAATTTCGATTCCGGGAGTGTGCGGTTTAAAAACAAAAAACAAAAACAAAAAAACTTAAACCCTTCTTCCCACTACTCCGACTCCGACCAAAACAGAGCGGGGCAGTTGGTGCGCCGGGCAGCGCGTGGCTGTGGGAGCCGCGCTCTGATTGGCTGGCGGCGCCTCGCTGTCACGCTGTCACACGGCTCGAGCTCTATTAACGCAAGAGCCTGCGGGACGAGTTTGCAGAGTTGAGTTCGAGAGCCGCGCGGTACGGAGCCGCGAGACGGAGGCACCATCAGCACCGGCACCATCAGCACCGAACTGCGCCCACCCGCACCGTTCTATCTTTTGGCAGCGAAAACAAAACTTTTTTTTTTCCCTCCTCCTAATGATCCTGGTCGGTACATCTCTACCTCCGCGTCTCCTCCGCGTGTTTTGATTCGACTTTTTTTTAGGGTTTTTTTTGTTGTTGTTGTTTTGTTTTGGTTTTTTTTTTTCTCCCACGTGCCATCCGTGAGCGACCATGTACAGCATGATGGAAACCGAGATCAAGACCCCGCTGCCCCAGTCCAACTCGGGCGCGGCGCCGGGCGCCAAGACCTCCAGCGCCAACGACCAGGACCGGGTCAAGCGGCCCATGAACGCCTTCATGGTGTGGTCCCGGGGCCAGCGCAGGAAGATGGCGCAGGAGAACCCCAAGATGCACAACTCGGAGATCAGCAAGAGGCTGGGGGCGGACTGGAAACTTCTGACCGACGCTGAGAAGCGACCCTTCATCGATGAGGCCAAGCGGCTGCGCGCCATGCACATGAAGGAGCACCCGGATTACAAATACCGTCCCCGCAGGAAGACCAAGACCCTGCTGAAGAAAGACAAGTACTCCCTGCCCGGCGGGCTGCTGGCGCCCGGCGCTAACCCGGTCAGCAACGCCGTTTCCGTGGGCCAGCGGATGGACGGCTACGCGCACATGAACGGCTGGACGAACGGCGCCTACTCCCTGATGCAGGACCAGCTGGCCTACCCGCAGCACCACCACGCCATGAACAGCCCGCAGATCCAGCAGATGCACCGCTACGAGATGGCGGGGCTCCAGTACCCCATGATGTCCACGGCGCAGACCTACATGAACGCGGCGTCCACGTACAGCATGTCCCCGGCGTACACGCAGCAGGGCTCCGGCGCCATGGGCCTGAGCTCCGTGGCGTCCGTGTGCAAGACGGAGCCCAGCTCGCCGCCGCCGGCCATCACGTCCCACTCGCAGAGGGCCTGCCTGGGGGACCTGAGGGACATGATCAGCATGTACCTGCCCCCCGGCGGGGACAGCGCGGAGCACTCATCCCTGCAGGGCAGCCGGTTGCACAGCGTCCACCCGCACTATCAGAGCGCCGGGACGGGCGTCAACGGGACCCTACCCCTCACCCACATCTGAGCAGAGAAAAGAGAGAGAGAGAAAAATAAAATCAAATAAAAATAATCGAATAAAGACTTAAAAAAAAAAAACTTCAAAGTACTTCGGATACTTGAACTTTTGTTTTGGTTGGTTGCTAAAGAATCAACGTTCAGTAGTTTTTTTTTTGTTGTTTTTTTTTTTGGTTAAAAAAAACAACTATATTTTATTTTAATGAGTTGTCAATTTTACTACTTACATATCATGGACTGAACTGAAACTGAACGTTGAGCCCCATCAAGAGTAAAAAGAAAGAGAGAATGCATTGCGAGGCTTACATCACGAGTTTTAAAGCAATCGACTTCTGTAGAAGAATTGGACTTCTATATTTTAAATAATTGCCATATTTTTCTCTCTATGAAGAGGCTGTTGTATTTCAGAAAAAAAGAGACGGATGGAGATGGAGAGTTGGTTCATAAATGTTTACACTTAATTTTGTAGGATGTTGCTTGTCTTCGGCTGTGTCCAAAATCTTTTGTAGTCCCCAACCACCCACCCACCCACCCACCCCCACCCCCCTCCACACACACACCCTCATGACCTTGGTTTTAATGAACAGTTAAGACTGTGCGGGTCGCAAGTATACGTTTTATTTATAGTAAGATGTTTTCTTTCTTCTTTATTTCATTTTATTATTATTTTTTTTAGCTCGTGAACCCTCTTGTTTGTCACGTGAGAATATTCTATTTTGTTTTTGTGAAGTTTTCTGTTTCTGTGATGTCACGTCTAGGCTGTACTCATCATGAACGAAAAGGTTTATTTAAACTGACGTTTCTACTTATTTCAAGACCATCCTCTATTCTTAAATGATAAATAAATTTGTACGAAACATGATTGTGACTTGTTTTTCCTTTTTTCCCTTTTTTTAGCATAATGTGAATAACAAATTGTAGCCTACTTATCCACCCGCAGTTTAGATTGTTTGGTAAAAAAAATTCTTATCAGAGTTACTGAGCACATATGGAGATGCCAATCAGGGGTAATCAATTGAAAATCAAAGTGATTGTTTGTGAAGTGTCAAACGAAGTGTGAAATGCAGCTTAATATTTATTTTTTTAAATAATAATAATAATAATAATAATAATAATAATCCAACATCTTCTGAAGAAAACAACTTGAAGGTTTGAATGTAGTCTACTTAACGTTTGTTAGGAGCGGCGTCAATGTTGAATTTCAATTTATTGTAATTCCTATTAAAACATGTAATAAGCATCTTCATGTCTTTCTAAGAAGTGAACTGCACTGATAAGAATTAGTGTTTTAAAGATCTATCTATATATATATATAATTAGTTAAAACCTTAAAACTATAGTTTTCAAGTTTACTTTGCACTGTGCCAACGGTTGAATAGGAGAGCTGTATTCTAATATCTTTTATGTATTTAATACCTCAATCTGCTGTCGGTATATTTACATTCTATACTTAACTCAGTATTTGTTATTATGCAAAAAAAAAAACATTAGAATTAAGCAGTTTACAGTCAATATCATAGAATAACAATTTAAGAAAGTAGTTATTGATTATACCTTATAGGTTTTATCTATTAACTAAAGAAAGCAGTTGAAGCAAGAGAATGATTGCACCCACTCATTGTAGTATTGGAAAAGTCAACATAGCTAAAGCATATATTCTTTTTTTTTTTTTTACAAAATACATTAAAATGCAGCAGAATTGCCGAAAATGTTTTTTTGTTTAATTTCATGATTTAATTTCCGTCACGCGTTTTGCTTAACAAAATTGGGAAAAAATATTTTGAACGGGGCAAATAAACAGGATGATTTTAGTTAGTTGTCTATGTCTAAAAAAATATATATTTATATATATATATATAAAATTATTTCAATAATTGTCAAGGAGTATGCTGCTTTGTCGGCAAGATCTATACAATGCACCTCATTTGGGTAAATTGACACTTTTTGGTGTGCTGATGCCACTGTTTTAAGCGTTTGGAACAATGCAGATTTTGCCAGCCCTGTGGTCAGCCTTCCGCATCCCCCCTTGGTTGGCTGTTTATTATTTAGAGCTGACTGAAGCCATTTTCATAAGGATGGATGTTTCTTGGTAAAACTCTGGAAATCCACTTCCGTTCAATTATCAAATTTATTCAGGGACATTGTCCCATACGTTCCAGAGCACACACACACACACCATGCGGCCGACAAATACACACGCTCAGTTTTGCCTGAAAAAGATAGATATGAGATATGCATGCCGTTGCAGAATATTCAGGAACGAACACTGGCCACCAAGAGGGTCGGTGCAGCGCGGCCTTCCCACACTCCCCGTAGGATCTGATCCACAGATCAGCACAGCGACCTGGATTAGCCCCCACGCACCTTTGTGGAGGAAAAGATTATCTGGACCTCCCTGCATTCACTGACAGGGTCTTAAGTCACTCTAGCGCGCCAGCAGCCGCCCGTCAGCTAATCACCCTCTCCAACTCATTTCTTTGCAATTAAGTAGCTTTTCCCGTCCTCGCCACGCTGCCGCAGAGGTGTTTGCCGGACAGAGTAATGGTTTTGAGCCGTCCGTCCGAACGCAGAATCAATCGGAGTCACCGTGTGGCCTTTTGATCGGAAATTGCGATGCGGCTCCGATGGGAACGCGATGAGGTTCCGCTCGCGACGGGGGGGTCACAAAAACGAGCGAAATGGACAAATTGTCCAGAAAAAGCTCAGCTTCCCCAAACTCTACCGCTCTAGAAGCTACATGTGCGGCAATGCTGATGATGGTCTGAGAGTGAAAACTTGTTTTTGAGGGAAAACGCATCACCGGACTCGTGCATGGCTGTTGATGGTATTTGAATGTTCTGGCAGTGAGGCCATCCCTGTTGGCCTTGCGTCCCCCCTCTCCCCCCTCTCTCTCTCTCCATCCGCTAAGCACCCAGAGGGCCTCTCTCTCTCCGCTGTCATGTGGAGCTCAGTGCCCACTCAGCAAGTGCAGGCCTATCCCCACTTCCATCTGCCTATGACCTCACAGGCCCTGTTTGTTTAACCCCCTCTCCAAAAACTAACCTAATTATAGCCCTGTAGAACACGGATTCAGCGGATTCTCGCTGGATTCTGCCACCGCATTGCATTGAGTGCACGTATTTGAGAGTATTTCAGGCTTAAGCGTTCAAGGGAAAGGGAGAGTCGGAAACCTCAGGGCGAGGTTCAGTTTTTCAATAGTTTTTATTTGGCGTGTGTCATATTAGGTTTAGGCATGTCCAACCGCTTCCATATCTTGTTCCAATGGCTGCCGTCGCCTCCTCGCGTCAGTGTGAGGCGTGGAAAGCTCATTTTTAAAAATCCGCGAGACGAGAGTGACGTCGGTGATATCGCTGCCTCTGTCGCCCGACCAGCTTAGCAGCTTCATGGGGACACCTACACCTTATTCCACAAATACAAACCTGCACAATCTCCGGGGTAAATCTATGTTATCGGACGAGTAAAAAAAGATCAAAGGGTCTGCGTCGATGTCGCCAAAACAAAAGCCTCGAGTTTTGAAGGGGGTGGCACGGATATTCAGGGAGCGGAGGCTTAGATGCTCCAGTGGGTAGCGTGCGTGCATACCAGAGTGGGGATGTATTGATCTGCTGTGGCTAGGATCTGCAGGAGGCCCTTTGGGCTCCGCTGGCCTGGAGGGGCCCTTGAGTGGCCTGTCCAGCCTGGCCAGGCCTGTCCACATTGGTGAGACTCGTGTGAGGTGCTGAGATTGACAGCAGAGTGTTTTTTGGGGTGTGTGTGTGTGTGTGTGTGTGTGTGTGTGCGTAGGGGGTGGGGGGATTGGGGGGTTAATCTCCCTGAACTAGGGCAGATGTTGTTAACGAGCTCCTCTCAGGTCGGCTCCCTGCGTGGGAAAATGGCATCAAATCCTCCTGGGGTCAGGGCTTCTGGGCTGACCCACTGAGAGCCATCCCACTTCAGCGCAGCATTCTCTCAAGTCTCCACTCACTCGCGCTCTCTGATTGCCAGCCTTCACCGAAGACGGTGGATAATCGCATTCGACTGTTTCATACCTCCTCTCTTTTAAGTGTTTAAGTGTTTTAACACTGTTTTAAATTTTTTATTTATTTTTTTATTTTTTTATTTTTTACGATTTCGGTTCCTCGCCGTATCCGAGCACTGACAGACTTGTTCCATAATGCACATGTCTCTTTAATGACGGGTGTGGGTCGATCACTGCACCTTACACAACCACAAGGAATGACGAGAGGGAAAAGGCTTCAAAGGCAGGTGTTCCGCCGCTCTTGGTGCTGCACAGTCCCTGCAGCTAGTTCCTTTTATTTATGTCAGTGGAAAGTAAATTATTTGAATTAAAGGCTTTGTAGACTTTAGACACGCAAGCCATGGGGCTAAGTTTCCCGAAAGAAACAGAGAGTACTATTACGTTTTTTTGTTTTTTTTGATATTCAGTAAAGGTGACATGTGGCATTATTGTGCAATTGGAGAATTTTTGCGAAAACTCATTACATTTTTTTTTAGATGTGGATTGCATTCCAGGAAGTGGCATCGCTGCCCACACATTTAGTTGAAGCAGATTAGTTGATTCTTCTGAAGTTTTGGTTTTTTTTGTTCCTGCATGATTACCTTGGTTCATTCAGCATGATTAGGCCAAATTACAACAGCATTTATGAATTCATCAGATCAATCAAAAATAAAAAACCTGTTGTATGAAATGAGGAGATGAAACACAATGCCCCATGTTTCTGCCCTGGCATGTATTTACATGCCTCCTTCATGAGTCAGTCACTCTGTCGGTGCCATGGTTGACCTAGGTTAGTGCCACGTCAGGGTTACCTCTCCCCGAAAAACACCCAGAGTGGAGCCTATCCCTTTCTACCTGAGCATGTTAACACATCGGCCGCCGGGTTTGCCCAGACTTAGTTTGCAATGTGAGGGTCATCCATTAAGGAGTCTCACTCTGTCAACGTGTTTGCTTTGGCCCCGGCAGGTGCGTGTGAATATGAGACTTTTGTCAAATATGAAACGCGCCTCGCTTCAGTCTTTGTCCCTGCAAAACAAACACAAATCACACGAATGGTTGAAAGGGGACAATGCCGTGTTGTGGTTGCCGCCGTCATATTTTTCGAGTTGTCTACCAATGTGGATTCTTTGACTTTTTTGTCGAAGTTACACAATGTGGAGGTTCGCATTAACTTGTTTTTGAGAATTACTGTAATTGTGGTTAGAGGCAGCTGTGCATGCACACACACAGACACCGCCGAGAGGGAAACTGGATTAGGAAGCTTCCTCCTGACTAACCTGTAAGGGCAATAACATGCAAACGGTTGGCTCTAATGCACGTCAGGGAAAGCCCAGGCGCCGAACAGGCCTGTCGAGTGTGAAAGCGGGGCTGCCGCAGATGGTCCAGATTTGTGGCTCGGCACTTTGTCTATGGACACTGGAGCATGTAGCCTGCTTTTTTTCTTTAATTCACACAAACTGGAGTTCTGACCCCACTTCCAATCCGTCTTGGAAACGGAGAAAATTGGGCCAAGTGTCTGTGCTGCACGGTGTCGCATACGCCTAAGGACAGTGAGCTGAGTATGGGATTGTAAGGAGACAAAGCGGCACGGGGCGATGGAAGGGGGGGCGTCAGGGGCAGATTAGGACTCTCATCTAGGCCACAGTTATTGATTAGTGTTGGTTGAGGACAGTGAGAAGGAACACAAATTGACAGTCAGACAATGGTTGTGTGGGGACTCCGCACCATCAGCTGTCTCCGATCATATTCCAATTGTCAGCGACTGTCTTTATTCAACGCCCCTGTAACCTGTTACCCTCACTGCCGTGCTGGAAAAAAATACCCCCCACACCCCACAAAAAAAAACAAAAAAACGCTGAAAATAATGCTGCACACATGCATGGAACCACTTAATTGCACACATCTCACAGAGAGACGTGTTCTCTAACAAGCAAAAAAATAAACAGACGTTTACGTTTTCGATTGAAAAAAAAATCAGGCGGTAACATGAGTCAGATACAGTACATACTGTTGTCGGCCAGGGTGGGGGAGGGATTATGGGGGGCTGTAACCCTGGGAACATGGGGGGGCACACACCCTCGGCTATGGCTCAGTTCTGACTGACTCTGTCACTTATTGATTAGTTGCCATGGTGAGTTAGTCAGGCCGGCGTTCCCGGAGGTGTGTCCCTGAGGGCCAGTGCTGCCCAGATGAGCCCGTGGAGCCTTTATCTGCAGGGGGTGTGGGTGTGCACGGTTACGTGTGTGTGCGTGTGTGTGTGTGTGTGTGGGTGTGTGTGTGTGTGTGTGTGTGTGTGTGTGTGTGTGTGTGTGTGTGTGTGTCTGTGTGTTTGTGTATGTGTGCGTGAAACCCAGTGGTGGAAAGTTTAAGTAAATTTCAAGTATCTGTACTGTAGGCCTACTGAAATAAGTATATTCTGCTTTAAGTACTTTTACTTTTAATACTTTAAGGGCATTTAAGAGCAAATACTTAAATAGCTATATACATAAATATATTATTGTATATTTATATATTTATATTATTTTGCTTAAATATATGTGGTACTTCCACTTTGACTAGAGTCATGTTGTGTCAGGGTATTGGTCTGAGTACATATTCTACTACTGGTGAAACCCAACGGGTGACTTAGTGTGCGGTGACCAAAGCAAATCTCGGTCGCACTCCCCTCATCTGCTTCATCTTCTTCATTCATTTGTTCGTCCCCTGTAGTGTTTTGGGGTTCAGTATGTGTCACTGATTGAGCGGCATCTCCCCAGCAGACCAGGACCCCGCTTAATCTCCCGTTCAGCCCGATTCTCCATCTTTGTGAAAATGCATCCATATTTATGCATACACCTCGTCCCATGGGAAGTTCAATAATGGGGATTGTAAATAAATTGTCCAGACTTATTGAGCTGTGAAATCCGCTCCACGGCCATCGAATTTGTCTTCCCTATATGATCCCCCTCTCCTGTCTATAGTTGTATTGTCCCGGGTTCCCATGAAACTGAGGGGAGGTGAGTGTATGTGTGTGTGTGTGTGTGTGTGTGTGTGTGTGTGTGTGTGTGTGTGTGTTTGTGTGTGTGCATGCGTGCGTGCGTGTGTGCGTACGTGCGTGTGTGCGTGCATGCATGCGTGCGTGCGTGCGGAGGGTTGTGTCTGGAACTTTGGGTTGATGGGTTGATGGGTTGTTGATGGTCTCGGTGGTGGTGCCAGGGTTCCACCTGCAGTGCACGATAGCTCTGCTAACAGTCCAATGGGGAACAATGGGGCAGATAAGGGAGGGCCTGGGTTGGGTGGGGTGGGTGGGGTAGGGGTGTGGAAAGCGCTTCACACCTCTGGATGTATAACCCCACCTACCCCACTTGGACCATTAGGGCCGTGATAGTCAACGCGATTCCGGTCCGACAGGTCTACAGGTGGAGAACACCACTCCACACCTGTGTAGGGTGCGGAAAGAAAGATTTGAAAATAATGTGATTTAAACTGTAGAAAGTAGCTCCAAACTTTGTGTTGATTCCGGGATATTTTTGTACAATGATCCGTCAGCTTTGCTGTGTCCCTCGATGGACGCCTCTACAGCTGTCTGCCAGTATTTATCCGCTTTTGATATTAGATATTGTGCAAAGAACGCGAATTTCCGGGCTTAATTGTAGTGATTTAACATTAGTTTTGTGTTAAAAGAACTATAAACTCCTGTTCGACGCAAAACTTGATGATGCCCCCCATCCCCTCCTCCTCCCACCTCCCCTCTCCTCGTACCCCTCCCAAATTTCACACCTTGGATGCATAAACATGCCTGCGCTCCGCACATCACCCCACTCGGGGGTCCCGCATGGCTTTAGTGCCGTGCTGTGACACCAATCAGGAGAGATGGCGGGCTTCTTTGTCATGCAAACAGTGATCGCCTCTTGTCTTATTCAAATGTCTGCCCTCTCTTTCTCCTCTCCCTCACTCTCGCTCAACCCCCCCCCCCCCCCCCCCCACCCACCATCCCCCGGTTCTCTACTTCTCTCAAGTCCAAGTAAATGAGAGGAGCGATAGAAAGAGAGAGGGAGAGAAGGAGCCTCCAGGCCTGGCGGTGCCAGGATAGGCCTCTCTCTCCCTGGCGTTGGCCTGTGCCTCATTGCATGGGGCTGTTTCCAGGCCCGACCGAGGGACCAGACCATTTCATATTCAAATGTTACAATCAGGCCTCTGACCCACAGGGGGCTCTTTATGGCTGTGGCCCTAGGTCACAGGGTCAAGATGGTGATTTAATAGCCCCGGCAGAGGAAAGGAGTGGGGGAGCCAAGTGATTTAGGGGATGAATGAGTAATAAAAAAGCATTTTTTTCCTAAGTTGTCATGTAAATTTCAATCCCCTTTCAATACGAAGCTCCCTCCACACTTCATGGTTTTCCAGAGGACTTTGGCTGTTCAAAGCTAATAAAGTCCACATTCTGCTTTTAGTCTTGACTTGTGCTTGGTGTAAATAGTAGCTGACGGCGGAGTGGTCGGGGATTAAAGACAGAGGGAAGGAGATGCTAAATTGTTATCGTTCCTGCTTGGTGCCATTGCGTCTCCGATGTATCATGCTCTGGAGTGGCCTGTTATTCCTGTCTCCGAGGGTGTGTTCCGCGCATGGGAGAGCGCCAGCAACGTGGGACAAGTCTGCATTATTATTGTATTTCTTTCGTGGAGAAAACAGGGACTGAGCTGAAATGAGAAATAACGAGTGAGATAGAAAGAACGAGGCGAGACAGAAAGAGCGAGAGACGGAGCGGTGAGAGAAAGAGGCAGAGGGAGAGAAAGAGAGAGAGGAGTCGTAGCCTATATGTACCAGCTGTGTAGTATTTGTGTACTCTGTTGTTCCTTGAAAGGTGTAGAGGTGTAGATGGTTGGAAGCAGAGACACAGCCATTACAATATATCAACGTATTCCCTCTCCAGTTACCGGTTCTTCCAGCTGTCACGTGCATGACTGCTGCATAGTTTCCACCCCCTTTCCTAAAAATCTGTGACTCATTTAACCCACAAAAAACACATCTCATATCTTACAACCTCTTTTGTGACATTGCTGCTACACTTTTTTATTTCCTGTGCTGCTCAATAATACACAAAGAGATTCACAAAGAGATAGCCGGCTGACTTGTGATTTACTTGATGAGAAAAGTGATTTAAAAAGGCTGTAATAACTCTAGACCAGTAATATTAATGATAATCTTAATCTAATTCCCAGTCATTTATTGAATAGATTTCCAACAGAGGAGGCCGACAGCGAAGCAAACCGGCCGCTGTCATAATTTGCAAGGTGCTTGTTGTATTCTGAGGACAGTGGAAAAGGCCGGCGGGACAAAGGGAAAGTTGTGGGGAGAGGTTGAGGGGGCCAGAGCGGGGCAGGCCTCAGTGGGCACAGCTGCAGCCCACAGTCATTACTGGTCCTCTGCCGGTCCAGAAGAGAAAGGGCCCCTCCTGCCGCATGGCTGGCCTGGCCCCTGCCACATGGGCCACATGGGCCCAGGAAGCCCTGGTAGCGCCAGGCAGCACCACTCGCTGTTTGCACTCCTCTCACGTGTGGCAAGGCAGCCGAGCAAAACACAGGGAGGTGTTGGGGGAAGGGGCAGCGGGCGGGCGGGCCGAGGTGGGAGGGGGTGTAGGGGTTAAACAGGGGGAAGGCTGGGGGGGGCTGGGGTGAGGGGGGTTGTTCCTTCCTCTCTTATCTCCCGGCTGACCATTCTTTTTTCCCACCCCTCGCCCCCTCGCCGCCTCGCCCCCCTCTCCTAACTCCCCTCGTCTCCCTCTCTCCTCCTTTTGTGGCCGGTGCACCTGCAGCCCTTGAGTCCGGGCAATAAAGCTGAAAATAAAGCGGGAGGATTTGAGTCTAGTGGAGTTTGGAGGAAAAGTGTTGGGTGGGGAGGGGGGTGGGGGCAAGGCAACAGGTTCAAAGTGCGGTTGTTTGATATGGTGCCGGGCCGCGTCTCAGAGACTTGCGGGGCTTGACGTAATGCGGTTTGACACAGAGGGAGTGAGTTTAAGCAGATTTGCGAACCCGATTTACGACATGTTTGGGTTTGTGTCATCGTGAATCAGGATGATCTGGGACATGATCACTTTTCAGCGCTTAAGAGTCATCCTTCATTTCCGCACCCCATGTCTAAATAGAAAATAATTGGAGTCACACCGCTCGTGTTACTCGATAGAACAGTTACCAGACGTCCCGCTTTGTACGGGATTGTCCCGGTTTCAAGCTGTGTGTCCCACATCCCAACAAATATTTGTAAAACACTAAAACGTCCCGGTTTTATAAATAATGATAAATAATAATAAATCTAGCTGCAGGCAGCAATACGTGTGGTCCAGGGTAGTCGGCTCTTCGTTAAAGTTCAATGGATGAGTGTGATCTGGCTCTCTGTTCCGGTGTGTTTTGTGACTGCAGCAGTTATTTGTTCTGGCCTGGTTACGGTGTCATTCTATGATGGGCAGTGTTTGCGGCTGTGGGTGGGTTTCCGCCGCCCCAACTAACGGCGGTTACTCGTTAGTTCATTCTGAAGTAGGGCTGCATGATCATGGCTAAAATGATAATCCCGATTATTTTAGTCAATGTTGTGATCACCATTATTTATCACGATTATTATTCAATTTTTGGAAACTATTTTTTATTTTATTTTAACTATTATTTTCTAGAACTTTGTGAACCAACAGAAAACTGCCTTCACAAAATTAATATATAACCCTATAAATAAATAAACTAAGGTAAGTGGTTTAACTGAGTTCAATTGTAGAGGATATATAATGAAATAAATTGTGTGTAGTGGGCTACACATTTTTGTTGTATTTGAAACAAATCTTTGAGGCATCTGGAAGTGAACACTTCCAGCAACAACACAAAAACACAAAAACAATGAAAATATTTCAAAACACACACACAGTTAATACATGTTCCTTGTATTATGTTATTGCTTATGGTTATTATAATAATAATTCGGTAATTATAATTCAGGCAGATTGTACACATTGATATCTCTGGAATGTCAATAAATTCTGACAGTGATGTTATTGGGTTTTTATTTTGTAGAACTTTCTCTGGGGTGTGTCAGTTGTCCTCAGAAGCATATATATTTATGATGTTTATTAAGCTGCACTTTGTTTAATCCAATTTTCTTCTGGTAATACTTTAACTTAATTATTTTTATACATAATAAGGTTTAATTGTAATAATATAATACTTGTCACTTTGTAACTTTATATCTTGGTGAGTTGGCGATTGTTGATTACAAACATCTGAACAATTCTGAACAGCTGATCTGGATGAAACATGCCGCCATCCTGGTGAGGACCCGGTTGTTGACCAATCACTTGAATGCAATGCTATCATGTGACCTGTGCTCGCCATTGCGCATGCGCGTAGCGGGGATGATAAAAAAATACAGTTTTTTACTAAATTATTCCACAATAATGGACCAATCGGGATCAAACGTGCCCAAATACTTATTTTATTGATCTTGTCTGTGAGTGAGGCGGATCCATGAGGTCCATATACTACTGACGTAAGTTTTTCATTCACAAAAGCAATCGGCCGCTTGTGGCTCTGTCTGACAGAATCTGTCTGTAGGCTACCAGATCGCAGCCTGTCATCCTGCCGACTTGAAAATCAGACACACACACAACAACAACAACAACAACAATAATAATAATAATAATAATAATAATAATAATAATAACAACAACAACAACAATAATAATAATAAATATAGCTGCAAGCAACTACAGGTATACGCAGGGTCCAGTTTAGTCGTGTTAGTTATGTATTACGTTTTGCAGATTTTGGTAATCCGGGATAAAACCGCACTCATTCACGAATTAAGTCTGATTCCGACCCGAATTTGTTGTGTCGGACAAATTTTTAATTGTCCGGCCATATTAGTCGTCTTTGTCCTGTGTAGTATGACATCATTGCTGACCACCCCCACAAAAGTTCTAGCATTTTTACATCATAGCTATTACAAGTTTTCGAGGTTCTCGAGGTTCTGTAAAACACATCTTTTCATATTGACATGAATTGCAAAAGCTCTTACTGTTTTTCCCAAAGTCAAAGGACAAGGATTGACTTGAAAAAAAAGCTGTTGATTCACACAAACATACCCTTGCTCCAGGACAAGCTTATGTTGCATTAAGTCGTGTGACATCTTTAAAAGGGCTTGTGATTGAAGATTTTCATGAAAGGTCAACATACGCAAAAGAAACGACTGAAGATTCACTCAGTGAAATGACAACATTTACGGGTGGAAGATTAAGCTAAGAAGTCATATACGATACTTTTGCACAACTTTCAAGGACTCAACTATCATGCCGAAAGACGGAGCACACAACGCCACATCTAAAAGGCTCTCAGAATGCCTCGATTTACAAAAAGAGCAAAGAGATAAAATAACAAGCGAACGGCCCTGCCAACATCAAACAGGTAAGATGGTACACACACACACACACACACACACACACACACACACACACACACACACACACACACACACAGAGACACGCACACACACAGACACACACACACGAGTAGTTTGTAACCTCTAATCGTTACTAAGCGATGGAATCTACACCGCGACGTGAATGGAAGTTCGGAACTACAACCTGCACATTTATAAGGAATTGGATCAAAAGTCCCAAAGCGTCTTACTGCATCATCTCGACTCGCTCCGCAACCCGACCGGAAGTTTCCAAACGTTGGCATATCGGCGATGCACAAGCGTTCGGCTACTCCTAGTCAAATATTGTCGTTTTTTTTCGCTAATTCCTGCTCCGTATGTTGATCGATATGGATGAAACTTGAACCACGGGATGTCTGCGACGTCCCGAGGGGATGGACTCATAAAAAAATAAAATAAATAAATAAATAATAATAATAACAACAACAACAACAACAACAACAGCAACTACAACAACAACAACAACAATAATGATAATAATAATAATAATAATAATAATAATAATAATAATAATAACAACAACAACAACAACAACAACAACGACAACAATAATAATAATAATAATAATAAATATAGCTGCAGGCAGCAATACACAGGGTCCATTATCGACACCAATTACACATTTTTAAGTTCCCATGGAATGTAGCATCAGTTTGTGCTGTCACTCCTCTTGATGTCATGATAACAGCTCCAACAAGTTCTATTTTCAGAGTTTCCAGTCCTGTTGGACTGAATTACTAATACAAGGATACACTTGTTGCGTGTTATGACTTTATCCTAAAAATTAGAAGGTGGCTTTCTCCTACCTGTAAACCACAGAGTCCCGCCTCACAGTGTCTCTGTGGAAGGAAATGACTCAGTGTGGGAATTCCTAACAACACGGTTCCATTCAAACAGATTAAACACTGCATGTCCCTCAGAGACATTTCATCAACTTTTTAAACATTTGGGACTAAAATAAAACAGACACGATTCAGACCCGTTGCTGTGGAGCTGCAAGCGACCTCTGTGTGTGAGGACGCAAACCCGGGAATATGTTTTGGACTGTTTTGGACTCCTTCAGTTTGCGTGTTAGAACTGGCTCCAATGCTGCAAAACGAGGAGGGACAAGGCACCGGGTTAGATGCGAACAGAAACGCCCCAGCGACGTCAAGCAGGTAAGACAATACATTCAGACACGTGCACAGTTTGCAACAACCATGGCGCCATGGAGTCTACACTACGCAGCTTGCACAGTGCGAATGGACGTTCGGGGCCACCCGCACATTTATAAGGAGTTGGATGGCGATCACAAACCGTCTTGCTCCACAAACTCATGTCGCTCCATCACCATGTCGGTGATGCACGAATGCTTGGCTGCTTCTGGTCAAATTTGGGTTCTCACGTTTCCGGTTTTTCACTTATTCACGCTCCATATGTGGATCGATCAGGACGAGCTTGAACCACGGGATGTCTGCGCGTACCGGCTGTAATGACACCTCAAACAAACGCTTTTAGCCTGAAAAGTGCCAAGGTGAAGAAAAACAATGACAATCCGAACAATAACAATAGGGTTTCATCCATTACAGGATAGACCCCTAATAATAATGATAGTTGTCCCCCATCCTGATGATAACACCTATGGTGCGTGCATTTGCGCATAATGCTCGTGCATGAACGTGCAATACACTTAAGGATCCCGATTTGGGGGACTTGAAAATGTGGTCGCCCTACTCTAGAGCTGAAACTAATGTGTCTTATTGCCGAAAACAAATTGACTCTTGACATCATGTTTCGCTGCAGTAGAAGAGCTTCAGTGTCTCGTTTCCCTTTCGGTTCTCGAAAAGTCATCACTATCTACTACTACTACTACTATCTTCTACTACTATGTATATTATTTCACGGTCACCGGCAACATTTTGGCTTTTTCTGTAATGGTCATCTCCCTCATTATGGATATCTATATATACACCGTATATAGTTATAGTTGTATGTTGTTATTTCAGTCCATTTTTTCTGAAATCCCCAAAGACAGATTATGTTTGCAAGGCTGTTTCCTTTGGGAGCAAACAAAGGTGCATTGAAGTTATTATCTTCAACCTACAACCAAATCACAGCCACCCAACAGCCAACCATAACATTTAGCATGCACTCCCTCTCGTGGGAGTGTCCTAAATTAATCCTCCAGGTCTGACTCATTCGTGATCGTGCCAACCTTTTCTCTGTTGAAAGTTGGAATAATGAGTGGCGAGTGTCACAACAGTTTCAGATTTGGATCTTTTTTTTAATGTATGTCGACTAAAGGGAAATTTTACGGGCAGTTGAAAGTCCTTTAGGTCATTAGGCCTAGTTAAAATACAAAAATGTCACACAATAACATGTTCCCTAAAACAATCAGGAAATCGGGATGAGGGACACTTCTAGAGTAGATATCTACATTAAATACCTTAATTAGTCTTTTCCACAATTAATACTAGGGAATGGATGATCAAATGAGAAGCCTATAGGCTGTGATTTTTGGCTAAGAATACTCACTAGCAATACCGGCACCGCTTATTTAATTCCCTAAGCTCCCGTGCGAGTGAGAACCTTTCAAATATTGAGAAATCCATCAGCTGAAGGGAAACTGTGGTTAAGCTCAGTGCGACAAATTGTTATGTTAAGTTAAAAACGTTCCCCAGCCATCTCCTATAGAGTCCCGTTTTTTAAATCCCCACCTGTTGTAATGTTAAGTTCGGTCATGTAGAACTTTTCTCCCCCGCCCCCCGCACGCCGGACCCCCCACACTGTAAATCGGCACAGAGATGAGAGGAGGAAAAAAGAAAAATATGATTCGGCTCTTTCGGAGCGAGAGAGAGACCGCAAAGGCAGGGGAAATCACTCTAAACGGTCTTAATTCTGCCATTAGACGAGAGGGAGCGCTGTGGGGATTGGTGGGCCCATATTCACAGCAGCGGGACAAGGCTGCGGAGCCCGCTGGGAAAATGGCGTCATAATCAGGAGCCGGCGGCTCTGCCTGATCAGGTACGCAGGTCTCCCCCCACCCCCCACCCCTCTCCATACCCACAGCCTCCCACACCCGCGTAACGTAAGGGAGAGTCCTAATGAGAGTTTGGACGTACTGAGTTCCTCTTATGTGAAGACTCGGCAGGAGGGAGATGTGGAGGAGGCCAGAGATGGTGGTGGTGGTGGAAGGGGGGGTGGGGGGAAGCCAGAGGTAGAGAGATTTGGTGGTG
Source organism: Zeus faber (assembly GCF_960531495.2). Taxonomy (NCBI): domain Eukaryota; kingdom Metazoa; phylum Chordata; class Actinopteri; order Zeiformes; family Zeidae; genus Zeus; species Zeus faber. Next base: position 24,269,456 of record NC_137199.1, read on the forward strand.
GGGTGTTGCATGTTCTTCTTCTTCTTCTTCTTCTTCTTCTTCTTCTTCTTCTTTTTGTTCCCACATTTGATTATTCGGGTTGGCTGAACTAAATTCTAAACCCATAAAATTCGTATCCCCTCTGGGGAACCATTTGCATATATTTTAGTGACCCCCACTCACCATCCTCGCAACCCCCCCCCCCCCTCCCCAACACACACACACACTCACACACACACACACACACACACACACACACACACACACGCACACACGCACGCACACACACACGCACCCACATCCTATTACCCTCTTTTTTTTCTCAAAAAAATAAAAAGAGGGGGCGAAGCAACCAGGCCTGGCTAGGCTTTAAGATGCCACCGTGGTGTGAAATATGGGCGAACAAGCAGAGTCTTTGAACCCCCCACCCAGCCTCTGAGCTGATTACACACACACACACACACACACACACACACACACACACACACACACACACACACACACACACACACACACACACACACACACACACACACACACACACACACACACACACACACACACACACACACACACACACACACACACACTCACACACTGGCCATTCACCTCCTCATTCTACCTTTACAGATGCTATAAAAATATCTATTCAAACTTCCTTCCTTCCTACTGCACTTCATTCAGAAACAATCTTGTTTTGTTTAAGGTCATAAAAAAGAAATTGTTGGCTTGGGTACCGAGGCTCCCACTAAATGTTTTTGTACAAATGAAGATGGCCCTATCGTCTTGTCAGACATAATAATGTAGCCAGGGGCCTGAGATAATCTGTGCCAGAACATGACAGAAGCGGGGCATTATATCAGCCACCGGATCTCCCAACACCCAGGAAGAGTTCCAAATCTTTGAAAAACATGCCAAAGCTGTAAAGCCTGGACCTGTTGCTGTGCCTGTTAAAGACTCACCCTGGTCAGTGCAGGGAATTCAATTTGACACACATACATATTTGTCATATCTGCTGAATTTTGCTGTGTTTTGTAGGAATGAATTCCATGTTAAAGCAATGACGGGTCCCCCTTTTCAAATGGAATTCACAAATACAAAATTCAGCATAATTAAGGATTTATGTCAAGAAATATATGGAAATATGTGACCACTATTTTTTCAAAATAGAGACAAATAATAATAAATAATCAAATAATCGCGTGTGCTGGGTAGTAAAAGGCTAAAACTTAATTTGACAGAGGTCTGTACAGTCCTGAGGTGCAGGTTGTTTTGGGGAGCTCAGCCTGGCAGCCGTGGGACGCACCTGTTAGTTCGTTTGGCTGGCTCAAATTTTTTTCTTTCTTTCTTTCTTTTTTTTTTTTTTTTACCGCCCTGCCAACAGGACTGACTGGAACGAGTTTTACTGCCCATCTGTGTGGTGTGGGCACTGGGCACGGCCAAAGTTTTTAAAGGTAGTCTATGAAAAGTACGAGGGTGGGTGGTGGTGAGGGATGGGTGATGGGGTGGGGGCTGATACTTGATGGCATTTTGGTCAGATGGGGAAAGTTGCTGTCATCCTTTAACCCCCACCGCCGTGCCCCATCCCCCTCTCTCTCCCCCTCGGTCCCCCACAGCCCCTCTTCCCTTCCCCTCCCGTGCCCACTCCCTGGTGCACAGGCAGAATGCAGTGTCAGGAGGGTGAGCACTGAGCATCCATTGTGTGTGCTAACCAAAGCGGAATGCCCGGGTGACAAAAGGGGGTGGAGTGGGCTCAGGGCACACAAAGCCAGGGGGAGGAGAGGGGCGGAGGAGGAGGAGGTGGAGGGGAGGGTGGGAGGGAGGTAGGGGGATGTGGTGGTGGGGGGGGTTGGGGGGAGTGGGTGGTATTCTGCTGGGGGCTAAATAGACCCAGTCAGCCCCAAAATTTCTAGGCACCCCAGAAAATCTTCTCTCACCCACCCCGCCCCTGCCACAACCCCACCCCCACCCCCACCCCCACCACCGTGCACACACACACGCATACATATACTGTGCACACTTTGCTGTCCACTTGGGGTGTACAGTGGATACCCATTCATTCACAGCAGTGTAAAAAAAACATATCACAACCAATTCCTTTAACTATTACATTGGGTCGTGGAGTTATAATCTGTCCTGACAAAAGCAAACATATTTGCTGTGAACGGCTTTCAAATGTTATCATCATTATAGGACTTTGTAAAGTGCCTCCATCCCCTATCATGTTTAGAATCTTGTGTCTAATAACATCTAACTTACTGATATGACATACACCCATCAGCCACAACATTTAAACCATTGACAGGTGAAGTGAATAACATTACTCATCTTGCTCCAGTGGCGTCTGTCAAGGGAGTTGGATATATTAGGCAGGAAGTGAACAGTCAGTTCTTGAAGTTAATGTGTTGGAAGAAGAAAAATGGACAAGCGTAAGGATCTGAGCGACTCGGACAAGGGCCAAATTGTGATGGCTAGACGACTAAGTCAGAGCATCTCCAAGGGTCTTGTGGGGTGCTCACGGTATGCAGTGGTTAGTACCTACCAAAAGCGGTCCAAGGAAGGACAACCGGTGAACCAGTGATAGGGTCATGAACGCCCAAGTCTGATGAATCTTCTACCTCGTATGAATGGCCAGAGTTATGGTACGATCCGATCGGGCGTCTGTGGGATGTGCTGGAACAACAAGCCCGATCCACGGGGGCCCCACCTCGCAACTTCCAGGACTTAAAGGATCTGCTGCTAACGTCTTGGTGCCAGATACCACAGGACACCTTCAGAGGTCTTGTGGAGTCCATGCCTCCACGGGTCAGAGCTGTTTTGGTGACACAAGGGGGAGCTACACAATATGAGTGGTTATTAGTGGTGGTTTTGATGTAGCGGCTGAACGGTGTATAAGATATTGTGATATCTCATCTTACGTTAAATACGATTTTCTTCTTCCAACTCCCTTGTGGTCGATGCAAATGAATTAGTTCACTTTGTGTGTGTGTTTAGGGTTGGGGAATCACAAACACATGTGCATGTGCTCACCTGCCCGCTCTGGAAGCTTAGAGCAATCTCATATGTGGAGTATCACACCAGGCTCCTCACTCCCACATGAGACCCCAGGCAAGAGCAAGGACCCTTTTTTATTTTTTTTTAACTACAAGACTAACCTGTTATTTTACTACTCCCTACTCCCTGATGCGAGTAGTAGCACATCCATTGAAATAATCCCCTTGCGCAGGTTGGATCCAGGTGTACGTCTGATGGACCCGGTGGGAATCATAATCAAAAGGGAAACATTTGGATTAAAGCAAAACAAGCCCCCAAGGTCACTGATGTGCAGCGTTGTATCTTTGTCGGATCAGTCTATTTCCTCAAAGGTCAGTTGAACCCTAATGAGAGTTTTCCTGGTGACACCCTTTGGCCCCCCATCATGAAGAGAGACACAGGGCCACTTTAAAGAGGCCTTCTTTTCCACGTCCTCTTCCTCTCCCCGGAGTTGTAAGGTGCACTGGGCGGATGAAAGACGATGCCTCTCAATGCTGCCCTCCCCCAAGTCCACCAACATGCACACTTACCATTTGAAAACCCTTCATTCATTGGGAACCTTCAAGTCTATTTACAAATCCCACTGCGGGGCAAGGGCAGTTTCCCCATTTGCAAGTATGTGGTTCTTAGGAAGTAGCTTGCTGGGTTGTTTTGGTTTATCTGTTGTCTGAGTTGAAAAGTGGAGGGTCAAATGCAAGCCCCTCGGGGCATGGCTGGGTCACAAAGTAAACCTTCGAGGGTCAGCCCTTCAAGTACTGTTAAATACGCACGGAAGACCCACTGGCACAAAGTATGTGTAGCCCATGTGCGTGTGGTTGCCGACATGTATGGATATTGCTGGGGAATGCGTTTATCTTTGTAACAGGGGCACGTGTCAGGTGAGTTAGGTCGTCAGACCGTACCCATCAGTTCTGAGTCTGACCCAACCACTCATCATTATTCTCCCGCTGTAAATCACCATGCAATCAGGGCCTCGATCTGGGCCCCACTGAGCACTCTCATTTCAGATGATTCCCCTCCTGATTGGGCTAACTGGACTCCTGTCTGTGGCAGCACATTAACATGAATTGTTTTTTCTATATGGCACACAGATTGTGGCATGTTAGCATTCACACCTCGGTGCAGCCATAAGGGGCTCTGCGGAGCTCGTTCCCTTCAAAAATCAGATCCCGGCAAGTTCATCTACGCTGATGACATCTGCCCGGCAACCCAAGCGGCCGGCTGTGACTGTCTGGAGCAGGTGCTCGCTGGAGATCCCTTAAAACTGGAACAATACATAAAATCCCTCCAAATTTACAACCCCACCAGTGAGTTACCATAGACATGGACGCTGTACTTCACCTTTATATCTGAACCTCACTGAATTCTTTGAGTGAAAGCCTTCTGAACCTATTGCTTAGTTGACGCATTTTCTACACACTGGAGAAGGTAATGCAAGGCTCCGCTGGATATGAAAGAGTTATTTCCTCAAACGAGATCCATCAATTGAAAGTGTCTGGGATTTCAGCTCAATTAGAGCAACACAACAAATGTTGTACCACTTTCAAAGCCATCACAGAGTTCAAACCCAATGAAATTCCGGTCCATTCCCAAAACAGACATTCATGACTAACCTCTGAAGGATGTCTGTAAATTAAATATGATCTATTTAGCTGAATACAATTTCTTTTTCAGAGTTAATTACAAAACGAGTGCCCCAGATATGGCTTTACACATTCTAGTTATATTACCTACTATTGGGATATTACCTTGCAGAAATAGGTAACCCAGAGGAAGATCTTACATTTATTTATGCCTTTATGGAAATATACTTGTTTTGTTATATAATCTTGGGGGAAAATAAAGAAGCAAAACAAAGCGTCATACCTCTTACATTTATGGCTTGCATGTCTTTCAAATTTTAAAATCTTTGAGACTGAATATATACATAATATATACGTACATAACTCCTCATTCTGTGTCGAGGATTCTGTTTCTAGCTGTTTCTTTTTTTATCAGTCAGTCAGCACATGTGCTGGATATTGAGCTGAAGAGGGTGAGAATGCATATATCTACAGTACCAGCCTACCACCCACTGGAGTCCATACAGGACACACGCTCGCTCGCGCTCTCTCTCTCTCTCTTTCTCTCTCTCTCTCTCTCTCTCTCTCTCTCTCTCTCTCTCTCAGTCTTTTGTTCACGCCATGGGGGCCAAATTGCCAGAGCTCCTAGGCAACGGCAATCAGAAATGAACTCATGGCTGGCCAGGCCCATCCCTCTCCGTTGAGGGACCATATAGTATCTATGCTGCTGTTGGTGACGAGGGACGTGGGTCAGTTCGGCTTTATCAACCCCGCTCCATCTCAGCACGTTTTCTTTAAAAGTAAGGTAGCCGTTAGACACCAGCAAGCGAGTAGAATTAAAGCCACATCTGAATTGAAGTTTCAGAAGTTTTCATGGATACAAACAAATCTAGATAGAGGAAGGAAGATACGGGGAAATTATCTCACGAATGATCATGGTGTCTTCAACAATATATTTTGGCAAGTTTAATTTCACTCACTCATCACTCTTGTTTTCTGTGCACCATGGATCACACAGTGAGCTGCCAACAAAACAAGGATCTTTCATTGTTTTGTTTTGGGGTTTTTTTCGACACCAATGAACGAGTATGAGTATGAGAAGAATATGTAAGTGGGTGACTGGTATGATGAGTAAATTTCACTTTCCATTATTAATGGACACCCGCACACACACAAACACACACACACAGACACACACACTCACGCACACAGGCACGCACGCACACACACACACACACACACACACGCACACACACACACACGCACACTTGCATGCATGCACACACACACACACACACACACACACACACACACACACACACACACACACACACACACACACACACACACACACACACACACACACACACACACACACACACACACACACACACACATAGCTGGCTGAGTTATGCTGTTCTGGAGACAGCCATTGTCTGGGACCTGTGGAATTCCAATGACATCAGAGTTGCTCAGGTTCTGGTGCATTCTGGGATTGCTCAGCTCCCACGAGGCCTCTTCTGGTCTGATGCTGTGGGGCACATGGATAAATGAGCAAGTGAGTGAGTGAATGAGTTTTTCTGTTGTTATTATTATTATTATTATTATTATTATTATTATTATTATTATTATTATTATTATAACTATATAACTAATAAATAATAATAATAATAAGTATAGCTGCAAGCAGCTATATGCAAGGTCCATTTTAGTTGTGTTAGTTACGTATTACTTTTTGCAGATTTTGGTAACCCGGGATATATTTTTATATATATTTTTTTTTATAATTTATATAATTTATTATATTTTATATTTTGCTTTATATTTAGAGTATACTTATATTTGAAGGGATTTTTTTTCTCCAGTTTTGCTGAGCCAAAAGATGTTGTTGAGTTCAGTTCTGTTGAGTTTAGAGGAAAAATCAGAGAGCGAGGGAGAGAGACAGAGAGGGGGAGAGAGAGAGAAAGAGAGAGAGAGAGAGAGAGAGAGAGAGAGCGAGAGAGAGGGAGGGATGGAGAGAGAGAGAGAGAGAGAAAGGGAGGGATGGATGGAGAGATGTGACAGAAATAACTATGTTAAGGGCTATGTAGATGAGGTGTTTGAACTGGTCAGCAGAATCCCTTTAGAAAACACACAATAGCGGCTGCAGCACATATGTGCGATTCTGCTGCCAGTGACAATAGCAACTTAAAACAATCATTAACTTTTATGACGCTATCAATCTTTTCTGTGATCCCCTCCAACGAAATGAATAAAAAATATCAAACAGCACAAAAATATAAAAGTCTTAACAACTTAAACGCCTTGATAGTTTACTTCAGATCATGATTCTCATACTGTCAGTTAAGGTTAATAGTTCGCGTGGAATCTACTTCCTCGAGTCAACCTGGTAGGAACCGTCAAACATTTTAAAATAATCAAACGCATCGGGTGTCGTCCGCAGCTTCCCGACCCCTGAATGAAAATCTTTGGTCGGAGATGATCGGAAACGAAGCACACGAAGGCCCTTAGAAATGATACTGGAGGAGCGGCAGATGGGGAGGGAGAAAAAGACAGACGGTTGAAGACGACGGAGGTATTTGCCCCTGGTGAACGTCTCCCCGTGTCTGATGATCTATACGTCTGAGCGAGTTTTTCTCTCCACCAGCGGAGGGTATATAATCGCGACCACCGCTATTTATGACCCGCTCCCGCGGTTGGCAGCGGGGTGTCTTCGAGGGATAAGGGATAATCCACATTCAACGTCGAATGAGGAACGAACCTTTGATCCACAATTAATTATTTTGAGCGAGTTGCCCTTGTGCGGGCATGAGCACGTAACATAAATATAAGGCTTGCATGTCAGGTTTGGGTGTGTGCTTGAGTGCTCGCCTGTTTGTGTATAACGTGTGCGTTGACGTGCTTGTTTCCATGGGAGTCTGTTTACCTGTGGCGGGGCGGGTGGAGGAGAGGTGGGTCAGGTGGGTGAGGTGAGGGAGGAGGAGGGTCAAGGGGGAGTGGAATGCAAGGTCCCACACTCCCAGGAAGCTCGCGGTGCTCCAGAAACCCGAGCCGGCGGGCCCCCCCTCCCCCCGGCCCCCCCGGAGACAATGGGAGACAACATGTGAGACTCGGGCACATGGAGGCTTGGGTTACCTGCCCTGCTCTGCCTCGCGCTGAACTTTTGGCCCCCGGTGAGCTCCGGCCTCCCCGCCCCAACGTCTCCCGCTCCGGCTCCACCTGCCTCCGCCTCCCGGCGCCACCGCCCAGTCCGACCCAACACCCTTCTCCGTCTCTGAACCTCTCTCTCTCTCTCTCTCTCTCTCTCTCTCTCTCTCTCTCTCTCTGTCTCTCTCTCTCTCTCTCTACCATGGATTAACAGTTTTTGTTGGTCTTCGATTGGTCGGTGCTCCTCGTTGGTAATACCTGTCTCCCTCTCTCTCAGTTTTTTTCCTCAAGATCCTGCTGTTCCCTTCTGTGCCAGAGGTCAATATGACTTATGGACTCATTAGCGAGATGTTCACAGACAGCATTCCCCGGATTGTGTGAGCATGTGCATGCGTACCTGCGTGGGTGCGTGTGTGTGTGTGTGTGTGTGTGTGTGTGTGTGTGTGTGTGTGTGTGCATGCGTACCTGCGTGGGTGCGTGTGTGTGTGTGTGTGTGTGTGTGTGTGTGTGTGTGTGTGTGTGTGTGTGTGTGTGTGTGTGTTTGCTGTCTACATCTCTAGACAATAGGTGGCTTGGGCCCCTGCCATCAGAGCTGAGGTGAGTCTCCTTCCACCCGGCAAACCTGACTTTCTAGTCTCCCACCCACACATACTGGACTGCTGTCCTCTCACCTGTGCAAATAGGAGCGAGGGGAAAGCAGAGAGAGAGAGAGAGAGAGAGAGAGAGAGAGAGAGAGAGAGAGAGAGAGAGCGAGAGAGAGATCGAGAGAGAGAGCGAAATGGTTAGATATCCCAGCCTTTGGTTTCCTGGGTGGGGCGCGGAACAGAATACCTCACAGCTGAGCAAACCTCCGTAGCCATAGGACTTCACCTGTACACTCTCCACCTTTCTCCCATCTGTTTTCTCTCCTAATCCGTCCTTCCTTTCTATCACCGGCCCCACAGCGACGGCGCAGCGAGGCGTTCTTTTATGGCCATTGAATAGAGATTTCCTTTGAGGTTATAGAGTTGATACACTCTCCAATGGGACTTTTGTGCCGCAGACAAAATGCGGAGTGATTTACCGCCCGAGGGGTCCGAGATTTTCCCTCAGATGTGTTTTCCGTGTACGGGGCAGGTATTATGTGGATATTATTAGGCATATCCTTTAATCCACAGATACCTGCAGCGGAGTTTTGACTCAATTTGGGGTGGTAATCTGCCATCTAGGACACGCAACGCTCCATCTACTCAGCGGGCGGGGGAGAAAAAACAAAATGACTGGTAAACGTCTGTAACAGAATAATGTCACGCAGCTGTTGGTTTAATGGTGTCAAAATAGAAACCCAAACGTGCAACTACAATCAATTTGTACATAAAAAACTACCCGGAATACGATAACAATAATGTCAAATACAAATATTAAATAAATATGGATAGAAGATTATTAATTCATATGTGAGCTTAAACACAAACCTGATTGGGAGTGCATTTTTGAACAAGGCAATTAAGCACTTATCTGAGCACTTCCTAGCACTGGCGGAAGAAGTACCCAGACCTTTTAATGAAGTAAAAGTACAGTCAGACACAACATGATTCTCAAATGTAACAGTCACATTGGCATTTCTACCTAAGTGCCCTTGAATGTACTCACCGTATGTCAAGTAAAGGCACATCCAGCGCCCTAATATAACAGAACCTATAATACATCATGAAGTACTATTGTACCTCAAAAGGTCTCGGAAGTCTCCAAAATTACAGTCGCAAAGTACTCCCACTTTTTTATTGTTCCGCCACTCTATACATGGGAATGGTTGTATGGTGCCCAGTCCTCCTTGCATCCTGAATGAAAGGGCTCGAAGAAGGTTTTCCTTTCCTGGCGTTAATGTATTAATTAGACCGTTGTGAGGGTTATGGGGTGTAAAGGTGCTTTATTTTGCAGCATTTGACAGAAAGGCAGATAGACCCTCGTACCTGTTTGCGTGTCTCTCTCTCTCTCTCTCTCTCTCTCTCTCTCTCTCCCTCTCTCTCTCCCTCTCTCTCTCGCTCTCTCCTCTGCCCTCCTTTGCAGGTTGGGGCCTGAAAGACGTGCCAGACCTGCTGCCAAACATCAGCCTCCACCTAACCCTGCAGACATGGCTAAACGCATGCATGATTGCATGAACATTCACGCACACATGCACGCACGCACGCACGCAGGCACGCAGGCACGCAGGCACGCATGCACACACTCACACACACACACACACACACACACACACACACACCAACAGCCGCGGACACACACACACACACACACACGCACACACACACACACACACACACACACACACACACACACACACACACACACACACACACACACACTCACACACACACACACACACACACACACACACACACACACTTTATTCACTCTGGCTGTCTCTTGCATAAGCAAAATATGCCAACACACAAACACGTTTTCCCTTTTGCAGTTTCCCTCTATTTTTTCCCACACTTACGCACACATACACACACACACACTCACACACAAACACACACACACACACACACACACACACACACACACACACACACACACACACACACACACACACACACACACACACACACACATTCCCTAATCGGCCCCTTGCTCCTTGATAACGCCCCAACACACACACACACACACACACACACACACACACACACACACACACACACACACACACACACACACACACATGTCACTTGTCAGCCCCAATAAACACTGCCTCCTCTTATTCACACACTCTTGTGTGTCTCAATGCACACGTAAACACACACGTATACAGTATTTGGTTTGGTCTCTCACTTGTCTGAATCTCCGTCATGCCCTATTTTTAAAATTGGGCCACACCCACCCGAGGTGGCCCTGTTTTTTTTACACACACACACACACACACACACACACACACACACACACACACACACACACACACACGTAAGTCTGCACTCATCTCACACAGTCATCTTGCATCTTTCAACATATATAAACATGATTTTCTTCCTCATGAATAACAGACGTGACGCTGCTCCCCAATACACACACACACACACACACACACACACACACACACACACACACACACACACACACACACACATACACACACACACACACACACACACACACACACACACATATACACACACGCACACACACGCTGCCCTCGCCCAAGTGGTGCACACTTCACACGTTGGGATACAGGGGGAAAATTAGAAAATGAGTCAGGTGGCAGTAAATCTTCCCCTCTCGACACCTGATACCAGTGGGCTCTCTTTAAAGTTGTTTGCGCTGCCGCCCCCGTACTTAATGGTGCAGCTACCTACTGATTACTCCTCGGCTCTGAGCTCGCCGGGTAATTGCACGGTACATACCTGTTCAGGGTGTAAGCCCATCAGCCGAACATGGGGCCCCTTGTGCTGCGTGGCTCAGAGTATTGTCCTAACTGGAGGAGAGAGGGAGCCCCCTAATCTGTCTGTCATTATCAATGTGCATCTCCCCTCTCTCCCCTTGTGTGTGTGTGTGTGTGTGTGTGTGTGTGTGTGTGTGTGTGTGTGTGTGTGTGTGTGTGTGTGTGTGCGCGCTAGCGTGCGTGCGTGCGTGCGTGCGTGCATGCGTGTGTGTGTGTGAGAGACAGAGAGAGAGAGAGAGAGAGAGAGAGAGAGAGAAAAGAGAGAGAGACAGAGAGTGTGTGTGTGTGTATCTGTGTCCTCCGGTGTGAAAGGTCTTGGTTATACGCATGTCCAGAGAAATCCTGATGGGTCTTTACAAAGCAGATCCATTTCAACGGGGTGTCGCGTCTCCCCTCCAGCTCCAAAGAAGCTGCGGCTCATAACGCAGGAGCGTTGTCGAAGAAATCATTGTGCATTTTTTTTAAACCAGGAGTTTAATATTTATAAGTTGCCCAACTTCCAGTGGTGGGACGTAGCAAAGTGAAAGTGTTTAAGTCCATTTTTCCACACTTGATTACCTTATTTTATCTTATCTTACTACCTTACTCCACTCCAAAGCAGATATCGGTACTTTTTACTTTTCTATGTGACGTTACTTTACATTTTTTTGTTTAAAATCTGGATTACTGGATTTCTATTTCTATATGTTGAATTACTGTGACACAACTACTATTTTATTATAAATTGCAATCAGGATCCGCATGAACATCATCTGCAAAAAAAAAAAATCGAGGCATCAAGACCACTTTTAATACTTGAAGTCCATCTAGGAGCGAGTACTTTTACTTAAGTAGGCATATAAATGCGCTACTTTCTGTTTCTCCAGAGCCGCTCTGCTTCAGGGTATTTATAGTTTCCTAGATAGAGGGTCCGACTTCCTCTTCCAGCGCAGGAATCCTTCGTATCTCGCATTGACATTTACTCACTAGGGTTTTGTGAGTCACTCTGCGTCTTGGCAGGCGAGTAAGTATACGTTGGGATGACGTCGGTTTTGACGGTTCCGTGAGCTGTCGTTACGCTCATGACATTTGCATGAGTCAGGCATCGCGATGTTAGTCTTTGTGCGTGTGTGTGTGTTTTTGTTTGTTGTCATGATAGGTGGACCACGGCAGTGGCGTGCGGTTGGCAGGCAGGCAGGGAGGGAGGTCTATCCCGCATCGCATAAACGGAAAAAAAACCCAGGGCCACGCTGGTTCAGTGGTAATCGTTATATTGTTGTTTCCTCATACTCGGTATTAACAGAGAATTATACATTCCGTCTGAAAGTCACATGAGGTATTGGCTGTCATTTATGACAAGCCTCCGGCCTTGACACGCTTTAAAACTGCGCCTCAAACAACCTAGTTCCCATTTAACTCGGTTTAAGCCGGGGTTTATTGCCTGAATACACAGTTCTTCCTATATCCTCCTTTGGTGAAACCTCTAAGCAAGGATACATTTTTTTAACATCGGCCTAGTTACTAGCTGCTTAGCATTTTAAAATTTTCCAATAATTCAATGTAGATCATTGAATAATGGCTGCTCTAAACTTTCTGTTATTCTGCAATCATAATGTTGACACAATTCCCATGGAACTGCTTGTCATACACACTTGTTTTTCTGGATTTTGATATTTATACAACATTTTTCCCCAAATACATTCTTTATTTGAAATAATAAAAATATACAGAAGCTTAAATTAACCCTTATTTTTAGATTATTCGTTTCAAAACAATACCCTTTCGGTGAGCAACTTTTTGAGTTAGGCCTGCGACTTAATTATGGCAGCTTATGTCCATTACTAATCTTGCTGAAAACCAGAGGATTTTGCTGTGGTCTTTATGCTTTTTAAGAACCTACTTGTAGAGGAAAATCTTCTCTTCGTTTACAGAGCTCTAGAAGGTTTATTCTGAAACATGTTTTTTTTTTTATTATTGGTACCAGTTAATTATATAAAGTTGTTTTTTTTAACATTGCCTTATTATTATTTGCCTACCAGCCAGGTTAAAGAAGGTCCACGGATGTTATCCAGACAACACTTGCTCGATGAAGCTTAGAGATTTCAGTTCATGTCTATTGTGCGTTTTGTTATCTCCACCTAGAAACTACTTTACATTTATTCTGAGAATCCCCAATTTTATCACAAGTTTGAATTATTTGGAAGAAAAAGGGGAAAAAAAAATTTCTATTTCAATTTACATTTACATTACTTCAATTTTTATTGGGGCAAAATGAGGGCAAATGTTGTAAATACACACATACTTTATATTGATATTTTTCGGAGGCAGGTAATGATGTGCATCCTCTCCTTTCGAATCAGGATCAAATCCGATCTAATAAATACACCCTTTTCTCCCAACTGTAGCAGCACGGCCGTTACCTCCTTTTTGCAAATCTTCCCCGGTCAAAAGGTGACGGCGGGTGTTATCGTTGTTGTTGTTGTTGTTGTTGTTGTTGTTGTTGTTGTTGTTGTTGTTGTTGTTGTTGTTGTTATTGTTGTCGTTTTCCTGCGGCCTGTGGCGCTTCCTGGGTGACAGTAACACGAGTTAAACCCTGTTAAAGCTTCCCTAGTCCCCCTTCCTAATTCCTCATTACCTCACGGTAGGCCGTCTCGGGGGAGCTTTAGCAGGCCTGCAGGGATCTCGCCGTGGTGCAGAGTGTTTTACCCAGTTTGTGTGTGTGTGTGTGTGTGTGTGTGTGTGTGTGTGTGTGTGTGTGTGTGTGTGTGTGTGTGTGTGTGTGTTCGCGTGTGTGTCTGTTTGCGGGTGTGTGTGTGTGTGTTCACCCGTGTGGCGTGGTGTGTGACCAGTGACCACAGGCAGGTACAGCGGTGTGGATTTCCACTCCTGGCCGCATCTGGGAGCGTGTGTGGTCTGAACACGGCTCAGGGCCGCCCCGGAGGTTGGAGCGCAGAAAAAAAAAAGAAGCATGCGGGCTCTGACTAAACTTTTTTAAGAAGCCACGACCTAAACAAAAAAAAATAAAAAAATAAAATAAAAAGAATCGGAGGGGAAGAAGAGACGGCCGGCGCTGTTGACGTGCCGGTGCTTCCCATTCAGAGCTGTCAAGAGCTCTGAATGGGAAGAGCTCTCAATGTCAGAGCTCAATATTGATGGGCGAATTTCAGCTCTTATCCAAGCCAAGTAATTCTGTTTAAATGTTTGTTGAGAAACAAAAGGGTCAGTGTGCTTGTGTGTGTGCTTGTGTGCGCGTGTGTGCGTGCGTGTGCGTGCGTGTGCCTGTGTGTGTGTGTGCCTGTGTAGGTGTGTGTGTCTGTGTGTGTGGAGACACACTTGCGTGCTTTGTTGAGTGTTTATTTGATATTAGTGCATTTGTCTTAGGCTTCGTGATGTGATTGTCCTTTCATTCTTTATCATTGCAACCCAACACCCGCGCTCTCTGCCTCTTTATCTACCTGGCTGGCTGTGTCTTAACCTTTGTCTTTAAACAAACTCATAAAATCACAATTGGTTCCCTACTCTGTTCAAATAAGACCTCTCTGAGTCTCTGGGTCTGAGTTCAACTGGTCTGTTAACCAGCACCCACTAGTGGAGGCAAGCGGTACTGCACACGGTCTTCATTCTGATCGCATGGCTGGCTCTTCATTGTTGTTTAATAAGATTGAAGAAACCAGAAATTGACAGTTTTTTTCTGCAATCTGGCACATTGCGTTACTGAAGTTGTTTTGTAAAACTTTGATATCCTATCTGAAAACACCTTCCAAACATATGCATAGCCCAATGACTAGCTATGTTATCGCAGTTGTGTTTCATTAAATAATTCCACTTCTCAGCCCTCTAAAAGTGGTCGCTAAACACTTTTCAACCCTTCACGATCCTTTTTTGCTTTCTTTTTGGAAAGGGCAGCTCTGTACCGAATGGCCTCAGTGGTTTTGCCCGATTCCTCCTGTTGCACTGCGTCCCCCATGACAGTGTTTACCGATAATTGAGTAAATTACCTGTAAGAGATAGTGACGGGAGGCGGCAATCTTCCCTGCATGTGCTGCAGATCAGCAGACGCAGGGAAAAGAAAAAGGTGTGTAGGTGTGTGTGTGTGTGTGTGTGTGTGTGTGTGTGTGTGTGTGTGTTTGTGTGTGTGTGTTTGTGCGTGTATATTTGTGACTTTTTATATATTTGTGCGTGCGTGTGCTTGTGTGTGAGTAGTGTGTGTGTGTCGATGTGTAACATTTGCATGACCACCCCCACGCAGGCCGCAGAGACAAGGAAATCACAGTCAGTAAAAGTGTTTTGAACTCATTTTGGGCCGCTCCAAAAAAAAAAAAGGAAAAAAAGAAGAGAGAAAGAAAAGACGACGGCTGACGATTGAGAATTACACAAAACCGGGAGAGAGGAGAGCGATTAAAAAAACAAACAAAAAAAACAAACATTTTGCGAGTTTCACAATCTCACTTGAAGGAAAACGAGCGATGCGCCTCGCCCACCCTGGTATTCCAAAGACAAACAGACGCTCACACCTGCGGCGAACGTTCCCAGGGAGGGAAAGTGGTCCCTTCCATTTGTCGTTTTTTCTTTTTTGTTTCTGTTTTTTAGTATTTTGGGTTGTTTTTTGGGTTTTTTTTTTTTTTTTTTCACAGGATCCTTTGAGTTTTGGAGCAGTTATACATAATATCCATCCATTACAGAGGAAAGAGAGATTTTTTTTTCTCTTACCGAGGACTTTCTACTGAACACTCTCTCCTTCTCTCTCTCTCTCTCTCTCTCTCTCTCTCTCTCTCTACTCACTGTCAATCTCCCTCTCACACAAACAAACACACACACACACAGACACACGCACACACACAATCTATTTTCTTTATGAATCACTCTCACACATACACACAATCTCTCTCTCTTTCGCAAACACACACAATCTCTCTTTTTGCTCTGAGTCTCTATTTTCCCAACTCTCTCACTCTCTCTCACTCTGTTTTCTCAATATCTCTCCCACTCTCTTGCAATCACACACGCAAATATTCACGCAAGCACACAGGCGCGCACACACACACACACACACACACACACACACACAAACAATCTTTCGTCTTTCTTTCTTTGTGAATCTCTCTTTTTTCGAAACTCTCACTCTCACTCTGTTTTCTTGATATCTCTCTCACTCTTTCTCGATCCCACACACACACACACACACACACACACACACACACACACACACACACACACACACACACAGACACACACACACACACAGACACACATTTCTGTCGCTCTCTTTCTTTGTGAATCTCTCTTTCTTCGAACTCTCTCTGTCTCTCTCACACACACACACACACACACACTCTCTCACTCTTTCTCAATCAAGCATACACACAATCTCTCCCTTTCATTTTCTTTGTGAATCCCTCTCTCTCTCTCTCTCTCTCTCGCCCAATCTCCCTTATTTTCTTCCTCTTGGCTCCTGACAAAACAGCTGCTCATCGGGCTACGTAACCTCTGGCACGGGAAGCCGCCGCACAATGGGCGACCCCACATCTCCCGCTGTGTCCACACACTCGAGTAGCCTACTTTCTCTTCCTCTTTTTTTTTTGTAATTTTTCCACCAAATACCAGGCCCCGTGAACCGGGGCCTCCGACGGGAACGGGCGGACGAAGGAGTGAACGGTTACGGGTATGTTTGCGGCATTGGGTTACGGATGCATTTCCATTCGATTGTCCTAAAAGGGGACGAGAAGAAGTAAGCGATATGAGTGGAGGGGATCGTGTTAATGTAACGCACACACACACGATAATCCCACAGGACTTCCTTCCCATTACCACGAGATACCACACCCAGGAGCGGCGGTAACAGGAGAACACCTTTCACAGGGTCAGATTGGCGGAGGTGGGAAAAACAAGGCGAGGTTGCTCACCGTCATTAGTTTCACCTCCCCTCCCCCCTCCCTCCCTTCCCCTCTCCCTCTTTCGCTTCCCGTATCTGGACCTTCTCGCTTCTGCCGGTGGGGAATATTTGAATCGTCGGAACAATTTGAATATTAGAATCAGCTGCTAATTTGAAGTGCCTCCCGTGCGCCATACATCCAAGCCAGTTGGCCGCTGGTATTTTTTTTTTTCTCCTCCTCCTCCTCCTCCTCCTCCTCCTCCTCCTCCTCCTCCTTGGCTGAGAGAGAGAGTTGGCTTTCTCTCAAAGGGGACAGTAATATCCACTGATGTAATGTGTGAGATAGGTATCTTTTGTGCCGCGCGTTATAAATTGTCACCCTAATGCGAGCGCGCATTGGAGTTGGAGGGAGTTGTTGGTGGAGGCGGGGAGGAGGGTGGAGGCGGCGGGGGTGGGGTGGGGTTGGCGGGCGATGGGCGGCGGGGGTTGTGTGTTGGGGGGGGGGGATGATTGAGAGGAGGGGTGGGTGGATGAAGCAGTGTCACTGGAATCCACAGTGTTGTGAGAGCCCCATACCTTTCAGCTTCATTAAACCAATTTCACGCCGAGGTGAGCTAAGAGAGGAAGCTCCGAATCGCAGCAGCGCCAACAATGGCGCATTGAAGGGATGAGGCGAAAGTAAATTAGGTACCACTTCAGAGACGGCAAATTAAAATCTGAAAGTTTGATAGGAAAAGTTGAGGGGAGATGATTATGTCTTTATTGTGCCCTCCCCCCACCGCCCCTAATCTATAAAACCCCTCACTTCCTTTTAGCAGCCACCTTTGCCCCCGCTCCCCGTCCCCACAACCTGATCTTCTCACAAAAAAAATAATGATCTATTTCTTGTCTGGTAATTGGTTTCTAAGATGCCCCCAGTCAAAGCCCAGATCCGAAATGCCAAGCTGCTCGTGGCCCTTCTTTCAGCCGCCAAATCTGCTTGGGCTTATCAGTCAGATTTCATATCCAGTCTAATCATATAAATTGAACATTAATGCCGGGGTTTATTTCAGTGCTTCAGGTGACCATGGAGTCGCCCTCTTAGGCTGAAGTGTTTGTCGCTCAAACCGGTGTCGAGGTTCCCCACACCGGTTGGCTGGGCCTTTAAAAAAAAAAAAAAATAGCTCGGTGTACGGAATATGTTGTCCTATATTCGCACATGCAACCGAAGTCAAAGGTGCC
Organism: Zeus faber; assembly: GCF_960531495.2. Taxonomy (NCBI): domain Eukaryota; kingdom Metazoa; phylum Chordata; class Actinopteri; order Zeiformes; family Zeidae; genus Zeus; species Zeus faber. Next base: position 24,287,667 of record NC_137199.1, read on the forward strand.
GTTTCACTTTCAACCAGGTCTCATTTTTAGATTTATTTTTTAATACATCTGTCAGTCTCCATTTCTTGGGTTTTGGAAAATTCGACCGATGTGGTGAGAAGCTGATCTTAAAACGGATCTCCTGGTCCCGCTGACAATTACAGTGGGGTTTTTTTCGTCAAAAGTTACTTACTTTAAAATGTGAGCTATCACCAGGAAAATGCTCAGGGGTGATGTGAAAATGAGAGTAATGACTAAATGAATCAGAATCTGTTTATTTGGCTAAGTACATTTTTTCCACATAAAAGGAATATATCTTAATAGGGGTTGGTGTGCGGTTATACAGACATACGCAACATAAAAAAAGTCTTAACAGTCTAAAAAATATATGTATATAATATATATAATATATATAACATTAAGTGCAAAAATATACAAAACTTTAAGTAAAACAGATTTAGTGTAAAATAAAACACTGATCACACTGATCGGTTTTAGCTCTTCAGCATGTGTGTGTGTGTGTGTGTGTCTGTGTGTGCGCGTGTGTGTATGTGCATGTGTGTGTGTTTGCGTGTGTGTGTGTGTGTGTGTGTGCGTGCGCTGTTGGGTTGGGTACAACAGCGGATCCTGGCAGAGGCAGGGGTCACTCCAGGAGCCGCGGGGGCCCCACACAATGTTCTGGCGGCGGTGTGGCTTTTTACTAGGCCTCGCGCCGCTGGCTTTACGAGGGCCGGGGGCAGACGGATCCCCTTTGCGCCGTAAAGCCGTCAACAAGGGAACAAAGAGGGCAGGTGCTGGAGGCGGCATTGAGCGCTCACCTGCACCCAGCAGGAAGCTGGCTGGATCCAGCCGAGCCAAGAGGCCCTCCTCATTCACGTCCCCACTCACGAGGCGCTAATGGGTTCGCGCGGGTCTGCCGCCAAAGAGGATCCATTCCTGCTTTCAGGCGGCTGGGAGACCCCCGTGTTTATCGAGTAGCTGATTTTTTTAAACGTGCACCCGTGTTAAAATAAAAAAATAAAAAAAAGGGGGAGTTTGTTTAATCAACGTTGACATCTGCTGTAAATCCCACACAACAGTAGCGTGCAACAGGTCGCTGTTCCACTTGGTAACAACCAAAATGAGATTGAAATAGCATTTCAGAACATGACAGGACGTTGGGAGGCGGCCAAATAAGACTCATTTACGGAGCATTATGTCATCTTAAAGGGGAATGCTGCCCATTTTCCACAGTGAAATGGCCAAAACTACAGTATACGCAAGAGTGTAACTACAGCGTTATGTGGTCCATCCATAGAATTAATTCCACTTCTCTGTATCTGAGAACAGGGAGGGCGGAACTCCAAATAAGTTTTAATAATATATCAAATAATAATTGTCTGTTGTTAAAGACAGCTGAAACAGAGAAACATAGGAATATGGACCACAAACAATCCAGGGAGTATAGTTTTTTGCCATTCTAATACTGTAAATGGGGAAAATGGGTGGTATTCCCCTTTAAGGGGTCATTGGCATTAGATACTTGAGCAACATCACATTAAATAGAGGTAGAAGCAGATGGACCTGCCAGGAAAATAAATCTGAAGTTTTGGACTCAGGGGCAGAATGGGGGTGGGGGGGGTACAAACAGATCGAGGGCCCGGAGAAGAGGCAGATGGAGAATCTCGAGACAGCCCAAGATGGAGCCACAGGTAGGCACGGAGTCAGTCTGGCAGGGCGGCAGCATGCAGGCTGCCGGGCGTCGGGGCCCAAGCCGCTGTCCCGGATGAAGTAACAGATGTGTGGTGAATCTTTAACTCTGCTCACTCCCCACTGTCACCGCATCTGTCCCTGGGCCCCCACAAGGTTGGCCAAGCCCCCTGCCCCCCCACCCTAAACACCCACCCACCCCCAACCCCGCCCTCCTCCTCCCTGTGTGAAAGAAGCAACAAAAAGATAGTGATCAGCGGACTTATTGATTAGTCCAGTCTGCCCCGGCCCGGCTTCATTTAACGACCCCTGGGAGTCATTATTGGAGGGTCATTGTCTCTGTGATTAGTTCACACTTTCTAACGACATATGGGAATCCTCCTTTCGCCGCCCAAGTGTAAACATATCGAATGAAAGGCATCGACGATATTCACTGTGCAAAAAAAAAAAAAAAAAAAAGACGACAGGATCACTTATATATTTGACATATTTATTCAGAACAAAAAAACGAGGTCATGTTTGACAACAATAACAACAACAAAACAAATAGGAGGCCAGTGTGTGCTCTCAACCGAAACGGCATCCCCATGCCATTATCTCTTTTTAAATCCCTCTATAGAAAAACATATCACTGACAGAATAAATGATATGTCGCACTTTACTCCCATTTATACCATCGGCCTAATCTCCTCAGACAGTCCAAACGGCAGAGAGAGAGAGAGAGAGGGAGAGAGAGAGAGAGAATGTCCCCCCCACCCCTCTCTCTCTGTCTCTCTCTCTCCCTCTCTCTCTCTCTCTCTCTCTCCCCACTCAGCCGTGGCACTGGCGAGAGATGGTTTATTTTAATTGAAAATTAGCAAAACAAAACAAGGGCAAGAGGATCCCTGAATGGGGCCCCTTTCTCCAGGAGCTCCTGTGCCGTTGAATAATGCATATGGGAGAAAGTAAACAGCAGCCGCAGGCCTGGCCAGGGAACAATGGGCCGCACACAGCTCAACCAGGGCGCCTGATTTTATTACGGGCCTGTCAATCCCCCCAGCCTGGGAACTGTGGGACCTCGGCCAGGCAGCAGCTGCTGACCGCTCCGAACTGACCCGGTGCAGCGCGGCGGCCCTCCGACCTGCAGCAGCGAGGCCCGCCCCTGCTCACACCGCTGCATACCTGCACTGGCCACCGGCACTGGCCGGGGCTGGACGTCCGGAGGCCTGCGTGGATGCCCGGGCAAACATACAGACAGACACAGACACGGAGACGCAGAGACGGATATTGACACAAACATAGAGGCGCTGCCCACACACACACACACACACACACACACACACACAGACACACACAGAGTTTCGGGTGTGGCTGGTTTAAAGGGTCATTGAAAAACCTTTACAAAGATGTTAGTTGTGACTCTGTAGACTTGTTGCTCCGCAGGGACGGTCTATTGTTCGGGAATTATGAGAGTAATCGGGCGTATTAAATACTGTAAAATGACTTTAAATAAATAAATAAATAAATAGATAGATAGATCAACAACTAAATAAACAAATAACTGCATTAAATGCGCCTCAGAATATGAGAACATTAAATGTGTTTATCTATCAATGCTGGTTGGTATTCAGATATTTTGTCCATATATGCATATATGTGCATGTGTGCACACACGCACACGCACACACACACACACACACACACACACACACATACACACACACACACACACACACACACATACACACACACCTTCACTGTATTTACTCCATTAACTGCTAAAGATAAAATATGCAGTGGATTTTTGTTCATCTTGAACCCCCTGAAATTGAAATAAATTTGAATATTAGGCCAATGCTTCATCAAAATATCAAAGAGGCATTTCTGCACATATTTGAATGTCCTGTGAAATTTAATTTCCAATTGGGTACACAAGTCATGATCAGGTCTTGTAATGAAGCTTTTTTTTTTCCGGTAGAATTAAGACCGGGGTTTTAGATCAAGCAGCGCGGCTCTGGCTCTCATCTCAGAGACATTGCTCCAGGGTCACTGCGGCCACTTGTAAACTTTTTTCCTTCCTCTAGAACATTCTTTGTGTGTGTGTTCCCTCTCTGGGCATTGAGATTCTGGTCTTGCCTATGGCTTCAGCCAAGTCCCGGTTGCCATGCCGACTGGCAACTGGTCTCCCAGGATGAGTAATGATGTGATGTGGCAGTGCTCTAAAGTCCCAACAAAGACCTTATTACCGCTGCAGCGCCTCATAACACACCATTGTCGTCAAGTGGTCCTGATATTAACCTGCCGGCACCGGGGCTTCCTCCTCTCTCTGCAGAGCGGATGTGTGTGTGTGTGTGTGTGTGTGTGTGTGTGCGTGTGTGTGCGTGTGTGTGCTCGTGTTTGCATTTTGGGGGCGAGTGGCTCTTGCTGCTGTTGGTTGGTCAGAAACTCTTTACTTTCAACGAGGCCAACAGACTTAACGGTCTAATTAGAGCCGTCGTTAATATCAAACTTTTCATATCCACAGGGGTGGTAAGTACCACAAAATGTTTGTACTTTTTTTTTTTTCTTTTTACTTTACTTAAGAAATTCTTTCAGGTAAAGATATTCCGTTTTGGAGACTTCGGATTCGACTTTCACTCCATTACCTTAAAATGCAAATATCTCTACTTTTCTACTCTACTCAATTACATTTCTAAAGCAGTGCATAACTTTACTGTTAAAAAAATGAAGATTTATATTTGTATCTGCATTTTTAAATAACCACTTGTACTATTTTATTGTAAATTGTAAACATGATCTGCATGATCACTCATCTGCAGAAAAAAAGATATAGTACTTGCTCTTCACGTCATATATTATAGTCTCTGTTATATCAGGGCACTGGATAGTATTAAAAGTTATTTTACTTTTAATACCTGAGTGCATTCAAGACCAAATGCACTTTTACTCGAGTAGAAATGTCAAAGTGATACTTCTACCCTTCACTGGAGTAATTTTGCATCAGTGGCATTTGTACTTTTAAGTAAAAGCTCAGTCCTGACTTGGTTCAATGTTGCCGCGTTTCCCGCCGTTATCTCGTCCGCGAAAACTGAACAAACCTCGGGGCTCGCGCGTCCTTCCCTGAGCAAACGTCGGCCCCCGGGGCCCCCGTGAACCGTCCGCAATGGCCGGGCTCCACCCCAGTGTGAAAAGCAATAAAGGAGCGGCGGGCGGCGGGTGAGGGCCGCTCGGGACGGGCTCTGAGTGTTTGACTTGGTTTAACAACATCCTCTCGACACGCACACCAGAGGCGGCAGATGAGGCGACAGATAGGAAACAACTGTGATTCAGGCCTTCGCTCCGGTCGTTCTCCTGCTTATCTCTTATCCGCTGCGGCGCTATCTTTTAGCAACGAGGAGGGAAGGGGGGGAGGAGATGAATATAAAAAAGAAAAGAAAGGTGGGATACTTTTTGGGCCGCCGGTGATGAAAAAGCGCCACTTTGTTGTTAATGAGGAGCTGTGTTTTGTGACGCTTTGCCCTAAATAACCACAGTCAACACTCACACACACACACACACACACACACACACACACACACACACACACACACACGCACACACACGCAGGCACCCACACACACACACGCGCGTGTGCATTTGAACGTGCAGGCGCGTGCAGACACACACACACCCACACACACACACACACACACACACACACACACACACACACACACACACACACACACACACACATACACACACACAATCACCAGCGAGATCGCAAAGATGGTCTAGGTGGTCAAATTAGGTTGGATGCAAAAAAAAAAATGTCCAGTTTGCCAAAAAAACAGTTTGGTGGGGTTTGTTGGTTAATTCCAAATCCATGTGGCTGGCTGACACCGGAGGTAAAGCATCTGCCTTCAAAAATGGCTTCCATCTCAGACATGTCACTACCACATAAATCCTCTTACCAACATCATTTGCCGTCTTTCAAGTCGGCGCTCGTGGTTGCACTTGTAGTGGCTAATAAATCTTTCATAGTATCACAGGGAATCACAACCCTGAAGATCATTACACCACCACAAACATGCACAACCCACCCAGTGACTCTGTGAGCACACGCCTCCCGACCTGCTCAGCGAGGCGTTGGGTAACGCAAAAAAAATGACCCACGCCTACAGTAAATGTTCTGGTTGTATCCTATTTTGATGGATTTCAGTTTTATTAGAGGCTCCATTTCGACATTTTGGGACGCAACAATATTGCTGCGGTGTCTAAGTTTAGTGGGCGACTTAGTCATTTGCCAATTTTACGTACTTAAAATGTGGACTGAAGAGAGGGAAAAATGTAGTATGTAGCTCTACAAACACACGCGTTCTGTTGATGCATTCCACTGTCAGGCAGCTTATCACCATGTTGTTTTAGCACGGGGAGATGTGGCGATGGTGCGCTCCAGGATGGCGCTCTCTTTGTTTCAGCTCGACGAGGCAGACACTCAGGATGTCTCGTCCTCCTCAGGTTCACCTCCCTCCATCCGAGGAGGAGGAGTGGGTGGGTGAGGGGGGTTATCAGACTAGGATCACCACTCTGGCCCCAGACTCTACAGCCAGGGCGGGGGCGGGGGTGGGGGGTGGCCCGTCCCTGCGTACATCACTGTCGCCGTGGGAAACCGCATCCATCAAATAAAGTCAGGCATTTACCTGCGTGGCTCAGGTGACAGCAGAGGAGGGGCCGGGGGATCGTGAGAGGGGGAATGTCGGTGGCCGAGGGGTGAGAGAGTAACCCTGACCGCGCCGATGGGGGGTGGGGGTGGGCGGGATGGGGGGGGGGGGGGGGGGGGGTGGGTGGGATGGGTGGGGTGGGGGGTGTTGGGGGGGGCAGAGAGAAAGTCCTCCAACCAGGTTGGGCAGGGCCCTGTGGCCCGTCCCGCTGTCTTTGCCGCAGACACAGGACTGTGGGAATATCGCCTCCACAACCGGGCCAGCTGTCCCTGGGGAGCAGTCTCCCTTCCGGGAGTATCGGCACCTTCCCCCTCCCTCTCCCTCTCCCTCTCCCCCCTCTCCTCCTCCTCCTCCTCCTCCTCCTCCTCCTCCTCCTCCTCATCCCTACCACTGCCAGAGCTGGAAGAACCAGTTCACGCACACATCACTGGCTCTGGGAAGGTTGCCTCTCTGTTGTGGTAGAGTTGGTCTGTTGCATGCTTTCCATTTTATCTAATCGTCTTTCAAGTATATAAACAGGTTGATGTTGATGGATTCAGGGGAAGGGCAATTTCATCAGGGCCCCGAGGGAAGCCAAGTGATTATTTTACGTGTTTCCCATTAAGTACGGGAATCATGCCCGCGACCCCGCCCACACCAAGCATTCTCACCATAGATCAATGCGGCGTGTTTCCAACTACTTAGAAATGATAAAACTCACACGCTGAGCTGGTCAGACTGTTCAAAATGTATTTGTGTCTGTGCGCGCGCATGTGTGCGTGCACGTGCGGGGGTGTGCGACGCGTTATGTTGCCATCATTGACGATGTCATATTCCTGAGAGAACCTCTTATTTCAAAAATTATTTCGGAAGTCATTAAATATAAATCACCACCTCCACCATTTATTCGAAAACTCAAACAGATACGATGGAATAATTAATTGCGCTCCGAAAGCCATTAAAACGTTGGCTACCCCCGCATTTTAATTACAATCATTTTTTAAATGTGACCACTTTTAAGTTGTTGCACTTCTCGTGCGGCGACAGGGAACAGACATTCCGCTTCCAAAACCGTCGTTTGGACTCTTTAGTCATAGTTTTTTGGACTCCACGTCCCTCCACCTGGCATAAATCACAGCGGTGACAATGCAAAACACAAGCCAGAGACACCTCGGTTGATAAGCAGGATATACGGTTACACATGCTGATATGTAGATAAGATTAAATTCGACACAGAGGGATGAGGGGGGCGGCCGGGGTTGGTGGGGGCTCGGAGAACAAATTGAGATTATTAAAACCCGGGTCCGCTGCGGGGGGCTCGGCTCGGCTCTGGACCGGCACTTTGGGGTGTCGGTCGAGTGACGGGGCTACTGTAGCAACTCTGGGGGCTAATCCGAAGGATCTTAGGGTGAACCGGGACTTTAGACAGGGACGGGGCGGGGGCGAAGAGGATGGGGCAGAGTGGATGGTCGAGGGGTCGCCGGGGTCGTGTTTACCTGCGGCAGGTATTTCCTCTGGGAACTGATAAGGCTCGGGGAAGGGAAGTGCTCTGTTCCAGGTGACTGCAGAGAGGCCCGCAAAACGACACCGTACACAACTATGCTCCACCCCACCCCCAGTCCCTCCTGTCCCGGGACTCCGCCTCTACCTCTACACACACACACACACACACACACACACACACACACACACACACACACACACACACACACACACACACACACACACACACACACACACACACACACACAGTATAACTGAGTCAAGCTCTGACCTGCTTTTCATACACGGGTGCTAAAGGAGACATGCTGAGTGTCTTGTCATCCTTCAGAAGATTAGAAAGAGACTTAAATGGCTCGACTGATCACGACTACTTATCGTTGTACTAGAAACTTTGTCTTCCAACCGACGAAGCTCGAACCAAACGGCAACAACATCAATGCAATTTCCCTTCGGAGGGAAAACAGGGGGCCGACGCTACAACTTGCCGCTCCGTCACCTGATCGGGGCAGCTGTGACACGGCTTCGGTGTCACCTTGTTTGTTTTCGCTTCCCTCTTCCTCTTCCTCACGCCAGCCACCCCTGAGTCCCCCTTCCACCCCCCTCTACCCCCCGCCAGGTGCCGAAAGGGGTCAATGAGCTAGAACATGTTAACAAGCAAAGCTTCGACCACTGTACTGAAAGACATACACTTGTTGGAGACACAGTGAGGATTGGGGTGAGTGAGAAGAGTGGATTGGTGGGCGTTGGAGTTAAGATAAGATAAGATTAATAATACTATATATTGATAATACTTTATCAATCCCCCAGGGGAAATTCAGGAATTCAGCAATATAGGAGATTATCATTTTGGTAAAAAAAATAACAATGTCATCCCTTGGACACTGGACACCCAGTGTCCCATATTTCAAATTTGGTGACAGATTTGTGAGGAACAACCTTTAAGGCCGAGGCTACCCAAGTTAACAATCCTTTTATTACTCCAGTTACTTTAGTTCCTCTTACAATAATAAATAACAGCCATATGACATATTTCCTAGTGGACACTGATTTGTTTGATGCAATGCTCAGACGTCCATCTTCACACCTGTTGTGCGCCATTGTGTGTTCTTGGTGATTGTTTGCCAGCGGGCCTGGCTGTCGTCGGGTGAGAAGGTGCAAGCTGCTTGGGAGGTAGGTGCGCAGCGGTCTGCTCCATCTCCCGGCGCCCCCTTCCCCACCTCCTTACACCCTCTCCGCTCCTCTTCCAGTCCCCGCAGAAACCCTCATTAGCGCCGAGGAGCCGCTGAGGTAGCACACGGCTGCCATTGTGGACAATCCAAACATCAGGTCCTCTCCAGCAGAGCCCCCCTACTTCAGAACCCCCAGCCCAATCCCATTTTCAGGCTCTGCAGCTGTCCTACGCTGCCAGGGCACTTAGTCACGTCATTCTATCCGGCCCTCCAGGCCTCAGAGGAAACAGGCCTGTTTTGTGCTCGACGGTCTCTGATATGACTCCAGAAATGGAAATTAAGCCATGGATCTTCATTAGGAGAGGCAGGTGTCCGTGGGGACCCGGCCCAGGTGAAGGAGCGGGGAGGGGCCGGGCTTGGCGAAAAGTGAGGGCCGCGCGAGGGGGCCGTTTCGTATTGGCTGGCGGTCGCGCTCCTCAGAATGCAAGTGCGCCCCTTCGCTGCAAGGAGGTTCTGTCACCTACCTCCGCCCGCACACGCGGAACGCACGCACGCGCGCACACTCTTCTTTTTTTCTGCCCGTACCGTGCGCCGCTCTCACATCCCCACCCCGGCACTTAATTGCCCATGTAATGAGTTGCAATGAATGGGATTACTTGTGTGGAGGCACTTGAGAAGCTTGCGCATCGGGGGCACCTCCTGCAGGCCCTCATCTCATCTCCAGGGAATAGGATGATGTTTTCTATGAAGCACGGGGGCAAAAACCTCAGCTCTCCCCACTGCATCTGGTTGAGTTGCATTAGCACCCCCGCCGCTACACCCCATTCCACCACCCCCCCCCCCCCCACACACACACACACACCCCCGCCGCCCCCCCTCACCCCCGACCCCTCCTGAGCTTTTGTTTGCGTAATTATTCATCAGAGAGAGAGGTGGCCTTCGCTTTGAAACCTGTGGAGGCGGATGAGGCTTGGCTCTGACCCGCGATGCACCGGGACAGCCTCCAGCCGGAGGCTCGTCTTTGTGGCAGGACACCTGTTATTTCTGCGTCGTCCATTATCTCTGCCCCTTATTTATAGCCATATATTAACAAATCATGGGCAAAAATATTTTTCTTTTTACCCCTGCACCCCAAGTGGGTGCAGATTCGAGTCCTGCCATGTTTAAGTGCATCGGGAACAGTCCTTGTGATTTTCCATTTGGGTTTGACTATTAATTTTAATAAAAGTGTAAAGCTTTGAGTCTGGACGACCCAAGCGGGTGGGGGTTCGAGTCCTGCCCTGTTTAAGTGTGCGGATCAGTTTTAAATTGCACTTTGACCTTTTATCTCAGTGATTTTTATATATTTTTAATAGGTTTTTCAGCTTTTTTTTCTTCTTTGCACTTATGAAATGTACTGTACCAATACACTTGCATTGCCTTACACTCATTATAACTTATATTGCTTATTACTTATTACCTTATACTCATTAATTAGCATGGATTGAAGGGCCAACACATTTCTTTGATCTGTGATGGTCTGTGGTTTTCACACCCAGCGTTGCATTGACGGCCAATGAAACAAGTCTGTAATCATTGATCTCCCAACCATTCTGACCCATTTCATTCACAATTTTTAAGACACTTCAAAACGTTTGTGGGCGATGCACATGCTAAATCCCATAAACCATAAACAGGCATAATGCTTTCACACATGCCAATGCATGTGTGAAAACGACTCTCCATGTAGCCCCTGGTTGTTTCCCTTCTCACGCTGTTTTTGGTAAAATATTAGTCTCCGTAGCCCCAGCGCTAGGCGACTGACAAATAGAGGGCTGTTGTCCGCCTTCTCTCACAGGGCTGGGGGTTAATGATCCCACATTGGGAGGTTGAGGTGGGGGTTAAAGCCTGCCACTAGGCCTTTCTCCTGCACCCCAACAGATGTTGCCAGGATATTAATGTGGTTATCAAATCGGAGTGCTCTCTGAGCCCTGGGAGCCCATTGTGTGGCGCCGCATTCCAGGGCCTCGCCGTGGTGATGGGGCATCCCGGGGGCCAAGCTGGACTCCCGCTGGGCGCTCCGGCAGCCCCTCAGAGCTGACAGCCAGGGCAGCCCCGCTCTCACACCACCACCTCCACCACCACAAGGAGACCCCTCCCTGCCCCTTCCCCTGATCCTGTCCCCTCCGTGTCATAAAGCCTCCGTCAAACACCATCCCGCTCCTCTCCCACACTAGTCCGCTCAGTCACGCTGCTTAAAATAAAAGGTGCGCGCACACACACACACACACACACGCACGCACGCACGCACGCACGCACGCACGCACGCACGCACGCACGCACGCACGCACGCACGCACGCACACACACAGACACACATACGCACACACACACACATACACACAGCCTAATCACAGACACGGGGTGATACACAGACTATAAAATATAATTTAGATAAACTTCACACCGAAGTAACATATTAGAGAAAAATACAGTCAAAGTGCAAAAGCAACCTCAAACTAAACAAGTACAGCTAATTGTTTTAGAGTGTATCATTGAGTGTATACAGCAGGTAAATATGAAGTGGTCAGAGGAATTATGCACTTAGGGTCCTTCACCGTGCACCATAAGAAGGTGTGAGGCCGTGGTACATTCAGGGTGCACGGATATAAAAGGTACCACACTCAGCACCTAGTGGTCTCAGATCCTCCCCCCCAACCCACACACACACACACACACACACACACACACACACACACACACACACACACACACACACACACCTTCCTGCTTTTGAATAATGATACAAACATTTATCCAAACGCTCTCGACAAAGAGCGCACTCTGCGGCATAACCAGGACGTGACACTTAATTTGAAATTGTAAACAGGTTCAGTGTTCATAGGTGTGACAAACAGCGCCCGGATGAATGAGGGGGGGGCGGCAGCGCCGGGACCCTGGGGTCAGCGCCGGCCTTTCTCCCCCCTCGCTCCGCATCTACAGTATCAATGACGGCAGCTGCGGGATTGTTTGTACACAGATGCAGGCGTGCGCCGCGACAATTGTCTCGCAGCTGCGATCTGGAGCGGGAGCGGGAGGAGCGCGCGCGCGGTTTTTATTTCCTCCTCAGAAGCTCATAATGTGTGCGGGAGCAGGAATGTGAGAAACAGCCATAATTGGAGTGTTCTGTAAATCAATTAAGGATCCTGACCCCCGCCCCCCACCCCTCCAGCTCAGTCGCCACCCTACACCTCTCCCAAGACTGAAGGCGACCGAAAACCTGCAAAACTAGACTAAACCCTTCTGCGGTCACTGTCACCCAGACCCACGCGGCCTTTGAGTGTTTTAACCGAAACACCGGGTAGGGCTGGGGAAAAAAATGGATTCGCCCGGTAAAAATGAGATGGTAAAGGGCGAACTGGGTGGAGGGAAAGACACTGAAGTGGAATAAATGGAGAATTGCAGCTGCAGGGCGGTGCAGTGAACCCGGGCTGGCGCTCCGAGGTGAGCCAGTCATTGCGGCCTAAACTCATTTTTCATGCGCCGTTATCGACTCACCGTGCGCAGAAGATGGATGGCTGACAATTACACAGATGAAAACCTCATATTCCCTCCCGGGTAGCAACACAGCATACTGGAGTGCGAAACACTTGGGTTTAAAACGTCTCAATTTGAATGAGATTTGGCATTTGTGGACAGCTAAAAAAAAAAATTGAAATATTTGCTTTGTGAAAGTTATTGCTATTAGGGGAAGTCTGAAGAACAGCAAAGTTATAAAGTTAGTTAGAATACTATATATGATTTAATTCTCCCAGAAGCTTCTGGCTAGTTGCTGGGCAGTGTATCCCAGCACTCTGAACAATGACAGGCAACAATGAAGCTGCTCAATTAACTGTATAACACAGTCATCAATTAAGACATCAATTACTAAATTGATTGATGAGGCCAAATGATCCAATTCATTTTCTTCATCCAGCGGAAAAATTGGGAGCAGAAAACTGAGAGATTTCACTAATGAATGGCTCGGGCTCGGAGAGTTTTTCTTATTAATTTACTTGACGTTTTAACCACAAAAAGTAATATGATATGACGTCTAAAACTATTTTTAACACAGGTTTGTTTTTTGTTTTATTTTGCATGTTTTGTCACGAGCAATCAATTATTTTGATCTATTTTGGATTCGGATCATACAATAAAAAAAAAAAATGACTTTTTGAAATATACATAAATAATTTTTCATTGTTTACAAAGGGCTGATTACGCAAGAAAAACTGTTTAAAAATCTTAACGTATTTAGGGAATCTAATTGTATTCACTGAGTGCCATTGACATTGATGATGTTGCTCAGCCCCTTTAACAAAAGGTCGGACAATGTAGGAGAAACGTCCTGGGACCAGCTTGGACGATGGTTTTAGTTTTTATTCTCTCCATGTTGTCAATGTGTAGAGGAATAATTGAAGTGATCCTTGACTATGGGATCTATTTATACAGGGCATAATTCCCTCTGTATTCAGGCATTATCCCGGTGTCAGAACAGGCACAATGGCACAATAAGGTCAATATAATGAAATTCCAAAACAGTATGGTGTCATTCATTAAATAAAAAGTGAGACACTCGCAATTGTATGTTTCTCGAATAATAGTTGTGTTATAATGACCCTTCTGCTCTTAATCACAGAATAAATATATAGCGTCTACTTACTGTATTGAAAATTTGAAGAAAAAGAGAAAATAATTACTAGGCTATTTTGAGTTGATTTTACTATTTGTACTTTTAATCATGGGAAAATGTTTTCAAAGAATGTGAAATAGTTGTCCACTATTATTTTTATTATTATTATTATTATTATTATTATTATTATTATTATTATTATTATTATTATTATTATTATCATCCTCATCATCACCATCATCATCATCATTATTATTATTATTATTATTACTATTATTATTATTATTATTATTATTATGGTCAGAATTTGATGTTAATATTATTTGCAATATAATCTTAAAGGGTAATTCTCTATTGCCTGGGATGATTCCGTTGTTTTAAATTGATATTTTTATATTTTTGTTTTGCTGTTTTCCTCAGCTGAAGCCAAAGTTACATTAGTTAAAGCACTTTTTCCCATTAGCAATTTGACAAACACACCCTTTATTACAGCCCCATATCATTCTGCTTGACTTTCCCCCAGAGCCTGAATTCAGTTATTGATTGCCTGTTCAGTTTCACTTGGAAAAAGGTTGATAAAAGGAGGTTTTCACTTTCTCAATTCGATGTGACAGCTCCCTAACAAGAATAATGGAAAGCGCCCATTCACAGGCAAATCAAGCTAATCCAGCGTGGCCCTCGGCTCTCAATGGAGAAGTCACAGTCCTTCCCGGCCCATTCCATCACAAGCCGCGGCACAAACCTTCAAAGTTAGTGGCGCTCCTTCAGCAGACAACATCGCTCTTTGTGCACCGCTCTCATTCACCGTTAAATAAATAAATAAATAAATAAATAGGTAGATCAATTTATACAAAGTCAGGGGGGAGACAAAATGCAGCCATATAATCAGACTGTTTTATGTGTAATCCACTTTTTTCTCTGAATGCCGCTCATTCTGAACGGCGTCGACGGCAGAGATGTGCCAGGAAGCCTGTGCGTGCAAAGAGGCTTTTATACTGAATGAAACGGTCGTTACATTTTTATCGGCAATAAGTTTGAAATCGTCTTCTGAGTGTTGCCCAATCGCAGGGCAGTTTGAAAAAAAAAAAAAAAGGTCATCGACAAGACTCGCGTTAAAATGGAAAAAGTTTCTCAGAGAAATACGTGAACAATAATGTGTCCGACAATGGCAAGTGGAAAAACGGAGTGCTTGGAAACGTCCGGAAGGTTTAAGGATATTGTTTGCCGTGATAGCTCCTGTAATACCACCCTAGCGTGTGGTGCCAACTATGTTGTACTAACGGTAAGCTGATTGTCAGAAGCGCTGATTTAAATCAGACAACCTTGTCAATCCAGGACCGGAAAATGTTAAGATATCGTCAGTAAATCCTATTTAATGGTTTATGGCAACGCATCATTTTGCATTTCAAAGAGCGGTCAAACTTACGTCTCGGGGGGGGGGGGGGAATCTATGGCGGGGATCTCATTAGAGTTTGACATTACAAGATTTAACAACGACTTTGTGCCACTTCCCTAAAAGCCATTAAAGTGGCGCAGGTTTACACCCTCTCTGCTTTTTTGGACGGGAGAAAAGGGGGATTAACATGATTTCACTTTATCCAACGCACGCAGGCCTCAAAACCATAAAACACAACCCAAAGGAATCCGCATCCCGCTCTGAATGTGCACTTGTTCCCGCTCTCAATTCGCCCTTTCAGCCCCCGGTAAAGAGACAAGGCCCAATCACAATATTGTCAAGGCTCTGTTGGTTTTCTGGTTCAAATCCTTGTTCACGCTGTTTGCTGAGTACTCATCTGCTGTGACAGCCTTCAGACAAACAGTGAGTCCTGAAAGAGGTCTTCCACAACCAGATCTTTCCTGCTGGGCGGAGGCTGAAACGCTCCTTTCTCTCTCCATCAAGTGGAACCCGGGCCCATTGAGCCGGCCCCTGGGATCCCTCCATTTAGGTGGGCCATGGGCCAGTGCGTCGCCCCTCTGAGCCTCGGGCCACCCTCATTCTCCCAGGACACCTGTACCCCTAAGCCCCGGCGTGGGAACCTCGCCGCCGCTGCCACCTGAGCGAGCCGCCGTGCCAGCTGGGCAACATCTGACGGCTGCTATCCGGAGAGAGAAACGGCAAGCGGACCGGAGGTGGGCACCGGGCGCCGGCGTTTCCTGAGAACTTTTTTTTGTTGCCAGCGTTATAATTTTTTTTTTTTTTTTTTTTTTTTAAGCCTAAAGTAATCCAATTGTAAAACGTTCAATTTCATTAAAATCTGCCTCGGATGCTTGTGGTCTATCCGCCATTTCAGATTTGTATATCTATACACACACACACACACACACGCACACACACACGCACACACGCACACACACACGCACACACGCATGCACACACACACACACACACTACATAAACATGCTCTCACATGACCACACCATGGGCTTGTACTTCATCCTCACACACACAAGCACATGCACACACACACACGCACACGCAGATGCACGCACACACACACACGCACACGCACACACACACACACACACACACACACACACACACACCCTCTGTGTGCACCCATTCCTTCCAAATCTCCATGGCACACTGCAGAAAAATGGCATCAATTAATCAACATTCATGAACCGTTTACTTGAGCTCCCCTTTGTGTGCCGCAGGGTCTAATCCAGACAGAGACCAGGCTGTTCTGCAGGACTGCAGACTGCGCCACTCCACCCTTTGTGGGAGAAACCCATCAACTGGTGTTTCAGGGAAAATGTCTTCCCCTACTGAGAGCCTAACCTTCCCCCTCTCTCACCGTCTTCCTGTCGTGCCCCCCATGGCACTCAGGGCAGGAAGCTCTGTCTCTTGGAGGAGGCCATCAATCCGTCTTGCCCCCTCCGATTCCAATTCACAGCCACATGTATGAAGACATCTGTCCATATTTGATCCGATATTCCATTTTGCCGCAAATGATCCCTCGGAACCCGTCCCCACCCATAAAGGAGGCATCTATTTAAATGTGCCGATACTTTCCTGCATAATTCCCTGCCAATTCTTTGCCGCGCAGAAGAAGCAAGTTTAATTGGGCCGTGCATTTAGGGCCCTTCTACAATTACACAATTACGGCGGAGATGCATTTCTGCATGTTACGATGTTTTCCCCAATTTGCTGCACTTTTCACACAGTTTAACTCTGCTTTCCTTTTCAGGGGATGCAAATTTGCCTCATTTGACTTCAAATGACACATAATTGCTCATATTGAAATTTACACCTTTCTACAAGAGGTTCCTGCCAGTTAGTTCGCATTAAACCTACGGAGGACAAAAAAAAAAAAAAAAATAAAAAAAATCCCAATTACATTTTGCGCACACGTGCCATCTGTATCATCTTGTGTTAAAAGCAAAGGAAATTGGCAACAAAATGGACGCTGAGTGCATTGGTGTAAAACTCAAGAATTAATTTGCTCAACTTAGGCAATGGAAAATAAACCTTTTTCCCCATTTCTCGCAGCTTTAGAATCTCGTTTCCAAGCCTAACATTTGCACAAGTAGCTTTAATTTGAAGTTCAGCGCGACACGGATATTTAGGACCATCTATGAAAGTTAATTTTTAATAGACATGCCGCTAATGGAAATTGAACCTTTCTACATTCAAATACTGTTTTTAAATAACATTTGTATTTGCGCATCCCCCCCCCCACCCAAAAAAAACCCACATTCAATTAAGCGCAGCCTAATTAGTTCAAAATAAAGGGGCCGGCTCCGCTGTTCGCGAAAACAAAACGGAGTGGTGTTTCGACACCAACAAGCGATCCCCGTCAAAGTGATTTCCACTCCTTCCTTTGCTTTTGTGGAGAGCGTCGTGAAAGTTGGAGGAAGAAGGGAAAAAAAACAAAAAAAAACTCTTTATCCGACAGGTCCCCTGACTCTGAAGTGGTGCCCTGAGCCCCGCCGCAAACAATACCTTACAAGATACTGTTTAAATTCATATCCGCTCGTCCTTTCTTGCCGGGGACAACACGACAAACCGCTGACCCGGCGATGCACAATTAGAAGTGATGCGGCAGTTAAGGCTACAAGCGACTCTGTTTAACAGTCTGTCTTTGACCCTTCGCCATTGAATAAATATAAAGCCCCCCAATGAAAGTAAGACACTGAGGTGGACTGAAAAGGGAGCGGCGGAAGATTTTAAGCCACCGACAAGTAGTTAAAGACCTTTATGGAGTATAACGCCATTATCCCCGCTGAATAAAAATAGGATTTAGTGTTTTTTCCACTTAATTTAAATCAAAAGAGTCCCCACCTTACATATTGCACGAGTAATGTAATGGAGAGAGAGCCACAAAAAAGGCTTTGTGGCCCTGACACCTCCTATAGTGGGACTGTGTTGTCCTATGAGCAAAAGGGAGAGAAAGGTTTTTCTTCCCTGCCTTGCTATCTGCTAACACATTCTAATTGATGCCGCTGCATTCCTCCACTGGATGCATTCAGTGAATAACGAGCCTTGGACTGAATACCCATGAATTGGTCCCCACCAAGCAAAGCAGTAAAGACCACCCCCACCACCCCCACCCCCACCACCCCCACCGTCCCCCCGACTCCCCATCCCTCGGCCTCCCCGCATCACCACCACCACCACCACCACCACCACCGCCGCCGCCGCCGCCGCCGCCATCAGAACCGCTACCAACAAACCCAGCTCCCCGCCAACCCTCCCCGGGAAGGAGAAAAAAAGAAAAAAAAGCTCCGCTCCGGCTCGGCCGCCCATTAAAGCAGGGAGCCATTGTGCGGAGACGCAAGGCCCACAAAAGCTGTCAATCTCTCCCGGGTCCTCCAAAGCTTGGACTCACACAGACTGGAGTGACAGATCTACACAGGCCACCCCCCCCCCCACCCCACACACACACACACCCCGTTACCACCACCCCCACCACCACCACCCCCGAAAAATCCTCGCCCCGAAAACTTCTCAGCTAACTACCCCACCCCCTGTGCCCACCCTCTCCCTCTCTCTCTCTCTCTCTCGCTCTCTCTCCCCCTCTCTCTCTCTCCTTCTCCCTCTCTCTCCCTCTCTCCTTCTCCCTCTCTCTCTCTCTCTTGCCTCAACGCACAAAGCATCAATCTGTCTTCAGCCCCAGCACCCTTGGCCCTTTGTCCCATCTGCAGGTGCCTCTGAAAGCGCCCACGGTCGCCCCCAGCTTCTGCATACGCCACGCCTAGTCCAGGGACAGGAACTGCTGACAAAGACCCAGTGTGGGAATGAGGGATGTGTGGAAGGGAGAGAGCGAGACAGAGAGAGGGAGAGAGAGAGAGAGAGAGGGGGGGGGGAGAGAGAGAGCAAGCGAGAGGAGGGGTGGCGGGTGGGGGCTCGAGGACAGATGGCTGGGGAAGGCTCCCAACTCTTCCACGGCTCCTCCGCGGGGACTGTCAGTTTAGATTCAGCGGTACGACCGAGACACGCAGGGGGGGTGGGGGGCAGTGAAGGAATGCCCCGTGCACCACGGAAGGAAGGCCTCGGCCCACTGCCGCACCGCCCCTGGCCCCCACGCCGGGAGCGGCAGCGGGAGGGTTAGCCGGATAATCGAGGATCTTTTATTTATTTTTATTTTATTCTTTTTCCACAAGTGACTCGGGTTCAAACGTGATCCCAGGCGTGGAAACGACGACGAAACATAATTGTCGAAACGTGGCCTTCAATGAAAACAAATCAAAATCAAGCAAACAAATCAGAGTAAATAAAGTGTCACTGACACTTACAGCAGTATAAGCATCCATGGAGCCTTAAATATTATTATCTTTATGCATTCCCTCGCTGTTATGGTGTAACACTATTTTAATACAGTTATCAAGCAAGCCTGTTAAATGTTTTCTTAATTTTTTATGGCTGATCTTTTTTTTTTTTTTTTTTATCTCCGCGTGTCTTTTTATTCTATTTTTTTTTAATATATATATAAAGTGTGTATGTGTCTGGTTTTTTAAATGAAATGTTGAGCTTTGGGAATAGAATGTGAAACGTTTACCAGCCTTGATCAGTCCGTCATTCTGAATACATTACAGTTGAGACGATATGGAAAAATCATGACCGAGGAGGCTCCTGAAGGCCACCCCGGACCTGCACAAACCCGAAAGAGAAATAATTCACCAATTTTTCCACGAATTTATCACCAATTTACCACCAATTGACTCCTTTTCAGGCCGCTGTTCCTTCTCGCTGTGCAACAAGTCCTCCACATGCTGCGTGCGTCATCAGGCTGCCATCTAGTGGGCGTTTACTTGAATTACACAATACGTCCAATTACTCATCGAAAAATGTCTCAACGTATTTATTTGTTTGTTTATTTATTCAAAGTTAATTTATTTCATTTAATTTTAATTTTATTATTTATTATTCTATCAATTCATTCCGTTTTGCTTTCGTTATTTTGTTACTCAAGATTCGTTTTTTTTTTTTTTGTTTTTTTTTTTCAAAAGTCGAGAGACCGTCGTCTACATGGCCTATGTTTTATATATATATATATATATATATAGGAGAATATTGTAATTTAAGGTTCCTTTATTATTAATTTATTTATATATATAATTTAAGGTTCCTTTATTATTAATTTATTTATATATATATATATATATATATATATATATATATATATATATATATATATATATATATATATATATATATATATAATAAATTAATAATAAAGGAACCTTAAATTACAATATTCCCTTTGATTGGCAAGCATTATCATTGCATATACGGTTTAGAATGTCTCAAAAGAAAGTCTCAAAAGTTGGATTTACTTTTTGTTTCAAACAATAATGAAGGTTAATTTATCATAATAAAGATGGACAAATATTTAACATCTTAATTTAAAAAAATGCTATATCTCATACACTTTGAAGGCACGGGAGATTTGTTAGAATATAAACATGTTCTACTATCTTGCGGCAGGCATCAGCAGAGCAGTTTTAAGGTAATTGCGCGATAATGCCACATGGTGGCAGTAGAACCCAGTTCATCGGATGCTGATGTTGATGTTAATATGCAACAAATGACTCATCTTACAAAGCAAGCAGCACGATCCAAGTGAAGCTAATATAATGTTTAAATAAATAAGAGCTATCATTTTTTTTTCGGACATTTCAAATCTTAGGCCATGTGTTTTCTCAAGGGATGCTAATTTCAAGACAAATATGTCCAGAGCGAAGGGGTGCTGCATTGTTAAGTCGAATTTGGACCGAGTTAGTCTATGACTTAATATACAGACAAATACATTAGAGAAACACATTCGTTAAAAAACACATATGAAAAAAGTTGTGGTGCAATGTGTTGTGATGTATGGCATATCAAGAGAGTGACTGAGAAAGTGTCCCTGTTACGCACCGGCCTTTATTTTGTTTTGTTCAATAAGGAAACGGAGTAAAATAAAAAACATCTAGAAATAAAAACACAATGTTTTTATTTTTTTTATTTGGAGGAACGGGAATTTTTTTTTGAGGAAGGTATGGGTTACGGGGATGCACGCACACACACACACACACACACACACACACACACACACACACACAGACACACACACACACACAGATACAGAATATTTACAGGGATTTGAGATCAATAGTTTCATTAACGATACACACCATGAAACGGCACGCATATACAATAGGCCTATCAAGTGCATTTTTCCCGTGGGTGCTCGGCCTTCTCCGGCCTCAATGCATTGTGTATAATCTACCGATGACTGAACATTCATGCAGGGCACACAGCACAAATAAATGCCCACTGTTACTACCCATTAATACAAACGGGTTAAAGTGCCAATCTTGAAGATTTCCATTTAAATGAATGTCTGCTCAGTCACTATCGCAAAATGAGGTAACACAAGGGCGACTGAGCCTATGGCCCACCGATGAAAGCCCTTGTTTGCAGTATTCTGAGTACTACGAACCGGGTATCTGAGGCGACTTTCCCGCCATGCATTCCCGCTTTCATGTGTACTGCCAACCTGAAATTGTTATGGAGGCGTGGCCTAGATGCTAACAACCAACTGACTGACGTCACACAGGCGACGCTGTTTGGATCCCCGGGAAGCGAGGTCCAAAAACACACCTGCAACTGCCGCTTTTTAGCCACAGGTGCCGCCAAAAACGACAAAATTAAAATCTTTTGGATTGCCATTTTAAGCAACACTACACCGAAATAGACACACAAATGTACACGGCCGCATAGCGCTGAACAAATTAGCACAGAGAACCCGTCGGCCATCCCTACGCGAAGGAAAATAAAACAAATTAAACAGACTGTAGAGAACGTTTCACCCCGGACGACATCAGTCTACGGCACACACAGGAACGTAACGAGAAATGACCCCGGCTACAAATGGCAGAGGAGTCGGAGAGCCACTCTGCTCTAGTGTTTTAAGTTTGATCACATGATTCGGGAGGTTTTGCACGCGGCGCCGGAGATTTGGAAACCCTGGTTTGAGAAACACCGACCTAAAGGGGCCGACCAAACTGAACCGACCTGAACCTGAACCTGAACTATTCGTGGCGTCATCCGGCGGCGGTTTGATTTTGCATGTTACTGACACCAACGCAATTCTGGCACAAAACAGATAATCATCCTCCCTTTAGGTGGAAATTTACGTAGAATTATGTAGAATTCAACCTATTTGCGCTCACAATGTTGGCCCACGCGACCGGTTTGAAGCAAAGCGGAGAAATAACCGAACACACACCACACACACACACACAGACGTTCCTTCCGTTTCTTGGGCAACAGCTGTAAATGCTATGCAACCGCCTCTGGGGTTGAGCAACTGCACGTTAAAGCAGCCGTGTTAGGAAATGTACCTCCAGCGTTCAAAGAGAACAAGACGCACAGAAGGACGTAGTGGTGATAAGAGTTGCATTCACTGCACTGGACACAGTTTTTTATCCTCCCATCAGGCCATCAGGCTTCTCAACCAGAAATAATAAGCTACTAGTCATGTTGATGACTAATGAACAATTATACATATGCTCTGTATGGTCACGTGTACAAATGTGAATGACATTAATAATTGAATGTACATATTCATCGGCACACCTCCACTTTATATTGTAATCTTCTAATATTTCTACCGTCCTCCATCAGGATACATATTATATATTCCACATTTTTACAGTCCCTGGAACCGCTGCTAGTGTTTAATTATTATTTTTATTCTGTATATTTTGCTATTCTTGCCTTATTTTCACTAGTTTGGCGCTCATTTGCTGACTTTTTTTTAAAACAAGTGAATATCTTCTTTCAATGTCTTTTATGTTGAATTTCAAAGTTCAGAATGACCCTGTGTTATACTGTGATAAATAAAGACTTTGAAGCGGGCCTTTCTACTTCCGCTTCCGTAAAACCTATGCAAATGATTAACACTGGTTACATTTTTTACATGTTTTTTTTCCCGAACACTTAAAATGGGCCCAAAAGATTATTTCCTCCTCATAGTTGCCTTGTTACTTTATCTTTTTATGCCCACTATGCAGTTGTTGCCTGTCATGCCTCAAGAATTTAATTGTACCGAATGACCTTGTGTTGTACTGTACACTTGACAAATAAAACACTTTGAACTTTAAACTTTTGACAGCAGACATCTTGACGCGTATAGCTGGTTAAACACAACTGAAGTTGATATTACATGAAGTGTAATAACATAAGGTCAGCAGTGTTTAACCAAACGTCAAAATGTCTGAGAGACTTTCCTCCATTGAGACCCTCTCCATCCCCAATCTAATGCTGCATTCCATTGACTTCGGAACTCGGAAAAACTCGACCTCCCGCTTGGAAAGTGCAAGGGAAAGGCCAAAGGTCCCTTTGCAGCGGTTTTTCCGTTTGAAAACACGTCTAACCTCGATCTAAAATACTCTCGAGGTTATCTCATTATATTCTTTAGCAGGTAAAACACAAAGGACTTTCAAAAAAACACCGACTGGCTGCTGGGCGTCCGTGTTTTCCCAGAACACATTAAGCTCAGGTGGGCTTGACCTGGCGAATCGAAACGACCGATTCTCCGAGGGCCAGTCGAACGCAGCGTACGAGATCCTTCAGGTGGGAGCGTTTGGACTACAGCACCCACAGTGCACCGCGGAGAGGCCCTGCTCCCAGAGACGCCTTCAGGTGGGAAAGTTTGTCGCAACCGGACTACGACACCCACAACGCACCGCGGCCGGCGAAGCCGCCGCACCTTCGACGGGTGGAGCCAGAGAACGTGGGAAGCTGACAGAGTGGAGGCTGTGTGACGGGGAGGTAGGAGGGAGAGACCCGCGTCCATCGATTCGGAATAGAAGTTACTTTTCAGTCCGGCGGCCCCAGTTTGAACGGCCGTGGCCGGTTTGATAAATGGTCCTTGCGAGCGGCAGCAACAGGGCGTCGGACAAAATGTCACGGAGCGTGTCTGCCTGACTGCCTCCCCCAGCGGGGAGGGAGGGAGAGGGAGGGGGAGAAGCGCGACTAGCGCACCGCTACGCGGAAGGGTCTCCGGCGGCGGCGGCGGCGGCGGCGGCGGAGGGGGAGAGAGACGGAGAGAGAGAATGCGAATGCGAATGGTCGGAGGGGAGCGTAACCGGTATCCAACAAAATGGAAGCGATGTAGCGTCGCTGCGGCACCGCCCCGCCACACCGCTGGAAGTAGAGCGGAGGATAGATAGCTAGCGCCGAGGAACTAACTACATGTAAAGTTATTCCCCCGCGGAGGAGCTGCGGCAGAGCCAGTTAGCGGGTCTGGTCGACACGGGGGGGACTTGTCCGGGTTTCGGCCGTCACAGGCGGGAAGAAAACCGAGAAGATGCTCCGGAGAAGACTCAACCGCCTGGTATGTAACACGCACGCACGCACGCACGCACACACACACACACACACACACACACACACACACACACACACACACACACACACACACACACACACACACACACACACACACAAACACAAACAACCTGTCGTTTTCAGCCATGTCAACATGCTGCCATTTAGTCCCTCACCGGCTCCCGGATAAGAGCGGGTTCCCACCAGCCTCACGTCGAGTACACCGGTGGTTCTCAACCTATGGTCCGGGACCCCCCCCCCCGGGACCTCCGCCCCCCGCACCACGTTTCCTTCCTTCGAGGGGATCCCCAACAAAACGATGAATAGTTAAACGTCACAGTAACCGGTATTTCGTGATTGTGTCGGCGCTGTGAGATAATCTACTGTTCTGATCCCGGCTTCGGTGTCTCCCGAAACTACATGAGAGGCAGGTATAAACGTTTGGTCTAAATCGTGGCTCAGAATGAAGATCTTCTGCGATTTGGCTCTTAAATCCTGTCCTCGATATGAAAAGGCTGTAGAATCACGGGGGTAGATAAAGCGCGTTCAAATGGGAGGCTTTGCTGAACCTGTAGGTACGTGAGCGGGTTTTCCATGCTTAAGTCTCTGATTTGCACAGCGTTTGTTCACTTTCCTATTAAATGGGGAGGGATATACATGTATACATAAAACATGATTTGTGTGATTAATTGCAGAGTCCAATTTATTTGAGACTGTACAGCTCACCTGTAAACACGTTGAGCATGACCGAACATCTCCATGGCTATAGATCACTATATCAAGGTGCTTTGGACAATGACATCCTTAATTTGTCTTAAAATATATGTATTTTTTTCCCCACTTACCACTCCGTTACTGGTATTAAATGACATTGCAAGGACAAAATATTTGCTGCCACTTGCATTTTGTTTGATTTCCAAATTGCTTCGTTCAGCGTAAGATGTTTTGCCCACACACTGTCCTGCTATCACATTTTATGACTCGTCAGTATATTGCCCATTATTATTATTTTTTATTTCATTTACCTTTTTCTTTGGTTTTCTAGTAAGGAAATGTTGGGCAGCTGATCCCCAGCGGCAGTAATGAGTCCCTTGTTCTGCATGTGAAACTATCTATATTGTCCTTTTATCATCCACCTAGGCCGCCACCTTTTATTATCTTCCTACGCTCCAGTAACCTGTTGGGTTGAATCCCCTGCAGTCAATATGAGCAGTATAGATACCGACAGTGAATAAGTAGAAGCAATATAATAATTATCAAGCTTGACCCTCTTCCCGGCCCCTCTTTAAGCGTTGCCAGGTCAGCGGATTTTCCTGCCTCTGGAGCAGTTTGCTCCTGCAATTTCTTGTCGGTGTGAGCTGTAAATAATATTTGTGCGAAGCAGCCAGGCACACTGTCAGTAATGCACATTGTGCTGTTATCTGTGTGCTGGCTCTTTGCCTCCCAATTCACACAGCGTTCCCTCCAGCCAAGGGGACGTATGAGCGTCACAGAGAGGCAGCACCAGCAGCTCAGAGGAGGAGGCTCTGTGAGCCTCACTTGGCTCTCCCACTACGATGCACTGTTGCGCTAATGCCAGTGTTTCTTTGGAAAGCCATTAAAGATGGCTGTTGGGAATAAGTGGGGTTGGGCGTTTTTTTAGTTTGGGGTGGGGGTGGGGGCACTCCAGAGATTGCAATGCTCTGACAGGAATGCAAAATCACAGTGGCCTTTGATGTTCTCTGGAGCCCTTGAAGGCAGCAGCTTGATCCGTGAGAGGTGGAGCCTGGTGGAAATGTGATAGTATTCATCGTGGAAGCCCCCGTCGTGCGTGCGTGCATGTGCGCACCGTTGCGCAGGCAGTTCTTTAGTATCTTCCTAGCACCATGGTAACTGGCAGGGCCACCCTTATACACTGGGTAACCAAAACAATGCGATGCTCCCGGTTTTATTTTTAATTTTTTTTAGACCACAGCTTGGTCTGCTTCTTCACTGCTCATGACAGAGTTAACGGATTAAAATGCCACAGGTGTTTTGCATATATGAAATAAACATGTTTCTGAAACAGACATTACATTCGAGATGGGTTTGATTCAGTGGATTTGTGATAGGTAGGCTATACATGGTAGTAAATTGTGATCTTTAAAGAGTTGTTTTTTTTCTTTTGTTTTTTTTTCAGTATGTACAGAACATTACCGAGCTAGCTTTTGATACCTGGAAAGAATGGTTTCAAGAGATTTAAAAATGAACATTTGCTGATTTTTAAACCGATGTTTAAATAGATGATTGGTTATCTACTTGGATCACAGACTCTGATTAATCTGTTGTTTAAAACAGCATAGTCCAAATTCAATCTTAATCTTATTTTGACATTGAACAGGAAAGTTAAGAATGTGTAAAAAAAATAATAGTAATAAAATAAAGAATTAAAAAATTCTTGCCTGAATCAAATTTGTCTTTAAAGTGCTGTACCCACTCCCAACTTTTCAATGTTTAGCATTTACTGTAGTAAATTAAGATAACCAAGGGCAGTTCGACCCTCTTGATCAAATGGCGACAAGTGTGTTTAACAGTGCAGATTTTATTTAGACCATGAGACGAAGGTAAAACTTCCATGCCTCTAGTGACCTGAACACAGTTAATGCTGAACATTTAGAATTAGATTTGGATCAAAAGGTGCCAACTGTATTAAACATATTCAACGTTCATTTTTAACAATTTTTTCAGCACTTTGTTAAATGAGGTTTACAAAGCTCTTGATGGCCACATTTTATATATTTGCCAAAGTGCAATCAGAAGAAATAGTATTGCATGTTTTGCAGGAGAATAAAGTTAATCGACTAAGGTGGAGCTAACATGAATTGCAATGTTGAGTGTAGCTTTTATTTATTTATGCCCTTGTTTAGATTCTTACTTCATGCTGTACACCCAATATGGAACCACATTCTTGCTGTTCTCCATGTTTTTTCTAAATATGAAATAACACAACTTTGTCCAAAATCTCTTCTGTGTCCATTACGTATGTTAAAGCATGGTGATATCATAGTGGTTTTGGGTTTGATCAATTTTAGACACTTTCTTGGGAGCGAAGCAGGTAATTTCTGCAATATTTAGTAGTGTCCTTGGGATGGTGGCTCAGGAGGTAGAGCTGGTCGTCTAGTAATCTAAAGGTTGCTGGTTCGATCCCAGGCTCCTCCTGCTAGCATGCTGTAGTGTCCTTGAGCAAGACACTTAACCCCTAATTGCTCCTGATGGCTGCGTGCGTCGGTGTTTGAATAATTGTAAGTCGCTTTGGATAAAAGCGTCTGCTAAATGTAATTTTATGTAATTTTACTTCTGTAAACTGCTGTCCGCCTTGTATCTGACACGTTCTGCCTCTCTGCCCATCTCTATGGCTTGTCAAGGCCCTACATGGTGTGTCAACCTGGAGCAGGACAATGCCTGTATTGGGGCTCATCTGGCTCGGTCCAGCTGTTCTTGGTCTACTGAGACCTAAGTGCTAATAAACATCACCTTATAGGCAGGTGGCATTGTTTTGTGTTGTCCTATCTTTGCAGACTCGCATGTCAAAGAGAATGCGTCAGCCCTCAGGGTTCTCACACCAAGAGCTTGTTACTCAGGTTGGTTGTGCACACACAAGTTAAAGACTAAACAAATGTGGGGCCTTTTTTAAGCGCGCACTTTTCATGGATAAAAAAAACAACCCATGTCTTTGCATACCTATTTTGGTATGACTCTTCAATATAGAGATACTGTGAATAGAAAAGGAAGTTCAGTGTGGTGATATTTGGCGTGTTTTTATGCCCTCGTACTTCATTTCTTTTGATAAATGTCTGTTCTGCTGCATAAATAAGCACACAGTAATCTGTATTCCAGCCCATGTCTTACTAACTGTTGTGGCCTTGCTGTGACATATACTTTAGAATACAGCAGATGTCCTCCTAATTGCACATGACAATTAAAATGATACTACCACATACTGTTGGTGGATTTTGAGGCCTCCAATTGGCATTGTTGGCCCAATGTCCCATGCCACCTGTTGGATTGTGATGAGGGCTGTCATCAGGTGACATTCCGTAGAAGGGAGCTTCCCCCAGTGGGCCGTCACGTGGAGTGGCTGTGGGTGAGATTGTATCTGGAGGCTACAGGTCATGCAAGGCCTGTGCGTCTGTTTGATTTATCAGGCCTGTTTCATCAGGAGAGCTGTGTATTGATTAGAGCTGTGTTGCGATTTGCGACCATTAGTCTTGCACCGTGATTTGGCCAGCTGACAGAAGTGCTTACTCTTCTTTCTCGAGCCAGTTGTGTTGATATATTTTGCATGTATGTAGCTCAAAAACTGTGGGAGGAGTAGCGCCAACACACCTCAATATGTGTATGTTTATTAGAGCTGTCACAATTTGTTATGTAATCACCTGATCACAATTATTTGAGCTAATAGTCTTGTGAAATCATGAGTCGTTTAACATAATCATATGTTTACATCCTAATGTGATGGGAATTGTAAACAAATAATAGAAATGCAATAAAGTTCAAATGGAATTCACCATTACTATCGGGTAGCTGTGGTAACTGGGGAGCATCATCATGTGATGTATTTGTGATGTCACACCTCTCCCCCTATTAACTTCAGTGTTTGATGGCACATACAAACACACGCACACACACACAGATGTTTTAATGGACATACTGTGGCAAACGCCAGTATTTCCCAACAAGACTCTTGCTCTGTTACACACGCAATCAGCAATCCTTCAAGGCCGAGAGAGCGTTTACCAATGGAAATGGTAAATGAAAAGAGCGTACAGCCTCAAATATATATATATATATATATATATACACACACACACACACACACACTGAGCACTTTCTTAGGAACACCTGTACACCAACGTATTCAGGCAATAATCTAATCAGCCAATCATGTGGCAGCAGTGCAATGCATCAAATCATGCAGATAGGGGTCAGCAGCTTCAGTTACTGTGCACATCAAACAGTGTGTTCAACCGTGGCATGTGGCTGGTGCCAGACGGGCTGGTTTGGGGATTTCTGTAACTGCTGATCTCCTGGGGTTTTCACGTGCAAGTCACGTCTCTAGAGTTTACTCACAATCGTGCGTAAAAAAACCTCAAATACATCCAGTTGAGCAGTTGGCAGTTGGCAGGATGGGGAACACCTTGTCGATGAGAGCGATCAATGGAAACTGGCCAGACTGGGTGGAGCTGACAGAAAGGCTCGGGTAACTCAGAAAACCACTGCACAATTGTGGCGAGCAGAAAAACATCTCAGAATGCACAACACGTGGAACCTTGAGGCAGATGGTCTACAACAGCAGAAGACCATGTCGGGTTCCACTTCTGTCAGCCAGGAAGAGAAAACTGTTGTTGCATCTGGCACAGGCTCACCAAAACTGGACAGTTAAAGACCGTTGTAATGTAGCCTGGTCTGACGCGGCTTGATTTCTGCAGAGGCCCACAGACGGTAGGGTCAGAATCTGGCGCCAGCAGCATGAATCCATGGACCCAACCTGTCCAGGCTGGTGGCGGTGCTGTAATGGTGTTAATACCAATCAATCATGTCTTGAATGCCACAGCCTATTTGAGTATTGTTACTGACCATGTGCATCCTTCATGGCCACAATTTACCCATCTTCTAACGGCTACTTCCAGCATCATAATGCACCGTGTCACAAAGCAAAAGTCGTCTCAAACTGGTTTCATGAACATGACAATGAGCTCAATGTTCTTCAGTGGTCTTCCCAGGCACCGGATTTGAATCCAAAACAAACACCTTTTGGGATGTGCTAGAACGGCAGCTGACAAATCTGCAGGAATTGCTTGACGCGATCATGTCAACATGGACCAGAATCTCAGAGGAATGTTTCCAACATCTTATGGAATCCATGCCAAGGAGAATTTGGGCTTTTTTGAGAGCAAGGGGTGGCCCTACCCAGTATGAGTGTAGTGTAGTGTAGTGTTGTGTGTGTGTGTGTGTGTGTGTGTATTTATTTCAAGCTGCGCTCCAAAATGGGGAAACTACCTACAGCAGAGTCAGACTAATCTGTATTAATTATTTCATTAGATGCCCATCATCACAATGTACCTGGCTATCGTTCTTGTAAACCTGTTCGGATCTAGCACGTTACCCAGCTCACAGTGGACTCTGCTATTGTCCACTGGGGCCAATTATAGCTAAAAACATGTTAACACATTATTAAAAACATCTAGCTGTGTTGTTTTGTGAGTACAGTTGTAAATGGAGGCATCACATTTGGCAGAACTAAAATTGTGATTACCATGGTGAACTGGTGTTTGTTAAACAAAACCAAACGTAATGTTTTTTGACGTCAGACTTCCTGTGCTAATTTGTCAAGTGGCGCATTGGTTAATGTGAGAGAGAAATGAGAAGCACTTGTTTTGATGCAACTAATCTCCCCAGTGCAAATGCAGCAAGATTGTTTATTGTAGGAATGACATCGCAAAGAGACATAAATTCAGAAAAATGTTTCTGAAACGATTAATTGTGCAATCCAACGATGAAAGTGGCTAGAAAATTGTTAACCACAACTAAAATTTCAAAATAATTGTGCCAGCCCAGTGTATAGCCCCTCTGCACTGCTCTCCATGTTGACACTTTGAGGTCATCTGTGTGGGGGTGCCAGTGGCACGGTTGGAGGGAGACTCGGTACTTCTAAGTAAACTGGGGGGTGCGGCATTGCTTTTTATGGCAATTTTCCATTTCCGTCTAAAAGCTAGGTTGAATTCTCAGTTTGTACCTCTAAATAATTGAGGTGACTTCATTTTATTTTGAATTCTCTTCACAACACGCCTCTTCTGACCCACCTATCTTAGCTAGGGTAGCGGCACATAAAATGCATTCCCGTCATCCATATATTTATAATGGCTCAGCTTGAAACTCTGGTGGCATGCTCCAGCTTCAGCATTACCCAGAGAGCGTGTGCGTGGGTGTGTGTATGTGCGGGCGCGCCAGGAAAGGAAATCTCTCCGATGTGTCGTTATTCTGTTGGTTTCTCTGGTGCCCTCGTTATCACCTTAAAGGTTACTCGCTGACACAGAGGCCATTACAGCACTGCAACCACACCACGTGAAGACAAGCAATGGATTACACACAAACAGACAAGTAAACATCAACATTCTCAATTACACACACCTGCCAGCGGCCCCCTATCGCCAACAGTTAAACAACAGCATACAATGATTACCTCCATGGAAAATGTGGTTACCAGGCAGGCGGCATCACTCATCCAGGGGGAGAAAAATGAGTCTTTTAACTGGACACGATTGACTGGAGGGAAAGGCACGGTGAGAAACTGCCCGAACCAAGCATGACCTCAGCACAGAGAGAGGAGGAGCGCCACATTGATTTAAGTCATTAGGGTCGTTCCCCTTCATGCAGTGTTTCAGGATAATTAACTGAATTCCAGTTACAGTCAGTGTAGTTAGATGCATTGTAAAGATAATGTCATCAAAAGAGACTGCTGCTCACATACTTTTTTATTTATTTTCTTCCTCTCTTCATATGCTCATGAACATTAGGATGCAGATGCCTCTTTCGTGCTATTGGGTGGCTCTCTCCGCCAGACGGGTGGTGGGATGAAAGCCACATCGTGCTGTTGAGCAGATTAGTCACAGCCCATGCAATAAATGCAAACGAGAGGGTGGGAAAAAAAACCACCTGAGAAGAGCATCCTGATCGAGGCGGTCTGTAATCTGCAGGGATGTGGTACCAGAGTATTGCTTCTGTCTGGAGCCCATTCCCAAGTACATATTTGAAAAGACTCCGTCTTGTTTCGGACTTGACGCTGTATTGACTTGGACTTGACTCCGTCTCTGACAGTGGACCCTTGACACATCATTATCAGAAAACTGCGCTTTTTTCTTAATATTTATTACGTTAACTTGAGCATCACACATACATCAAAACGACCGTCTCGATCCCGGTGGATGTGCTATCACTGTGGAAGGTTTCGGTCAGTGATTTACAGGTTTCTTATGGGAAAATAGCACACACATATTATCTATCGAATCATAGATGATAATGCCCTCTCACTCATA
The DNA here is from genome assembly GCF_960531495.2 of Zeus faber. NCBI lineage: Eukaryota > Metazoa > Chordata > Actinopteri > Zeiformes > Zeidae > Zeus > Zeus faber. The sequence continues at coordinate 24,320,191 of NC_137199.1, forward strand.
ATGCAAAATGTACCTGATAGAAATGATCGTCTTTTTAGCAGCAGTGGCAAAGAAATCCAATCTTTGTGATATCACAACTATCAAATAGGGTTCGGCAAATAAATCCAGTCGCTGGTGCACATGTCGACCAGGTGACGTCCCGATTCCGATTCAAAATCAGAAATCGATCCAACTGAGTCTTTTCAGTAGTTTTGAAAAGTTTGTCTCTTTTAAGTGAGCTGCATCATCCGGCTCACCGAAAAGGTCTGGCCCTAATGGCTCCTAAGAATTTCTTTTAACTATTAAAGTTTATATTGAAATAAAATAACATTTTGTTTATATTTATTCCACTACAAAAAAAAACAACATTTATGATGATTTAACGTGACTGGACTCAAAGATACTTATTGGGAAACAAGTGTTTTTCTTTACAAATCAAAACTTGACAAAGACAAGTCAAACGATGGCATAACCACCAGTGCTGGAAACAAAAATAAGAATGTTTACACCGAGAATCGAATCGTGACATCGAAAGTCAAATTGAATCGTGACCCCCTAATGTTATGTTATATATATATATACACACACACACACACACACACACACACACACACACACACACACACACACACACACACACACATACACGGAGGGCCACACAGGGCCGGCAAACTTACAATTTCTCCATTGATCGATGGAGTGAAGTCACATTTTGATACTATGATGCTAGACAGTCATTATTCAGTGCCACTGTTCTGGTCCTTACCAAAGTTTCTGCCACATTGGCCTTGAGTTAGACTTGTCACTGTCTTGTACTTGACAAACTTGAATTGAACTTTTTATTTTGTAATGTCTTGGTCTCGCCTAGGGTGGTCTTGAATACAGCGCTAGTTATCTGTTGCCTTATCTTCGCACGTCTCAATTCTTTATCCCTTCTCTTTCTCTTATCTCTTTTTGTACACAGAACGTGTGCACTTATTCAGGAAAACTCTTTACTCTTTTAAAATCCAGGCTACTTTAATTTCCCTACAATGATACATAAGTGTATCAGTGTCTTGAAATAGGCTCCCTTTTCTCCCTAAGACACCATAAAAAATAAATCATGGGCAGGGAGCCAAATGCCTGTGCACTTCATAACAAGTAAGGCAAGTTTGAGTGAGGCCTACTAGTACACCCAAATCTGAACCCTCAGTAAATGTACTACAAATTCATAACTCGTTTTTAAAAAGGAACGAGAATATATTTTTTTACTACTACCAGGTTTTGTAATAACATTTACTGTCTTTTCTGAGTTTCATTTTACTGAGCAATGAACCCAGTAAACTGGAACACAGACCTTGGTCAGCATTGTGTAAACTGCTTAGACATTTCCTGTTTTTGTTTAGTCCACACAGCCAGTTGTTTTTTGTACCACAAACATTTTCATGTCCCTCATTCATTTTCATCATGCACTTTTGTCTGAAGCTATGCCCGAGGCAGAATTTGTGCAGCGAAAAATTCCAAACTAAATTCATTGATATTCATTGATACACAAACAGAAAATTACGAGGAAATCAGTTTGCTTTAGAGGAAAGGAGCTGTCTTCCTGTTGTACTTAGACAGGATTGTCTGTGGTTTGACGGCCATATTGCGAGAGTTGTCAGTCAGAACATCTGTCAGTGGCTTATTCGAGAAGAGCAGATGATTGAGGCAGCCAATAGCTCCCAGAGCGAGGTCTAGATGAGTTTTTCTCCTCCCCAGTGCCAAGGGACACAGTTTTATGTAGGCCAGTACCATCCTATGGTACAGTACATTCTGTGTCCTGTGCAGCTGCAGGGATGCTGCGAGAACAATGAGCCTTTGCCTTTCAACAACAGCTCCTTAGGATCAGTCCTCCATTCAAGTTGGACTATTGTTGCTCCGTTGGGAAACTCTGCACTGTTGCAGTCGGCAGTTAGAGGAGAGAGGGTATCCTCAGATGTGGGCTTCCAGTTCTCGGCCTTTCTGGCAGAACTCGCTATGAAGGTAACACTTGTCATGGTTTCATTGCAGAGCCCTAACCGTTAAGCGCTTGTGATTTGGCCTGAATAATTATTTTTGTATTCTGCATTTATATTATTAATTTAACCATTCTTTTCTTTCTAACCATTCTATTAATTTATATGTTGTCTTGTTATTAATCCTTTTTTGGAGTTGCATTTTTAACTGTTGAACAATAGGGTTTGGCCACACTCTTCTGTTGTATCAAAGTGATTTCCGTTGTGAAAGGTGCACTCCAAGGGAGGTTGAAGAAATTGATATTGTAGTCATTGTGTGTTTGGACATAATTCCAATTCTTTGATCGCAGTCTTGGATGTTTGCTTTTTCTGTAATCCTATTACCTCTGAATACAATAACGAGTTACAGAATCGACTGGAAAGGTCAGAAATGCAAGTCATCAAATATTTCCAAACTTAGCTGACCATCCAGCTAGTAACATTATTTTTTGAATGTATGTACAGACGAAGACCACCAAGTAATGTGGCTGATCTGCAAACTGGTCTCCAAATTTAAGATGCAGTGTTTGTTCTGAGACCTGTTTTGTCGTGCTTATTTTTTTCTTCACTTCTTTATTAATTATTGGGTTAATATTATGAAACAGCGTGGCTGGTTTACAAACTAGTCTCAGAATGTAAAATAGGCCAGGGGGATAAAAATAATGGTTTTAGGTTGAAGATCTCACATTCTGTGTTGGCACTTGTTACCAAGAGCTCACAATGAGTTATACAGTTATAAAGGCTTAATCATTTGCAGGACGGTAACTTCCTCGGAGAAGAACTTGTTTAGGTTCAAGTAGTCATCGCTTAAAATGGATAACAAATGTAATCGGTCATCTAATGTCATCTTATGTGTTTCTTTTGCATTTAATACATATTCACATATAGCCCCTTTATAAATCTGCTTAGCCCCAGTTAAGAACAATTAAATTTTTTGTATACTAAAGAAATGTATAATAGTTGGGTTCATTTACATGAACACTGATGCCTGTGATCTAAAGAAATCCCCTGTCAACTTGTGGGTTCTAATAATAAAAATAAATTGTGCGCTCCAACTTGATATCAATATGATATGTATTTTACAGTAGTTCACTTCATATGTCCACTTAAGAGGAGAGAACAGAGCTTGTGAGAAGTACCGGTGCGCAAGAAAAAGTCAGAGTATGGCAAAGAGCAAAATGTAGAGGTGCCAGTATTGCAAACCGGTGAGTACCGACCCACTTTGAGCACTTCTCACATTTAAATATGTACTGTCATGTTAACTTGCACGGAAAATATTGGTCTTAAATGTAGTGTGTGCATTAGTGCAGTTTGTTAAAGCTTAGACTATATTTTTCATGTCATTAACTAGAGAAATTGTCAAAATAATTTACGCAATACTCTATCACAAAAATAATCATTTGTAACAGGGGACCTTACAGATTTGTTTTAAGAACTAGAAACACTGGATTAGTTAGGTTTTATAATGAAACAGATTGTGTTACTAAAGTTGAATAGCAAGGAGCTTCTGAAGCAAATGGACCAGAGTCTAACCGAAGTGTGAGACTGTGTTTACAGTCTACAAACACTTAAACAGGACAATTTAATCGCATATCCCAGTACTTAATGTATTCTGAAGTGAACTGTGGTATAGACACACAAACCTAATGGGATGGTTAAAGTAGAACTATTTAAGAATTTAAAATGTATAGCAAAATGGATTTGGTACTCCCTGCTGTTGCCCAGCATACCAAAGCAAACATCGACCTACAGTACTGCGCTGGTGGGGGTTGGGGGGGTATAAGTGCCCGGTGGAGTGCTGCAGTGACAAACTACATTGAGTCAACGTTTGTGCTTGCCTCTTGCATTAAAGCATTCATCGCTCAACTCCATCAGGTCCATATCATTCTAATAATGTTAGGCTGCAGTGGGTCAGTTTTCAGCGTTGTCATCACTTCTTGATGCAGTTTCTTTGAGTTAAGGTCTTGGCTGTAGTCCCCCCCCCCCTTATTTATCCATTCTGTTACACTCCAGAGCCACTAGTATTTTGTTCACTACAGCATTCTTTTGTTGACACAATTTCTACATTTTGTTCAGTGGACATTTGTTTTCACATGTTTTATGCACCTAATGTAATTTTATTAACGAATGCCCTTTCCTTTTCTCTGTTTTAAACCTGTACCTTATTAGAAGAGATGTTAACCAACAAGAATGAGGGCCCAGGCAAAACACCAGGCAAAGGTTAATCTGTCCTGAGAAGAGCTTTTATGAAGGTTAAGATGGTAGATACATTTCATGTGAAACACAACATAGTTAAGTAGTTAGTTATTGACAAGTTGCAAGCAGATGGACGTGCCACACAAACTTTGACACAGTCATGCAGTCAAACAAACATAGTAAAGACAAATGTATCTGTTTTATGCTTTTAGGGACCACAGTCAAAATCGTGCATACGCGTCTAAAGCACTTTTCATTTTCTCCAAATAGGGATACACCCTTTTACAAGGAATAGTTTCATTTGCTTTGCATGTAGTCAAGAGCAGGTGTTATTGGTGCAGATTTGAGAGCCCGTAAGTCTAGTGTGTTCTGCTTCCCGGCAGCCTCCTCACATCTTATTCAATGTGTCTAAGCAGCTTTTCTGAGTAGATTTTTCGGAAGCTTAATGGCACAGGCTCATGCATTCCACGTTGAAATAGGCCTTTATGCTCGTGTTACAACACCTAAAGAAAGAACTATTCAGTTATAAAGACTTAACCTACCGTATTCCTTTGCAATATATATTTTTTTCAATTTACTCCTGTCTTGCACTGGTGTAAGAAACAGATTGTTTTGTTTTACCACAATGTATTTGTTGCGGTGTAAATAATACACACTGTGCCACAAGCCTATTTGTTTTCTATACATATTGTAGTGCCATGTCATTCTTTGCCCTTTGAGAGACAATGCGGGTCAAAAATACCAACATAATAGCTATGAGCACTCAAAGTGTATAGCTCGATTGACCTTCGTTTGAAGGAAATTAGTATGCTAACCAGGCACAACTAAAGGATCTTTGCCTCTGAATCATTTCTTTATATAAAACAAATGGGGTTTTCACATAATCAACCAGAGCCAGCAGCGACATGGGCGTGGCACCAGCTTGTAAAGTATACAGTTTAATTTTATACAATATTTAACTAATCATCTCATATTTAGAATTATAAAAATATATACTTTAATGAATATGAATGACAAAATAACAAACAGATGAAAAATCTGTGGTGATAAATGGCTGTTTCGTTGAGTTTCTTTGCGACAATGTTTTGGGTATCATCTGTGTAATAGTTGAACTGGATGTGATTGTGATCAATGAAGGACTTCAACTTGATCTCTGAGGAACACCACAAGAGAGAGACTGTATGTTCAAGTTGAAGAGATTATTTGTCACATACATACACATACGGTCGTATGTATGCTGGGGGACTCCAGCGTCAGGAGAAATACTTCTGTCGTAAAGTAGACTAAAGCATTGCTGAGGCCAACCCATTGTTTTCCAGGTGATAAATACAGATAGTGGTTATCCATGTCCATTGCCAGGTATTGATCAGTAATAATTAAGATTAAACAGTCATCAGAGTCAGCAGTGTACAATTACTGTGAATTTGTAACTTCAATTATATAGATTAGTAATAATAGTATTATAAATTAGTAAATTATAAGAGCTTTTTGGTTGGTATGCAGTACGTGGGCGCCAGATTGGAATTCTTCAAAAATGGCGGTGCTATTCATGAAGGATATGAGTTGTGAGCAGACAAACTTCTTCAAAATCTCGGATAGTAAAGGCGGCTTTGCAACGGATCTAAAATTATTTAGAACTTTTATCCAGAGAATGTCTCTTTGGCAGTGAACTATAGAATGTTTGAGGCTGAAGGGAGTCCAGCAGACAGAGAGCCATTGAAAACAGAGGATTTATTGTTCAATAGTTTGGAATGCCCCTTCCAGGAACCTATTAGTAACGATGTCTAACAGACAGGAAGAGGATTTCAAATGGGAGATGGCTTCTTCAAGGTTGACAGAGATTTGCTCAAAATGGGTTAGCATGGCAGGGAGCTCTGAAGAAATACAGAGGTGTCTGGAGTTGGGGAAAATCTGAAGCCTAATCCCCCCTTTTTTTTTTTTTTTTTTTTTTCTTTTCTCCTTAGAAAATGATTAAGAGACTCCTCATACTCTCAGGGGAGTGGTTCTACTGTGTGGATGTCTGGAATAGAACCCTTGGATTTGGAGAGGCAACTAGATTAGAGAAATAGTCTTGACTGCTTAACTGTACGCTGCCATGAAGCCATTGATACCAAGATTGGAATGTAATACTTAAAGTTTATGTTGTTTCAATTTTGTTACCTTCCTCTCTGGTAAACACAGCTTCGTGGTGAGAGAGGAGCAAATGTACAAGGAATCCGGATCATAATCTGTTTTTGTCATGAAACCCATGCATTGCTCCCACAGACTGTTCCATCTATAGATCTGAAGTGAAAATGCTAATAATGGTATAAAAACTGTCAATATAATCTACAAGGTGTACACTTGCTCCTCCCTGCTGCACTTGAGCGTCAGCCCAATTCTTTCCCAAGCAGAGAAAATCCATTTGGCTCAACAGAGAGGTCAACACACTTTTCTTGGTTTCCACACTGAGTGAAATATTGTAAATATTTGTATATATATATATATAGTGTGTGTGTATATATATATATATATATATATATATATATATATATATATATATATATATATATATATATAAATCGTTATTGCACACTAGCAACATATTCAATCCAGTCGGTGAATTTATTGTATAATTTACATTTATTCACCGAACATTGCTAATTGCTTAGTAGCTTGGATTTTGCTTGGTTGAGTTGGGTATAGAGTATGTGACCTGTTGAGTATCCATAGAGAGGTGAGGCTGAAATGTTGGCAGTAGGCACTGTGTTCCTTTGGGAGGTTGTTTTGGCTTATGTTTGACAAGTTGAAGTGTGGTCGGTCTGCACAGCCACCTGTTCATCGTAAATGGACTGTGTTGATATAGTGGTCTTTCTAGTCAGGCAGCCATGCAAAGCGCCACAAGCTCATTCTGAGCAGTTTTGGGGTTCACTGTCTTGCTCAAGCACAATAACTCTAGTGAGCCACAGCTTCCAGCAACTTAGACTGACTACTTATGCTGAGCTGCCGCTGACAGGTTGCCATTTTGAGATGGACGAGCAGGAAGGCAGTTGCTTCACCTTATGGCCTATAACTACTCGGGCTGTCACTTTAAATTTTAACTATCAGTCAAATATTCAAACTCTAATGTTCGGTTGGAATTCAAAATGGGAATGCACCAGACTGTTTAGTGTAGTGTGCATTGTATTCCAGTAGGTGGTGTTGACCTATTGTGTGAACTATGGCACATGCCCCACCAGTAACCTAGGCTCTTTAACATTAACATTACATTAACAACACATTAACACGTACATTAACATGGAGGACACTATCAAGTAGTTGCAAAATATAGTGTATATCACATTGTCTAGTGGCAAAATGATTTTTGAAAAGTTTTTTCAGGCTGTAAAAAGCAACTGCCCATTCCACAGTGAAAAATCTGAAAACCCATATTGAATAATTGGTTGAATAATTTTTTTCCACTCGAATATCCAGAGTGTTAACAGTAGCTCTACGCTATTACCCACATAGAGAATGCAAGAATCTCTGAATATGCAATTCGTAAATTCCATCATGCTCTTATGCCATCTTGCCTCTAACACCTTCCCCGAGGTAACCTAGACAAGTAACTGTGTGTGCTTCATTATGCAATGGCAAGAGGCATCATGATTGGAACACAACCCTGCATGTTTGAGCCTCAGTTCATCAGCTTGGTACTGACAACTAGCTAGCTAAACCATGTAATTAGATAGCAATTTTTATCGCCAAAGGGGCTCCAAAAACAATAAAACTAAGTCAATATTTAATATGGCTTTTGGTATGGGTCTATGTATATGTACTATGTATTAGGGATGTTCTCCCAAGCAGTTACATCTTGATATCGGTTAGATAAATATTTGTGCAATGATCCCTAGTCTAAAAAATGCATATTGTACCAAGATTCAAGAGGCTATTTGTCACATACATATACATACGGTCATACCACTAAAAGATACTAAAGTGTAACATTGGATAATTGACTAACCCTCGATTAAAGGTACTTTTATTTCTTTATTTATTTTCTTGACTTTGGCCTAAAGACTGACTGTTCTTTCATAGATGATTTCAGCTGACAGCATTGTGTTTGGGACAAGGTGCCAGTGGTCAGTGAGTGGTGAGATGGTGTGACAGGACACAATGCCACCAGACCAAAGTCATCATCCAGAGATTGGCACTGGCTGAATGCATCTTTATTCGGCCACTGCTCTCAATGGAAAGTATTTTCATCCTGCCTTAGTCCGGCCTCATTTTACAACGTGTTCATAATTTAGTGAGTAATTTAACGTAAAGTTTCGAGCTCAGTCATTTCTCTAATGCACTGTTTATTCCTGAGTGAGCTGCATTTCAGCTCAATTGAGCATAGGATTTTTGCTTTATTGATCTCCATCTACCCGGTGTAGCTAATGCATCGTTTTCCAGCACAGATCTACGGTTAAGCATTGCTGTAGTGGCACTTAAATGCAGGCCAATTTTGCTTTGCCATTTAACATCATTGGCTTCAAGCTGTATTGACGAACCTTTGACAATGAGTCAAAGATAATGCAATCAGCTATCCTTCTTCTTACCTTGCCTTTTGTATTTCCTGGCCTTGATCATTGTATTTGGAGATGAGCATTGCAATCATGTCGCATTCGCAATTGAACTGTGTTCCTTTGGACTGATCATCATTATATTTTACAGTGAATTCTGCTTTCCATTTATAGCACTTCACTAGTGCTGTTCTTATCTATAGTACTCTCAAGGCAAGTACTATTTCATCTTTTAAAACAGAAGTTCATTTAAGCATTCTTTATTGTACAGAGAAAGATTACATGGTACTGTGGGACACTTTTACTGTACTGGACTAGATTTCCTAGATGGTCAAAGGTTTTGTAGTTTATGTGTATGTGTGTAAATGTGTATTCATCCATATGAAGGTCCGCAGCCTTGCACCTTGTTGCTGCTTTGCTATGATATAGCTCCTGTAATTAAGAGAGAGGGCACAGATGAAGTATTGGTGTAAATTCTTCAATTGATATAGTGATCTAGCCTCTCTCTCTCTCTCTCTCTCTCTCTCTCTCTCTCTCTCTCTCTCTCTCTCTCTCTCTCTCTCTCTCTCTCTCTCTCTCTCTCTCTCTCTCTCTCTCTCTCTCTCTCTCTCTCTCTCTCTCTCTCTCTCTCTCTCTCTCTCTCTCTCTCTCTCTCTCTCTCTCTCTCTCTCTCTCTCTAAAGTTGAAGCAACAGCTGCGGCACATCCTTTGACTCAAGGCTAATTTGCTTTGTAAATTGTTCCTTATTTGCACATGCAAGTTGGCTTTGTGTTCGAGTATTTTTTTTTCTTTTTCGCTTGTTTGCTATATTTTTTTCTCCGATGTTCTAGCAGGTATGCGGGACATATTATCTAGTCTGAAAACCCAGCTTCTGAATGTGTAGTTTATATTGTTAAACTGCACCTTAAGAGGGTACCTGCCAAAGTAACATCATATTCAAGAAGACTAACAAAGGGAATCCCTGGTACTAGGTTTATGTTGTGGTACCCACTTCCTGTTTCATGGAGGTGTTGGTGTCCTTGAATGCTGTTGTATTCCCCTGGCAGGTGGGTCTATACGGACAGTGCTGCTGAAGTGTTAGTGTATGTCGAGTGGGTAGAGGATGGCCGGTTTGACAGCCACACTGAGGTGTGAACACCGGCACTCATGCATGACAGAGCATTATGTAAGCTAAGCTGCCTGTTGGCTCCCTTTCCTCAGTCTGGTTTGGAGAGAAGGCAGGAAACACTCTAATTTCAGCTCAGGAATTTGTTCAGTCAGCTGTTAATTAGAAGCAAATGATTGCGTAAGTCACAGTTATGTAGGCTATGCCTATGTTAATGAGACTCCCAAGTGTCTGAGGCCCTTCTTTGATCTAACCGTTGTCGGAAGGCTGTGTGTCCAGGTGGCCTTGATTCACACCTTTCCTGCTACTGATCCAAGTTCACCTGTCTATGGAGTCCTCACACGGATTGGGTTCTCTATACAAATGTTGCTGACTTGGTTATCAGATATAGCAGATTCTCAGCCTGCAGAGCCTTAATAATTTACTGGCTCAATAATAGTTGCACGACTTGTTCTTTGCTCAAGCACACCATTGCATTTAGGAGCGTGGCAGTGGGAGACTCACTTTAGTGGAGTGATTCGTAGAGGAGAGACAAGCTGAAAGGATGTAGCATACATCAATACAAAAGACGGTAGGGTGTTGTACCTTTTCACATGTCTCAGCTATATACTGTTTGTATTCTTCTGAGATGAAGGAGGTGGCGGAAGGGGAAGTCAGCAGCAGCTGAGGCACATCAGAGAGATTGGCTTTGTTGCTTTCATGATGACGGGCCCTGCCCTGCCGCAGTCCAGCCAAAACACACAGATCCCTTGTGTGTGGGTTGAAATCAGGAAGGAAACCAAAAGGCCTCTGAAGGGAAAGCGTGAACCTTGTGTTCTCAGAGAGAGGTGTGTGTGTGTGTGTGCATGTGTGCATGTGTGCGTGCGCGCATCAAGAAAGGGAATCTGTTGGTTTCTCCGGTGCCCTAGTTATCACCTGAAAGGTTACTCGCTGACACAGAGGCCACTACAGCACTGCAACCACACCACGTGAAGACGAGCAAAGGATTACACACACAAACACACGACAAGTTCTTTTTGCACGTGCATTTGCATCCAGGCACCGAGTTCACTAAAATTCACCTCAAAGCGTGCTCTTCAAGTGATTCCCTGAGGAATCTTTACTGGGCTCCTTCACTGTGCTTCCAAACCCTTCTCACATTTTATGGTCTCTCAACTACAGTTTTGTACTTGAGAATGAAGCAAGGAGAGTTCCCAGGAAAGTCAACTTGTAAAATATAATGTTGCTCCTCCTCTGCTTGCCCTGCGATTCACCCTGCTTGCCTTTTAAGGGAGTGGAATGCCCAGGCCACCTTGTGTCGAGTGGAAACCCACCGTGTCCCTGGCATCCACCCAGGTTTTTCCACTGTTTGAAGCGTTGGGTTAGACCTTTGTGTGTGCCTGTACTTCTGTGCACATGCCTTCATTCCATCTGAATCAAAGCTAGATAACTGGCCCCATAAATCTTCACGCAGCGGTGTCCTCCCTGGCAGTGCACATTTATTTCAGGCTAATCATCGACTGTCCACCTCAGAGAGAAGAAGGGAAAGTTATTACCGGGCCCTCATGCTTACCACTCTGGCCCCCCTGTCATACTGTACTTGTCTTTGTCCCCTCCAGAAAACGTTGGCCCACATTGAACACTTTTCCAGTGGAGCAATGAAGCTTTGAAGTCTTATTAATTTTCTCCACCCGTGTGAACGCTCTTAACTGCTCTTGACACACACACAACTGGCCCTCCCCCTCCCGTGGCAGAATTGAAGCCTCATTAAAGATATTTTTTCCAGGACTCTGAAATCCTTCATGATCAGTTTGCTGTACCTTAAATGTAAAGAATGTCTCTATTGTTTTTATTGATTTTATCCAGCATGCTCCTTTATGCATCAGATTGTGGGTCGGGTAGGGTGGGTAGATTGAAGTAATGCTGCATTTTTTATTTTTATTTTTTTTGCTTGTGAAGCACTTTTTCACCTATTGCAATTTATTCTGCTGGTTCATGATAATGAATCTCTACTCTTAAGATGAAAAAGTTCTCTAATGTAAGAACAAATATATCTAATTACATCTCTCTCTCTCTCTCTCTCTCTCTCTCTCTCTCTCTCTCTCTCTCTCTCTCTCTCTCTCTCTCTCTCTCTCTTTTTCACCCAGCTTGGAGGCGATGAGATGAGAGTAGACAGCAGGACAATCTATGTTGGTCATCGGCCATGTCCGGCCACTGAGGCCTTCATTCCACCTAAGTTCTGTACCAACAGGATTGTGTCATCCAAGGTAAGAAAATGCCCCCACACACACACACACACACACAGGACTTCCTATCACAATTCATGGCCGGGGATGGGTACCGAGACCCGGTATTAATCGGGCCCCAGGGCTAACTTATTAAAGACCGTCCTACTGATAAACTCAGACATTCCAGATTCTGTTAACTGTATTGGAGAAATTGAGAAAATTGATTTTCTATTTATTAAGGCTATATAAACCTTATCTTGCACCTTTTAGGGAATGGGCTAAATAAATGTTTACAAAGATAAGATCTCCAGACTGGTTCTCCGGGGCTAGGATATCGTCTTGACAAGGTAAAACGCTATTCAGGGAATAGGCGAAATAATTGTTCCTAAAGAGTAAAACAACAAATTATACGAGAAAATAAGGCAGTGTTAATTGTGTTCTTAATTGGTTTTATTTTTTTTATCTTAAAAAGTAAAATAAAATAACCAATAAGAGGAGCATTAAAGTACCTGATTGATAAGCAGTATCGGTAAGAGTAGTAGTACCGTTAAAATCCTAAAAAACCCATCCCTATTCATGGCATTTACACAGTTTTGAAGTCAAGATATCCATATCAACTGTTTCCTGCCCGACACCAAAACACTAATTTCGTAAGCACGTTGAGCTTCATGGGCCTGTCCCTGTTTCTCAACTCCCCAGTTTAGACCTGTCAGTTCTCCTCTATCCCCTCGTCGCATTCGGACCATCTTCAAATTGAACCCTTCTGTTGTTTTGAGCCCTCTCTTTCTCTGACCTTGTTTCTTTTGTCGACATATTTGTGTTCTCTCCGAAAGAAGTCCACTATCTCTGTCTGTCAGAAGAGTGTTGAAATACGCGACTGCTATTAATAAGCTGTAGGGCTTGGTGATTCAATCTTTCCCCCCTGGCTCCAACAGTCCCCTTATTCTCCTAAATCTGTCCCAGAAGCCCCCTGTCAGCAGAGAGTTGTGAGCAGGAGCCCTGTGATGGAGGATATGGATGTGAGGGTTGAAGGTGATGGGATGGGTAACTGTGAGGAGAGGAAGGGAGCAGGATTTATCGTGGTGCAAAGGGTCCCGGTAAGGATGGTTGAATCAATTTGCTTCCTCCAGTGTGTCGGTGTAAACAGTCTTTAATTATCCCGGCCGTGGTGTTTATGCTCCTCATGCTTCTGCCTTCCATCACCCTCCTGCTCTCACGCGCTCCAGCAACCAATCTCCTCCTCTGCTCACTGCCGCACCATCATATCACACAGGCGCACAAGCGCACCCTCCACCAACCATTTCTCATTACTCCCCCTCTCCCTTCTTTGTTTCGAAATGAGATGGCCCTTTCTGCTATTATTGCATTTCCACCGTGCCTCGTTAGGTGAAGACGTCCCCTCGTGTGTTTGTGTGTGTGCGTGTGTGTCTTGAGTGTTACTCAGTGTGCCTGTTTGTTTTTGTTGGGTCTTCCCTCTAGGGCATTGTTCAGCCGTCTCCCATGGATTTGGCAGATAAAAGTGTCGCCACAGTTACTAGAGTATCGGCAGACATGGCCACTTAAAAAGGATGACAGGGAAAAAAAAAAACAGAAACAGATCTGCTGCCAACTTGATAAGGTAATCGGCTCTCCATTCAGGGCTAGCCGAATTAGGGAGATAAGTCGCTAATCCGAATCAATGGAATACCTGCGGATCCCCAAGGGCTGGAGCCCTGGGCCCCGGACAGATCAGATAGGCAGTGAGCTATTGAAGTTGTCTCCCATTCTCAACACCCCACCTCCAGTCCCAGCTCAGGAAGAATACCCACATGCAAGTTGTGGTGGATATTGAATGTAGATAATCCACCTTCCCCTGCACTTTCTTCCTCTAACCTTTTTTACCTTGAAATGAGGCGGGGAAAACCCTGTGTTGGTCACCATGATATGCAGGATGTGCAATCAGCACTTTTTTTCTTCTTCTTTTTTTTTTTCTCCGTTCTGAAAGAATTTAGTTGTGGAACAAGGGGGTGGGGGAAGTATGAGCTGTGTTCAAGGTTGGAGTTGGGAGGGGATTTCTAGCTCAAGGTTGAGTTAAGGTTAGTTCCATTTTACCTCTGCGGTATTTGGAAATGACGCATCCAGGTTTTGGGCTGATATACCAAATAATCTATACTCTACCCTCATGACAGTGTTGTGTATGAAATCTGTTATTGTCAAGAAAATGTGTATTGCAAATCCACCTTCCCATCACACTTTCTTCCTCTAACCTTTTCTACCTTGAAATGAGGTGGGGAAAATCTTGTGTTAGACATGGGGCTGAATTCAAACCGACATTGCAATTTAACAGAGCGCAGTTTTCAAATCGCAAAGGCTGCGATTATTAAAAATAAAAATAGAAAGTGTTCTACTTATGTCACACAATCTAATCAATAGGACTGTCCAGGGCTGGCTCTTCCTATCGGCAAGATAGGCCTAAATAGCCTACCCCCCGGCCAATAGAGATTGTTTTAAGCGAACCCCAGCGTGGCATGTGCTGCTGGCAGGGCCCAGAACACCTGTAGAGTCCGAACTGAGGCTCTTCCAGAACACTGCGCCTGTTTGTATTTTTTTTTACCTTTTTTTACTTTAATGGGCATAAAGCTGTCCCTTAGCACACGGAGCAGCACTCCATGTATGTGGACGTTAACGAGCAACATTTTTATAAAAAAAAATACATCTCTGCTGAAACACTTCATATTTTTCTCATGATCATTTTCCGATTTGAACAATTACAAAGCTTGAAGTTAAATGAATGAATCTTCTACTGTGATTGAAGGTTTTTCTTTTAACAATTCAATAGTTAAATAAAGATCTGTTATTCATATCAATCCAATCCATGTTTTGTTCCCAATCACGCTGGAACCATGACACACCACTTTTCCCACGTGTTTGTGACGTCGAACGTGACGTCCCAGAAAAAAACACCATTTCTCCTGGCAATGGAAAAGGTGTCAATCGCCTATTTTAGCAGGTTTACCCGCATTAAAAAAAAAAACCTGGGTAAACCCATCATTTTGGTGTGAAAACGATATTTGATATGCAGAGTGTGCCATCAACACACTTTTTCTTTTGCACTTAATTTGTATACTTTTCTTCTCTCCCAACAGTACACAGTGTGGAACTTTCTGCCAAAGAACCTGTTTGAACAGTTTAGAAGAATAGCAAATTTCTACTTCCTCATCATCTTCCTGGTGCAGGTAAGGGCCGGTGTGTGTGAGTGAAGAGGACGTGTGAAGTTAGGGACTTTTAGGTGCCCCGGCCTGAAAGGGGCCTAGTTGTGGAACTCAGTTTGTTCCGAGTTTATTTGAGTGGTATTTGGTCATGGGAAGTACGTGAAAGATGTACTTTACAAGCAGATCTGCATTTGTACGGTGGCAGGTGTGAAATTACCATCTATTTCCCCTCGAGTCATGTGCATTTCTACACATGGGACATTTGTGTGCAAAATTCCCAGTCATGCTTACACATTGGTACTTCAATGCTTTTCTTTAACTAAATCAAAACCTCTATTCTTACTGTAAAACCTTTCTGTTGAATTTCAGTCGCTAAAACAATTTAGAAAACGAGGCTTAATTATCTGGCACTGATAATCTAAATGAATTGAATGAAACGATGCAGTAAGAACATTTTGAAATAGAGTTGCATTGGAATGAGTGAGAATATTTCACCTCTAAAACTTTACCTGATTTGTTTTGCTTCATTGCTTCACTTTATTTATGAGGCCAGCCCTCTCTAATACCCTTTT
This sequence comes from Zeus faber, assembly GCF_960531495.2. Classification (NCBI taxonomy): domain Eukaryota; kingdom Metazoa; phylum Chordata; class Actinopteri; order Zeiformes; family Zeidae; genus Zeus; species Zeus faber. The sequence goes on from NC_137199.1 coordinate 24,335,982, forward strand.
CCCACTGAACCAAAAACCTGGTAAGACCCACTAACATCCGACATTTGTCATCAGTGGGAAAGGAAAAACCCGCGTTTCAGTTCCAGGTCAAAAGACCCTGCAAGAGACACGGTGTGGGGTGGGTGTGGTTTGAGCAGCCACACATGACCTGGATCTAGGTGATTGGGTCAGAGTGGCTACATACCTGTTGCTCGTTGGTTGGTCTAACGATCAACAGGTTCAAACCCCCATCCCCACACGCACTCAGGATAGGAGCCCTGTCATGACATGTTCCATCTGCTCCTGGCTAAATCCAACTGGCCCACTCTCTACAATAAACTGGTGTCTACAACCCCATCTTCTGTGTCTCTGGCCCGGAGGTCCCTGAACACGCCACTTGTGTGGCGCGTGGTAGGCAAACCTGCCACACACGGCTTTTAATCGGCTCCACCTCCCATCGGCTCTGATGTAAACAGGGCATCCGGGTCGACCTTCTTATTTTGGTCCCCTTTACCTGCCAACGCGAGTTGGAGTTCCGGACGCTGCCATTTAAATAGACAGGAATATCCGTGTATCATTCCATCATTTCATATTTGATTTTCCAAAATCAGAACTTATTGACCTTTTTTCCCGCATGGTGGACCATGAAATGTTGTAAGTGTGGGGATCACTCCGTGGGCAGCACAACAGAGAACCCCCATGTTCCTCGCCGGGCACCGAGCCCCTCCCCTCCGCTGAAGGACTGGTGCAGCATGGATACTCCACACTACTTCTACAGTAGTGTTGAGTCCTTCACGAAAGATCTGATTTTTTTGAACGGCTAAAATTTCTTTTTTTCTCTAAGTTTTACAGTCTCCTCTACTGTTTTATTCCTTATCACTTACAGAAAAAAGAACATCATTTCTACTGGCAATGGGAATAACCAGAGTAAACCCGGTGTAAAAATGGTGTACACATCCTGTATGCGCGCATCTTGACAAATACAAATGTTTAGTCTTTATGAATTTATTGAACCTGTTTTTAAGAGTCAATAATTTATTCATCAAGTAGCCTGTCAAGATGGAGATACTTTGCGGACTGCCAACTAAATAGTGCTCTGCTCTCCACTCCCAACATCTCTTCTTCCTCTATTCCTGTCTTCTGGGATGTTGCTGGGGAGAGGAGCATGACGGGCCCGCATCTGTCCTTGCTTTTCCACCCCCTCCTTAATCTCTCCCCTCTAGTTTTCTCTGACCCGCAGGGATGACATTTAAGATAAACAGTGCAGTGTCCAGTGTAAACAGGTGCTGGTGTTGATCCCTCTGAGGAGCAATGTGCAGTCACTGCTACCAGTCACACTGAATGGGCTCACTGAGTGACAGCCCAGTACTGTACTAAATCAGGCACTGAAAGATACAGTTACCAAGTATTTTGGTAGTCCTTAAGTCATTAGTGGATTGATCACTTCAGAATTTTTGGTATTTTCCCACTTCCCTTGTTACCGTTAGAATAGACTTGTCTTATTATCCGTGTATGTTTTGTTTTATATATCCTTTAATGCCAGTACAGTATGTCTATGCTAGGCTTGGGCCGATTTACGATTCAAACGTCACGATCGAATCGACTCCATTGATGGAGAGAGAGAGAGAGAGAGAGAGAGAGACTTTTTACTTAAGTTAAAGTACAATAACCCTGACACAAAATGACTAGTGAAAGGGAAATCACCACATTAATGTCTCTTAAGTAAAAAGTACTTTCTCTTCAGTGTCTCTTCATGTAAAATGAGTTGTCATATTCAGTGTCCTGATATCACAGAGCCTAAAACACAGCATAAAGTGCCTACTCTCCATTTTTTCTGCAAATGAGTACAAAATAAAATGGTAAAACATGAATCTGTTTGGTTATTGTTTGGTGTATTATATTGATGTATGCGTATTTGTTTGTTTCGGTCCTGTAAAGTGTGTGTGTGTGTGTGTGAGCATGTGAGTCAGTGGGTGTCCTGTGTTTGCTGACAGTGTTTACCCAAGCTTCCATGTGGTTGGCATTTCTCCACTAATCCATGGGGGAAGGAGAGAGGGAGTGGGGGTTAGATACATTTCCCCTGGAAGGCTTCATTCTGGACCCCCCCCAACAATTTTCCCTTCCTGTCCTCGTGTATTTCCCTTTCTCGCTGGGTTTTTCACTTACTCTCTCCCCCACTTATCTTTTCTTTCTCACTCCTTCACTTTGTTTTGCATCTCTTTCCCTGCCTTCCATCTCTCTGCAGCGCTGCACCGCTGACGTCAGCAGCCAGGAAGCCCTCTGTTCTTCTCAGGGCTACAAATAGACACAGGCTGATAAAAAAGCACCACTCTCTCCTATAAATAGCCCCTGCACTGCCTTTGCTGGGCCCTGATCAAATGGGAGCAGAGCAGGGGTGAGGGAGAAAGTCGGGGTGGGAGTGAGTGTGAGACATTATTGGGAAAGGTGGAAAAGAGAGGCCTGTAACGCTGCCCTCGGACCCCGGGGACCCACTGTCCGTTGCTCACTCTGATAATAATCATAATTCCTGGCTCGGATGTATGGGCTCTGCACCGCTCAGCCTGATATCACAGCACATCTGTGGCACAGTTGTATCCTTTTCTGTTTTTTTTCTCTCTCTGTCTCTCTCTCTCTCTCTCTCTCTCTCTCTCTCTCTCTCTCTCTCTCTCTCTATATATATATATATATATATATATATATATATATATATATATATATATATATATATATATATATATATATATATATATATATATTTTTTTTACTATATTTTTTTTGTGTTGGTTTGTATTTGGTGCAGAGGAGGTGAGGTCTCATAAGGACACTGGTAGAAGTAGGGCTTTTCTGAAATAAAAATGGGGGCTATTCTGAAAGGATGTAGTTGTGAAACAGGAAGAAAAAAAAAAGTATGAGCAGTGTTCAGGGTTGGGGAGGTGATTGGTAGCTAAAGGTTGAGTGTAGGTTAGTTTCGTTTTACTTCTGCGGTATTTGGAAAAGACGCATCTCAGGTTTTGGGCTGATATACCAAATGCTCTGTACCACACGTACCAAACGCTCTGTCTGCTCTCACGACAGTGTTGTGTATGAAATCTGTTATTGTCAAGAAAATGTCTATTGCAAAAATACTTTGTTGTGCCCACCACAAAAAGGCCTTTGAAGAAAAGTGACATAATTAAGACCAAGGGATTGTGAAAAGTGGCTTTCTGGTTATGAGATACAGCAGCACCATCATTTTTCTATTTGCTATTAGTTTAAAATGTTTGCGTAAGGCCCACTCAACAGTGAAGCCTCGCCGCTCTGCATTGCCGTTCCCCCGGCTGTGCTCTGCGGTCAGGGATCTGTATCGCAGGGACATACTGTGCCCCGTACTTGCCGGCAGTCACTCTCCATATTTCTGTAATCGGCCAGCGTGTGATCCAGCAGTGGTACCTACAGATGGTGGGGGCGGGCTGTTAGCTACTTATGAGATCCAAAGGCGTTCCAACACAATAATCTGACCTTCATCACCCCCGTTGTCGAGCTGGACATTTTAATCCGGGCCTAGGTACAAGCAGGGACCCAAGACAGCTTTAACTTCACTTTACCTTGGGAGGCACTCAATAATCCAAAGACTACACAGCCCATGGGGAAAGTGCCCGGTGTAATGACTTTTTAACACAGCCCCATCTCAAATCCCTGTGTACACTCACTCTCCTATTGAAACATTAATTTGCCTCACCTTTCGCTCCCTACACTTGGGGCTGCTGCAGCGAAGCTATTATTTCATCTCTGTCCTGACAGGAATAGCCTGCTCCTACAGATATAATGCAGCCTTTACTTTTCCCCTTTCCCCTGATTCTGCAGTCCTCCTAATGGTTCAGTGTGCACTAGTCCATCCCTGCCTTGTAATTGATTTATCCTTCGTTAATTGTAATCACAGCAAAGCTTGGATAGCTGTGTGTGTGTGTGTGTGTGTGTGTGTGTGTGTGTGTGTGTGTGTGTGTGTGTGTGTGTGTGTGTGTGTGTGTGTGTGTGTGTGTGTGTGTGTGTGTGTGTGTGTGTGTGTGTGTGTGTGTGTGTGTTGGTAGGTGCATGTAGATTGCCAAGAAAGTAACGTCTGTGTCTCATTCTCAGTCAAGTCACAGGTGAGGGGAAAGCACCAGAGACTGTTTCGCAACACGTCCCCTGCTCTTGCTTGAGTTGATGTCTATCTGACAGCTTGTAAGACTGCCGGCCAGAATACAAACAAGTCTGCTGCTGCGTGTCTGTAGCGTAGGGGTGCAGATACATGCTGTAGTATGCATTCTGTCTCTATGGGCAGCCAGGCTTTATGCTGATGAGCCAGAAAATGCCACCCTGACTCCTTGATGGTTTTACAATAAACAAAACTCATTCTTAAAGGGGACCTATTATGGTCCTTTTCAACAAGTTAATATAGGTCTCTGAGGTCCCCAAAACACGTTTTTGAAGTTTTTTGCTGAAAATACCAGATTATTCATTCTAGCAATTCTAACATGCATCTAATCCAGCGATTCCCAACCTATGGGCCGGGGGTATTGCAAGTGGGCCGCCAAATCATGGGCAAAACACATTGATTTTTATTGAAAAATGAATACAAAATGAATCATTCCAAAAATGTTTTTAAATGTAAAAAAATAATAATCATTCATGGTATTTTTTCTTTAAAACCTTCAAAAATGCATCATCACATATAGATAAGAACTTATGGTAGGGCGTACTACGTCCAAGCTGGACCATGATCAACGTGCACCTGTACATTTTTGGAACTTGAGGTGATAATCAAAATGGATGGTTGACTAGCATTAGGCACACTGAAAAGGAAAGAAGCCACTGGTACATCATCCAGAAGCGAACTCCCGGCAGGACATTGGACAGGTAGGACAGTCACGCCTGTCAAACAAAAAAGAACGGTTTGGAGAAAGTACAGCGCTGAATATTTATCTATATTTATATATCAAACAAAGCTCTGAAGCCATGTAAACTGCGCCGTCACCTCGAGACAAAACACCAACCTAACATGTCCGAGTTGCTTGAATTTTTCGATAATAAACTCAAGGAGTACCAGGGCAAGAAGAAAGTCATCGAAACGTCATGTATGGGCACTGAGAACACAAAGGCAGTCGGGTCGCCCGACTCATGGCCAAGCCTGGTAAGCCTCATACAGTCGGGGAGAATTTCATTCTTCCTGTCACAAAAGTGATCGTGGGGGTGATGTTTGGAGAGAAGGCGTGCAAGCCAATCAACCTCATCTCATTGTCTGTTAACTCAGTCAGACGCAGGATTGACGAGATGGCAGAGAATGTGTCAGAACAGCTGATAACGAGCGTATGAGAGTCGTTTTTATGCCCTCCAACGGGATGAATCAACAGACATCACAAATATGTTAAACCTGCTTGCCTATGTAAGGTATGAAAACAATGGAGAGATAAACGAAGAGTTCCTGTTTTGCAAATCTTTACTGACGCGTTAAACTGCTTTTGACATTCTGAACGCGTTTATAGTTCATTGATCGATCCAAATGTGTGGGAGTGAGCACTGATGGGGCCCGTGCAATGCTAGGCCACTGCAGTATACACAAAGCAGGACTGGCTGTAAAGAAAATGCTGCAGATCTAAAGACTGTTCTAGATGAGGCTGTCAGGGTCAACTTCATCAAAAACCGCCCACTGCAATCACTTTTATTTCCCGTTTTATGTGATGAGATAGGCAGTGACCATAAGCAGCTACTGTTACACACCGAAGTCCAGTGGCTCTCAAGGGGGAAGGTACTGATGCAACTTTTTGAATTGTGTGGTGAGGTGAAGGTGTTTTTTCTCGACACATAGTTTGAACTCACACTCACACATCGCTTCAGTGATTTTGAGTGGCTCGCTAAATTGGGATACCTGGCTGACATTTTCAGCCGCTTAAATGGACTCAACCTCAGTTTCCAGGGAAAAGGGGATGGTAGCTCAGGCGGTAGAGCTGGTGGTCTAGTGATCTAAAGGTTGCTGGTTCGATCCCAGGCTCCTCCTGCTAGCATGCTGTAGTGTCCTGAGCACGACACTTAACCCCTAATTGCTCCTGATGGCAATTGTAACAATTGTTACAAACAATTGTAAGTCGCTTTGGATAAAAGCGTCTGCTAAATGACTAAATGTAAATGTAAATGTAAAAGCAGCTGTACCTAGGTACAAGTACCTGACAAACTTTGGGCTTCCTGTTGCTTCTGAGTACCCCGATCTGTCCGACACAGCTGTGCAATTTCTGATGCCTTTCCTGACGACGTATCTCTGTGAGACTGGCTTTTCAGTGTTTGTGGCATTGAAGACGAAATACAGGAATAAACTGAAAACTGTTGTACCTTAAGCCGGACATCAAGCATTTGGTGTCTGCCATGCAACATCAGCCTTCTCATTAGGTGAGTTAATATTAATGCGCTCCAGTTATTATCAGTTTTATCAGCGCTGGCGTGAGTCTTTAGGCTACATTCAAAACACTGTGCCCTTCAGACAGCGCTTACTAGATACCGTTACTAACATTATGCGAAAGTTCCATATATATAAGGTTATTTTAAACCCACCTCTTTTTTTTTTTGTTTTACCACTACTGCACTCTATGTATGAGAATGCATATGATTGTTAAAATATACGTCCTCTGAAAACGCACTTTTTGGCTCCCGTATGACTTCTGGTTGGATGTGGGCCCCGAGATTTTCAAGTGGGCCGTGAGTCAGAAAAGGTTGGGAACCGCTGATCTAATCCACCCTGTTCCAGGACGGTCTGTTTAGAGCCTCCCTCCCAAGGCCCTTAGTTCTGTGAGCCAATGGGGGTTTGATCACAAGTTCCGGGTTCTGTGAGCCAGTTGCTGAATCTTCACTCTTATTATATCTACAGGCCTAATTTTAAATTCTGATCTGATTTTGGTTGCCGTGCTTCAAAAAAATACATATTTTTTATTCGTTTTGTTGGAGATACGCACAGGGGATTACACTTTAGTCTATCTACTGCATACTTTTTTTTTAAGAAAGAAACACAGCAGAATTATTTTTTAAACACTTAAATTTCCATTATCTGTAGTTTGTTCATGGACTAGGACTTGGTATTAATTCCTTTCTTGTAAAACATTTGTGCTGGTCTGTAAGCCAACAGAGCAGTTCCCAGCGGCACTTGTTATTCTCCAGCCGTGGGTGGAGTTACTCAGATGGAGGGCGGTTCTAATTCTACTGAGGCCCTAAATTATGTAGCTAAGGACTGTAAAAATCTGAACGGCATGTTTCATGACATGTTTTCTGAAATAAAACATGAGTGACTGAGTTTTACTTCACAGTTTGTGTGTTAGTATGCCCACTAGAGACCCACATTTATGTGCGCAAATACTGAAAAGGAGAAGTTTTTATAGGTCCCCTTCAAGCCTGTGCATGTTGTGTTTTTTTTGTTTATTTTTAGCCTAGGTGTTCAGGTCAGGTGGTAATTCTGTGTTGGTTGTTTGTGATGGTCTACCTGGTCTATGAACTGACTGCTTCTTAATTTTCACACACACACACACACACACACACACACACACACACACACACACACACACACACACACACACACACACACACACACCAGATTCTTCTCCAGCCATGCTCAGACCCAGAGGTAGAAAATATGGGTTCAGAAAGTAAAATTCCCCTCCACGATGTGGATTTGCTAACTAGCAACAACCCAGAGGTCCAACTAATGAGTGAAATCAGCTGGATCAGTGCATGTGTGGATAACAAAAAATGGCAGCACTTTTACTCTCTCAAGCTGGAATTTTCCACCTCTGTTCAGAACTGACAATCACGGTGGTTGTACGGATGAAAGTCCCTGCTCCTGGATCCCTTCATACAGAGATACACACATCCCTTTCACTCACCAATAAAACTATTTGGGGGAAAAAGGGAAAAAAGAGAAGTCCCCCACACACACAACGACTACACCCTGCAGTTAAGCGGAGCCCTGCCTGTTGCCCTTAACTGACAAGCCTCCCTCTGAGCCTGCCCTGGCATGCACTGCAGTTGGACTCTCTAATTTGTTCCATGTATAGTGTAATTTCACTTTAACTTCTTGTCTATATTTGTTGTGGCTGTTTACAGGACACTTATACACTCTTGTTGTTCTTATGTTCCCATTAGGTCATAGTGGATACCCCCACAAGCCCAGTCACCAGTGGCCTACCTTTATTTTTTGTCATCACAGTCACAGCTGTCAAGCAGGTGAGACACTACTCTGTGTGGCAGATGGTCGCTGATAGCAGACAGACAAACAAACATGCATTGCCGATTTACCGTGCTCTCTCTCCTTCTCTCACATTCTCCGCCGTTTTCGTACGTGACTAACACTCTCTGAAGTGTTGGATTAATGTGCTCTGCTGGTGCATTTTGATTGGGGAGAAATGGCGAGTACACTCTCTGGGAACATGAGCCAGTCACAAGAGGGAGTCTATTATGCAGAAACAAATTATCAAGGGGAGTGTCTCTTTCTCTTACCCCGAGTCCCAGCTTTAGATGTATTGTTTGAGGATTGCCTTTTTGGTTAGCCCACCGCTGGGCCTTTGAAATGCACAATAGAGGGTGGTCTCCTTCCAAAAATATATGGGGCGCGCTGATAGTGTGGGGCTGGCTTTGAAGTGGGGAAACAGTGCCATTGTCTTGGCTCTATTTAGTTGAGCTATATTGAGCACTGTCTATCTGTGGAATGACTTTTTCACCTACCCCACACTCTCACAGCGTCACTCCCACAGACTATCCACCTGCCCATCACTTTTCCCTGTAACCCCACACTATGCACCAGCTTCCAGCCATTCCCTCCTATGGCACCGCATCCCGAATCAAAATGTTGTACCTCATGCAATTTTAGCCTCTGCATTTAGTTTTTACCAACAGTCTACGTGTATTCACAGTTGGGTCAAAGTTACCTTCCCTAATAATGCACCTCTGTATGCCACATTGCCAGAATGTTTCTGTATCTGAAAAGGTTTTTTACGATATGGTTTCATATCCTGTATTGACTCATTGCAAATATTTTAATTGCTGTGTGCCAGCATATCTATCTTACCATTTGTCCCTGCATCAATGTCAAATAGACACGTACTTGTAAATGTTTTGTATAAATAAGTACTATCTATTGCAAGGGCTATGAGGACTGGCTGCGCCACAAAGCAGACAATGAGGTGAATAAGTACCGGGTGACGGTGCTTGAAAACGGGCGAAGAACATGCAAAGAGAGCGAGAAGCTCAAGGTACATTTCACCACCTCTATCTTTGCCAAAATCTTCTGGTATAGATATATGGATGTGGCAAGCTAGAAGCTAGACTGAATAGTAGAGCTGGTCTCAACCTACTAAATAGGTTGAGACCTTAATTCATGCCATATGTCGCCATAATTTGAATCAATGGTACCAACAAGTTAGTCAGGATGTAGTGTGAACATATCTATTTTATTTAGTCCCATTCTTTATGGAGTGTGTTTATCTCGCATGTGTGCAGACATATTTAGCAGTTACATGACCTTGCTCTTGGCGTAGATGGAATTGCCTTTGTAGTGTTATATTATATTGTTGCCAGTACTTACACATTCGAGTGTGACAATTTAAATAGCTTTCAACGGTGGTAAATCTCGGGTCACAGAATAAATGATCAAGTATATAAAATGAATGCTTTTGGATACTTTGTTAAACACTTGGTTACTAAATACTTGGTAGCGAATATTAACAAACGGTATTGAACCAGGTTGGAGACGTGGTAGAGGTAGAGGAGGACGAGACATTTCCCTGTGACCTGATCCTGCTGCAGTCCAGCAGGGACGACGCCACCTGCTTCGTCACCACAGCCAGTCTGGATGGAGAATCAAATCATAAGGTAACACCAGGAGCACCAGTGGTTGGAGCTTAGTCAACCTTTCTTTTTCTCCACTTTTTACTTCATGTGTAGTGGCCTAAAGCGTGTACTGGCTGTGTGGTTAAATATAACAATTTTAACACTCCCCATTTCGCTTCCGCAGTGCACTAGAGAGGTTTGTGTATGTGTATGCACATTCACATGTTTTTTTTCACACTTACTTGTGACTCACAGTTTCTGTAATCCTGTGTTCCACTAAGAGTGATAAGTCGACAAAGGCCACCTGACCTCAGCCAGTCGGCACTCACACACGCACTCCGTAATTCTGCCTCTCACCCATCTCCAGACACACTACACAGTGCCAGACACAGAGAAGGATCTGGAATCTCTCAACGCCACCATCGAGTGCGAGCAGCCTCAGCCTGACCTCTACAAGTAGGCCCTCGCCGCGTGGTCCTCAGAGGTTTACACTAAAAGCTTGCGTTACCCGCCTGTGATGTTTCCATTGGGATCAAATCAAAGGCCAATTTAAAATGTACTGATTGACTGTAGTGGTAACATAGAGATTGTAAAGTAACAGGGTTGTCCCGGGACCATAGTGTATTTATTTTAGGCCGTGGAAATATTATGACTTGTTGCGTTAGGTCTGGTATGCCTGGGACGCTTACCAGGAAATGAAGAACACGCAATCACCCAGTTCGTATCTTCACATCTTTAGTAATTCATTTATGGGAACTTCTGGCTCCCTCTATCGATAAACAGTGGGACCTTAATCCGTTTAGCAGGACATCAGAATGGTATTTAAGACGTACACAGAGTTTTGAGCCAGATGCTGACTTTTCAGAGTCAATAAAACCAACAGTGTCAGTGCCAGAATGTCACTGGCAAACCACCAGTAATTAGGTGGCTCCCTAATTTCTGCACCAGTTAGTGACTTTGCTGTGATGGGAAGATGGTAATGTGATTGCCTTACATTGGAAGCAGGCACAATGTTGTCTTCTATTTGTTTTTTTTTGGTTTTTTTTATCCCATTGAAGTAAGGAAAAAAGAGTCAAGACTATTTTAAGTATCAAAGTGATTAATTAATGACACAATTGGGTATTTGTGAATGGGTACAAGAGAGTAATTAAATACCTTGTCAACAGTTTCAACGTGTTTGTCTATAGGCTTCTATACGTTTTTTGTTTTTTTTTCCAATTTTAAAATCAGTAGTTGGCTCAGTTGAGCAAAGAGCCGCATGATAGGCTAGACAAATGCAAATATATCCATCTGTGCAAGCAACCAGAACCACTGACAGATCATAGTCTATTGAAATCCAACAATCAGCCAATGAACAGTAAACCAGGATGAGAGGGCCTGCCAACTCTCCTATTCCTGTCCCAGAAAAGCTTCCAGCCAGCACAAGATGCCACTTACTAAGATTTGGGGTATATTGGTACAGTACCTCACTCAAGATGGGTACTATATATGGGTACCTGGTTTAAGATGGTTACAGTATATGGGTACCTGGGTTAAGATGAGTATATGGGTACCTGGGTTAAGATGGGTATATGGGTACCTGGTTTAAGATGGGTACTTGGTTTAAGATGGGTGTATGGGTACCTGGGTTAAGATGGGTACCTGGTTTAAGGTGGGTGTATGGGTACCTGGGTTAAGATGGGTACAGTAACTGGGTACCTGGGTTAAGATGGGTATATGAATACCTGGATTAAGATGGGTATATGGGTACCTGGTTTAAGGTTATAGGGGTACCTGGCTCAGATCACAGTGGTGACTCATGAAGAAGGCTGTAGTGTAGGGTCATAACAATGAAACTATTGACAAGGTGTTTTAACATTTCTCCAGTCTATATACTCAAACCGTATCATTATATATCGTGAAGAGACTGTTTAACCTCTCACACATCCTGTGTTAATAAATATTTTTATTGATTAGTTGATGAATTGTGGTCTTGCAGGTTTGTTGGGCGTATGCACATATACAGGACTGATCAGGAGCCTGCAGTGAGGTGAGCGCTTTCCCAATCTTGGCACAAATCAATTGGCCCAAGCACTTATTTTTCTTGGCATTGCCATGAAATCTTTATTTCATTGATCCATAACTCCAAACAAAACATTTCATTAAAACCACACTGCCACAGAATTAACCAGCCCTTCAAAGTTCTGTTGCAGGCATTTGCCATCGACTGCTTTGTAATGGCCAAATATAAATGTCAATGTGTCCTTCTCAAGAACATGGAGACCAGTGTAAAACCCAGACCTCAGACTAGAGCAAAACACAAGCTGTGTCTGTTGCAATTGGGTATTTGAAACATGATGCCAATTTAGCTGCCATATGGCACTTGAAGCTAGCACCATTACCAAGTTGCCGAGTTGTGTCTGTTGGTGTGATTGTTAGGTCTTTGGGTCCAGAGAACCTGCTCTTGAAGGGGGCCACGTTAAAGAACACTCAGAAAATCTGTGGTGAGTCACAGGATTCACTTAAATGTGAAAACATTGTTTAATGCCATTTTGGGTCTAAAGAATGGTACCTTATCCAACCTCAAAACTTCTGCCCCCCCTCTCAACTAGGTGTGGCAGTTTACACCGGCATGGAGACCAAAATGGCTCTTAATTACCAGGGCAAATCACAGAAACGCTCAGCAGTAGAGAAGTATGTTGGGTCGGGGAAAATGAGTGTATACTCAGAAGTAAAACAAAAAAAAAAGAAAGTCATGTTCTCTATGGAATGTGTTAAGTTTCTTTTATGAATTGTTCCTAGGTCCATCAACGCCTTTCTTCTGGTTTATCTTTGTATCTTGGTGAGCAAGGCCTTGATATGCACTACACTTAAGTATGTTTGGCAGAGTAAGCCCGGGCAGGATGAACCATGGTACAACCAGAAGACCCAAAAGGAGAAGGACACCAACCAGGTGAGGGACGCACTAAAGTAACTTGCTCAGGGAAAATGCCAAAAGGGGGGTCCCTGAACTAGAGGAGGGCCCTTCAAAAATGAAGTCCTACTTACCAAGTTGAACACCTCAATCTACTGCCAAGGGTTGGATTATGGGGATGGATGTTGATTGTGGAGGGTGGGTGAGTGTCTTTGTGTGTGTATCAGGGGACCTGTAATGTTGTGCAAGCACAACAACAGTAATAAATGATTTTGCCATTGCAGTGAGCTTTCAAATGAAAGTGTCTGAGTTCCTAAATTCTGTGCTTTTGTGCAACAATTTGTGTAAATATGCTTACTCACTCTCTCTCCCTCTCTCTCTGACTCCTCCTCCAACAGTACCTGAAAATGTTCACGGACTTCCTGTCCTTCATGGTGCTTTTCAACTTCATCATCCCAGTTTCCATGTACGTGACAGTGGAGATGCAGAAGTTCCTTGGCTCCTTCTTCATCACTTGGGACAAGGACTTCTTTGACCCTGAGATCCAGGAGGGGGCACTCGTTAATACCTCGGACCTCAATGAGGAGCTCGGACAGGTGAGTCGGCCAGAAAAGGTAGAGCGTCGCATAACATCATGTACTGTACTAGCCACTTAACCAGTGCTTACAGTATGTACTGTACGGTCGCTAAGCCTAAATAGAAAATGCTGGTTCTTTTGTTGCCTGTCATATGACCTCTGTCTAAATGAAGAAAACATCAGTGACTCTTAAGCATGAACAGCTTAATTGGGCCTGATTGGCTGCACCGTCCTGACTTCTCAGACTCTTACTGCACTTCAGACTCTGCAGTCGCAGATCAACCACACCTGGTTTGCCAGATTATTATTTTTTTAACTGAAAGGTGACGCTTCGTTTAACTGATTTATGTAGTCCAATTCTGTCGGGGAGTAATTGCCTAATGTTATTGCTGAAGCCTGTTAACTCTGCAAGTGTTTTCTTTTGGCGGCCTTTGAAGAAGCTGTGATGTAGTTTTCTCATCTTGCCTGCAGGTGGAGTACGTCTTCACGGACAAGACGGGCACCCTCACCCAGAACAACATGGAGTTCATAGAGTGCTGCATTGACGGATTTCAGTACAAGTGCCAGGACGTAGGCACACAGTTGGACGGCTTCTCTGTCACAGATGGGCCCATGAACAAACTGCAACGGAAGGCTGACATAGTGAGTGCTGTGGTTCCCCTCCATCTGTCGTAAAGACCAGTTACACACACACCAGTACCCGGACATTGCATAACTCATTGCTCGGGAAGACCCTTGAGAGACCACCCACATGCGCTTCTTGCTTCCGTCTGCGCCGAATTCTGAGGGAGAAGGAGCAGTGGCCATCCATGTGACATTAATACTGATATCATTTAACGCCTGATAACATTTTACAAACTCTTAATGGTAGGGGTGTCACAATTTTCCAAATCCACGAGTCAATTAGACTTTTTAAGGTCACAATTCGATTTTCGATTTCAGCATATGTATTTTTTTCAGCACTGACGGCTATGCCATTGTTTGACTATCGAGTCTTCATTTGTAAAGAAAAACACTTGTTTCTCGAAACGTAACTTTTATTTGAATATTAAAAATGATAAATAATGAGGAAAAATACGAGAATATTTAAACAACACACCTAAACGGTAAAGAGCTTTACCATAACTAGACTTCAGAATAATAAACAATAAAATACTTATTCCACTACTTTTGAGCTACTTACCAAAATAAGCACAGAAAAACCGATGCTATTTTTGCCAGAGTGGGGCGCTGGTCATATAAAGGCAAATTACTACCCACAGCTTTGCAGCTCCGATCAGAGCGATCTTTTCTCCAAACAAAGCAAATAAAAAATCCTGATGTATTTAATTTACACCTTTTCCTGCTGCTGCCCTGCTGTGGAGCAGATCGCAGATCCCTCCCGGAAAAAACCCGCTCGTATTCTCACGGTCCGGTGGTTGGGAGCCTTTGCGCTAGAGGACATTCCGTCGTTGGTGGTTAGCTTTATTTTTCACCTTCATCGCCACGTCTGTGGAATTACTGGACATTCTGGTCAAAGGTTGACTCTCCCTTGAACACACAGTGGAACGCCGTAGGAGAGAGAAATGCGCCGGTGCGTCGTGTGTCTTCGCCGACACACAGGATGAACTTTTACTGAATGTTATTGTTAACCTGCGGCCCTAGTGCCAGGTGAGCGGGTGCAGTGTGCATTGAGGGATGCGGCGCAGCAGACCCCTCCGGAGCCGACCGCAGCTCGCCCAACTCCAAGTCGGTGCGGAGCGGGGCGAGCGGCAGTCGACTCCGGAGTGCCCGGCATCCCCCAGCACACAATGCATACCACCCCAATATATTGCATATATATTTTTTTACTTTTTTTACACTTTTTTTTGTGTTTTCTAATATGCAGCAGGGCTTGACAAAAAGCTTTTGCAGTCATTTGTCTATAAGACATATTTTCTACGTGTCTAAATGCACAAATCACTCCCAAATTGTTGGTTTGTTAGATTTAGCAGTAGCAGTGCTTCACATTAACTAGAGCTTAACTGTTTTGATGGATGGCGTTAATTGTAACAAATGGGTTAACTGTTACAGGGCATAATTTCACTGATGCATTCGGTAGAACAGTGGTGTTAGCTTAGAGCTCAATTTCAGGCTCTAAAAAAAGGCTTCGGAGAAACTGTTTAATGTCAAAAGCGATTTATGTGTTCTTATTACTAGGTATATTATTTATGATTCATGTAACATTACGTAACAATACAACGTTAGCATGGGTGCCCCGAATGTGGTACTCACTTGTCTGCTCTGGTAGGGAACTTGTAGCAGACACGGTGGTTCATCTCCCCAGCTGTCGTGTCCTGCCGGACCCACTCAAACTCAAAATTTGGGAAGAAATGTCCACTCTCTCTCCTTAGCTCATAATTGTCGGAAGTGGGGATACTTTGTGGCTGGTTCGGTTTTGGCACTTTGCCTGCTTCTTAGCCGGGGCGAGGTGGACGCAAAACATGTTTCTGAAATGGTTGTAAACAGCCCTGGCTCCGCAGTACTAGTACTCTATATAGTAAAGTGATCTGGGGCGTTCGTAAGGGTCGAATCATCCACCGACGATGCAAAGGGATCTTGATGCGAGGTACACATATATTTTCTGACTGCTGGGTATTATTAACTGCACCCATTAAGATAGTTGTCAAATCTAAGTGACGAATAATAATAAAGGTGAAGGCTCTTTTTTCCACTTGTCCCTTGATACATACTAAAAATATAAAAAAAAATAACAGATGCTTGCCTGATGAAATATTCACTTGTCAATTTCCTTGGGAATTCAAATTACAGTAAGTATGTCAATTTGGGTCTGTGACGTTTGTTTTGGTTATTGAATATTTCTGACCCAAGCCCCCATGCATCTTGTTGGTTAGGAGAAAGAGGAGCTGTTCCTGCGGGCCTTGTGCCTGTGCCACACGGTGCAGGTGAAGGAGTCCACGTGCCCGGGTCGCAGTCAGTGCGACGGGCTGATGGACCAGGTGGACGACTCGCCGCTGTGTGGAGACCGTGTTCAGCCTCAGGAGCAGAAGGGCTTCATAGCCTCCTCTCCCGATGAGGTGGCTCTGGTCAAAGGTGCCATGAGGTGAGTCGGACGGGATTGGGGTCACAAAAAATAAAACTGTTTAACATGATACACATTCCCCCAAATAACATCAATCATTTACATAAGAGGTACCGAACAATTCCGGTAAATTGGAGAATTTGTCTTGACGCGTCTGTTGTGCATTATTCTGGCTCTTTGCTAAAAATATTACCATCCCGAACCAGTGTGGAGGATGTGACACATGAGTCATACCACGTCGTCATTTTTGAAATCTCTGCAGCTGTATCTAGGTCACCTTCCTCTCTGACCTTTTTAACACAGTTACTTAATATGGAACTGAGTAGATTAGTAATATGGGACAAAAACCCAATCAATTTATACATCTCTAAACCATGCTGACACTGTATATTTTAACCGTACATAGATAACTGGTGTGAAGATCAAATGTGTACAGCTCTCTGCAAAGCTTTGCGTAGGAGTTGAACGTGCCTCTCGTGGCTTGGATGGTCTTTGAGTTGCTCATTCCTGGTCCTCTGTCTCCCCCTGCAGGTATGGCTTCACCTTTCTGGGTCTAGAAAACAAATATATGAAAATACTCAACAGGGACAAGATGGTTGAAGCGTAAGTCATTTTCGGAGCAAATTCTTCCTCTTCCCCACGCGCACCTATTTAACACGCAAATATTTAGTTTCAGTGTTGGCCTCATGATCCTCTGTTCGTAGGTATGAGCTCCTCCACGTGTTGAACTTTGACCCAGTGCGACGGCGGATGAGTGTAATTGTCAGATCCAACTCAGGTGAGATTGAGGTGACACTGTAGTTTTCCGCATTGATTGCTGTCTAGCGAGGACCCTTTTCTGCCTTGTTTATATCTCTGCTTCCATGCCTCAGGAGATGCGATGCTGTTCTGCAAGGGGGCGGACTCGTCCATCTTCCCTCGCGTCAGACAGGAAGAGGTGGAAAGGATACGAGTGCATGTGGAACGTAACGCGAAGGTGGGTGACGCAAGCCACCGACTGCTGTAAAGAACGTTGCTTCTGCACCACCCTGCACCGAATTCTGTTCATACAGGATTTAACTTGAGATTACCGTGGCGATTAAGAGTGGTGGAATACATTTTTATATTATTTTCTACTGTGTACGTCTACCGTATGGTGATGGTGCCTCCTGTGCAGGAAGGCTACCGGACGCTGTGTTTGGCCTACAAGCAGCTGAGTGCAGAGGAGTATGCGGAGGCGGACACAGGACTGAGGGACGCAATGCTGGCCCTGCAGGATCGAGAGGAGAAGCTCATGGCTGTTTACAACCAGCTGGAGATGGGCATGAGTCTCATCGGTGCCACTGCTGTGGAAGATAGGTGGGCGGACGCTCCCACACCCACCCTTGTCAGATTATCTAAGCATGGTTCAGTTTGATCACAGGCTATTCCTGTTCCAGGCTCCAGGAGGAAGCAGCAGAGACCATGGAGGCCCTGCAGGGTGCCGGCATCCAGGTGTGGGTGCTGACCGGTGACAAGATGGAGACCGCGAAGTCCACCTGCTATGCAAGCGGACTGTTCCAGAGGAACACGGAGCTGCTGGAGCTGACCGTGCGCACCCTGGAGGACAAGAGCAAGAAGCGGGAGGAGCGCCTGCTTGAGCTGCTGCTGGAGTACCACAAGAAGGCCGTGCAGGACGCCCCGCCTGTCAAGGCAGGGGTCACAAGGTCAGCGCAGGAATTTTCTCAATTTTGTGTATCTATTCTGTACTTAATAGATTTCCTGCAGTGTATCATCTCTCCTCTACTGGCCAAATATACATCCTAATGTTGTAAACAAAAAAAATTTTGCTCAGCATTGTGTTGGTTCATACCGGTTTGGTCACATAATAAGCCTGAACCCATCCCTTATTTCTGTCTGAAAGGAGTTGGTCCACAGCCAACGAGGACTACGGTTTCATCATAGACGGAGCCACTTTGTCCTTGGTGTTTAATTCTTCACCAGGCTCCAATTCCAACCGCTACACAAGCTTATTCATTCAGATTTGCCAAAACTGCACATCTGTGCTCTGCTGTCGAATGGCGCCGCTGCAAAAGGCGCAGGTCAGTGGAATTGGCGTCAACATGTTTTAGTTTGTGGAGGTTAGCGGCGTGTTGGATGTCATTGTTTTCTCTCTTTAGATAGTGAAGATGGTGAAGAATTCTAAGGGGAATCCCATCACGCTCTCCATAGGAGATGGGGCCAACGATGTCAGCATGATTTTGGAAGCTCACGTTGGCATCGGTAAGATGCGCCACAGCAGAACTGAATGCTCTCTGAGAGAATAAGTCTCCAATCCACGAAAAGGTAATTTTTCTGACGAGGCGCTCTGTGCCACCGTGTTGTGTGTCCCAGGTATCAAAGGTAAAGAAGGCCGACAGGCAGTGAGGAACAGTGACTACGCCATCCCAAAACTCAAGCACCTCAAGAAGCTGCTGTTGGCACATGGGCATCTCTACTACGTCCGCATCGCCCACCTGGTGCAATACTTCTTTTACAAGGTAGAGAATCTCTGCAGTGACTGCATGTCTGCAAAGTCTGTATGTTTTACACCAAACAACCTACATACTTGATAGAGGTTTTTGGGGTTGCGGTTTTGACAGTTTTATATGTCAGAGCTTATGTCTTCTCATGAAGTCCAAACCACTATGGTTTAACAGTAATGTGTATATACATTCATGAATAAAATACCAAAGTGAAAAATACTGCGTTTGAAGTACATGTCAACCTCCGAGTGCATTTGACGTCATTTTTGCCCCCCCCCCCCCCCCCCCCTTTTACTTGCAGAACCTTTGCTTCATCTTACCTCAGTTCTTGTACCAGTTTTTCTGTGGCTATTCGCAACAAGTAAGTATATCCTGGAGGCTGCCGAGGTTCAAAGACGCGCTGAACAAGAAAAGGAGCAGAGCGTTCTTTTGAACCCACACCGCCTCCCCGCTCTCCCTCCTCGGACCCCCATGCCCCTTTCCCTTTACTTGCCCCCTCTTCCTGTCAAACTCATTTGTGCGTACATATGTTTGATGATGCACCTCTCTCTCATGTGTACGCACTCACAAACATTGCAGGAGTGCATGTATACGCACTCACAAATATGTCATCTTGTAAATATGTCCCCACATCCCATACTTCTTTGGGTCTGTGTCTTGGTACCAGTCTGTATTAGCACTAGTGTCCACGCCTCATCCTCTGTGAAATTAACCCCTGGTTGCCCTATTCCTCGGCCTTCCTCATGCCCCCCTCCTCCTCCTCCTGCTCCCGTGCTCCCCAGCCCCTGTACGACGCCGCGTATCTCACGATGTACAACATCTGCTTCACCTCTATGCCCATCCTGGCCTACAGCCTCTTGGAGCAGCGAACCTGCATTGAGGTTCTGATGGACAACGCTGTCCTCTACAGGTATGTATTGGGAAGTTCATTTGTTTTAACCCAATTTTAGGACGTCTCTCTGGCATAGTTTCCCGCGCCGCCTACCAATTCTCCTGTCTTGACGGAGAAACAGCTACATTTAAGATTTCCTCTGTTTTTTTCCCCATAATATTAAGGCCTCACCTAATACCAAATTTGAGACACTAGAAGCTATTTTAGTATCCCCAGACTGGAGAATTAACACATACTTAAAATCGAATCAAATGTAAACTGGTGCTGGAACTGTTCAAAGCACAGTTAATAGTAGAGTCATTTTTGCTGTCTCTAAAATTAACTGAGTTTTCATATGCAAGCAAGAAACTTAGCACTTTGCGTTGAATAAAAGCTGAATTTCATTCTCTTTTCTCTTTCCTCTGCTATCAGGGGAATTGCTAAAAATGCCATGTTGCGCTGGGTTCCCTTCCTCCACTGGACTCTACTGGGCGTGTTCCATGGTCTGCTCTTCTTCTTTGGCGTTCGCTTTCTGTTCAGCAACCCGGCATTGCAGGATAATGGCCAGGTGGGTGCAGTGCTTTCACTCTGGAGTCCCCTCTGACACCTGCTGCTGGGCCCTGTAAACACACTGCCCCGTTTGTGCTGTTCATTTTTAAGGTGTTTGGAAATTGGTCTTACGGAACGACGGTGTTCACCGTGCTCGTCTTCGCCGTTACGCTGAAGGTAACCGATGCTTGCCTTTGCCTAGCTTCAAAATGACATGCAGCCAAATGTTTTGTTTCTTGGTCAAAACCCGTCTCGTAACAAATTAGCTTTGGATAGAGTCTTTTTAGATATTTGAATTAATCAGAAGCTCTCATTGTCACTCCAGCTGGCTCTGGACACGCGGCACTGGACTTGGATCAACCACTTTGTCATCTGGGGCTCGCTGGCCTTCTACGTGTTCTTCAGCTTCTTCTGGGGAGGGATCATATGGTGGGGGTGCAGCTCGGTTTCAGCCGTTTCCCCGACACGCTTAAACTCTAATTAACTCTGCGATGCCCTCTCTCGATCTCGCTCTCTCCTCCAGGCCCTTCCTGAAGCAGCAGCGTCTCTACTTTGTCTTCGCTAACATGCTGAGCTCTGTGTCTTCCTGGCTGGTCATCATCCTGCTCATCCTGCTCAGTCTGCTGCCGGACATCCTGCTGGCGCTCCTCCGCAAGCCCCGCGGCCCCCAGGGACGGAAGGTAGGACTAGAAAATGGACGCCCTATCGATTATTTTTCGCCTCATGAAGAAATGTACAATGTTTTCTGGCCAAACTGAGATCACTGTCCACTGGTAATTCTTGACCCAGATTCTTCCTGGTGCTTAGTCGTTAAAGTCCATTTGTCTCCTCAGCGGTGTGTGTTGATGGAATAAATTCAACCATCAGGATGACTTTATTCCATCAACACACATTGCAAACCAGGAGCTAAAATCCACATCATGCTGTGGAGGATTTTCTTGTATGGCCGAATATCAGAATTAATTTGATTTGCCCCTGTCAGCTTTCTTGAACAATCTTGATCATTCCATTTAGCAGTCATGAAGGCTAATATGTTTGGAATGCTTTGATACTTTCTGTTCAACAATATACTGACTGGACTTCTTGGGTCAGAATGGACTTCTGAGGTCGGGGCCTTTGTTAACTTACAGGGGACTTTGATAGGACAGACATTTTTCAAAATTTGTATTTTACTTTAATTTATGACAGTTTTGCTGCTTGCGAGTAAATAATGTCATTATAATATAATGCCATAACAATTAAACAGACATGTTAACCTCTTAACTACAACAACCTCTTTAAGCCTACGTCACCTCTTTGCCGTGTTGTCAAAGTCCTCTGCTTTATATTTAATGTTTCTGACAAACTTCACCCACTTGCGCTCTCTCCTCCTCCCCCGTCCCACCCTTGTATTACCTTTCTATTTCATTCTTTTTTTGCTTCCTTCCTCCCTCGGTTCCGTCCTCAGATGAAGCATCGCCTTCCTTCCTCTGGGACGTCCACTATCTTCATGCTGTCCCAGACCGCCAGCACTCACAGCTTCTCCTGGAGTGACTGAGGTCTCCTCTGCTTCACAAGCTCTCTCGTCTTCTTGCTTGTTTCTTACCTTGGCCCGCTGCCCCTCCTCTCCCATGTTACTGAAAAGCTGCACCATGCAACTCTATCCCTACTTCCTTGTAGCGTTTTATGTCCAATATAAGACCAGAGCCGTCTTTTAATGGAAGGAAAAGGAAAAAAAACAACTCACAAATTAATTGGCACTTTCAGGTGATTCCATCCTTCAAACAATGAAATGATTTTCAGTTTCCCAGTAGCTGTATTCAACAGAGAAGAAGTGTAGGGGTGTGTGTGTGTGTGTGTGTGTGTGTGTGTGTGTGTGTGTGTGTGTGTGTGTGTGTGTGTGTGTGTGTGTGTGTGTGTGTGTGTGTGTGTGTGTGTGTGTGTGTGTGTGTGTGTTGTGTGTGGTCTCTAATCAACTGGGCTGGGCCAGTTTCTCAGCACAGCTTTAAGGAACAGTTTAACCTGCTGACGTCTTCCATGATCATTGCTGCCTGCTGCCTCTGCATGTCCAGTCAGGTGAATGTAGCATGCAGAGCATGAGGCTCCTGGTCCCCCACCACAACCTCTGCGGGGTCCCCAAAGTGTCCGTGTTTGTGTGTATCCTCCTATGCTGGGATTCTTAGGCAAAGTACAATATGGTGGAAAAAGGAAGTTCTGAACGCAAGTGTTTCACCGTCACACCTGCGTGCGTTTGTGTGTGTGTGTGTGTGTGTGTGCGTGCGTGCGTGTGCGCGTGCCTTTGTGCTAGTGTAGTGATGTCATTGGTGTCTCTTGCCTCACCCTTCCAGAAGAAGCCGGTTGAATCGAGCTTGGGTGGGGCGCGGTCTCCCCAGTCTTCAGCCAGGCCTCTGCTCGTGAGAACCTTTTCAGATGAGTCCAATACTGTCATATGAACAGGTACCAGCCCACCTCCAGACCTTCTAAGCTAATCAGAGGCTCAGGAAGCCGAGGGTTTGGGGAACGCAGAGTAGAGATCCAGTGGATCGTCCTGCGGCAAGGCGGAGCCTCTGTGTTCTCATGTGCTGTGTACGGTGCTGCTGCTGAAGAGATGCATCCCACTGACTGCAGTGGAACAATGCAGCAAGTAATAAACACTGCATTTTGTAGTAGCTGGCCAAAATGTATGACCTCCAAAAATGGAGTTGACCTTTGTTATGTAATAACACCCTCATTTTGTTATGACCTATTACATAATGGTGGTGATCATTACCTATTGTGGAGTTACAACAAAGTGACATTTTCTCAAGTGGTTAAGTGGGACACTTAATATAAATGAAGATAGCAACGTCGGTGTGTTATTACAATGCCTTCAATTATTACATATAAAGTTGTAATTCCAACCACACATAATAATCTCTGCATTGTGTAAAAATAGCGTATTATGAAACTGGCAAAACATATAACATTTGCATTCAAGATATTTATATCAAAATGTGGGTGTAATTGCATAATAGGGGAAATTTATTACATTTTAGTAAATTATTACAAAATGCGGTGTTATCACATGTGTTATAGACAGTCAAGTTTTATCAATTACCTTTATAATGGAAATGCACAGGAATGTGCCCTTAAATCACTAAAATAATTGACTCATTTTGGGGAGAAAAAGTAAATGTCCACAGAATGGCGGATGCTTCTACAGCCTACCTTAAAGTGTACAGCGCATCGTGCCCTTTGCATGTGCTTCAGACAATTTGAACCTCGTTTTAAGATCGAGGATTCATGTGCCATCAGCTTAAGTGTTCGCTGGGTGTGGTAGTCGTGTTTGTTTTGGTTTCCTTGTTGGGATTGTCATAGATCAACGTGGTTGTCTTTCACGGATTCTTTGTAGTGCCGTTGAAATCAATGTTGGTGGTTGTGGTTTCGCCGTCGTCCACTTGGTGCATGTCCAGACCGGAGGAGTTGGTCTCTGTCCTTTTTACTTTCTTTTAGTATGTGCATTTGAGAGGTTTGGGGACCTATTGTGCTTTTCCTTATTTTCCGTCATATATATAATGTCACAGTGTCGGATACTCACATTCGACGTGGCCAAAGTGTCGAATAATGAGGTCAACTAATGACAGAGTAATCGCAGTGTGTAAAACATTCAGGCTTCCGTTCTGCTTTCAAAGGGTTTTTTCTACTCTCTGCACGGCCTGACGTCATCTCGTGCCGGATTTCTTTATATGGTCATCTGCTCCATCGGTTTCTCCAAACAAAACCAACAAAAATAGTGTTTTTATGTATTGATGTATTTTTTCCATTTTATTTTCCGACGTTTACATAAAACAAAACATCCCCGCGCGCGAGTCCCGGTGCATTGCGGTGCGATGTCCGTGTCTCCCCCAAGTGGGAACTGACTTTGAAATGAGGCCTTGTAGATCTAAAAGGAGGGAAGATTCAGCGACTCGGTTGCTTATTTCTTGCCTCCAGTTTGTTCAGAAACAGATTTTAGTGCACTGATAAGGTGAAATCGGTGAAAGTTTACAGAGTAAATAAAACGGAGCCTGGAGTAAAGCTCAAACCGCATTGGCTCACAGAACCCGGAACTTGTGCTCCAACCCCGTTGGCTCAGAACTAGGGGCTTGGCTGCTTGTTCACAATTAAAGCTACACACACTGAAACAGCCCGTTTTGGAACAGTCCTGGTTTAGAGGCATGTCACAATGGTTCAAATGCATAATCTGCAAAAAAAACAAAACCTTCAAAAACATGTTTTGAAAAAAAGAAAAAGAGCATCATAGGTCCCCTTTAACTCACTGCATGGTGTGTACTTACCTTAACATGATGCCGAATGCTGCTGCATCTCAAAAGGTCCAAAATGCCTCGTCTCACCTCCGCGCTTGCTGATGGCATTGCATTGTAGGGGAAAAGTAGACTAAAGCTTGATAACACCAGGCACGGTGCTCATTGCTTTCACTATCTAACCTGCTTTTATATTCTCTTTAGCAACCAGCGGACTGCGTCCTACAGACATCCAGGTAAAGCAAAAGGAGGGAGTTGATATTAATCGATAGATAAACCTTATTTGGGTGTAAAGGGGCCTCTCCATGATTTGAGCAGTGCTCAGGGGCTTTCTTAAATGAAGGAAGGAGCCTGACCGATCACTGACGATTTGATTTCTCTTTGAGTTTGGTCGGCTCCGACGGGTCGATTCCCTTCTGCGGTTCTGCACTGGGGGGGTTGTTAGGACTCCTCGCCGAGCAGTGAATTAGTATCTACTTGTTTTCTCGTCTACAGAATACAGCTGTTTTGCCACTGTCCTACAAGCATCTGAAGGAGTGCAACTGATGGGTCGAGAACCAACAGCGCCTCCATTTGCCTCTTTCAGGATTCCCGCCAACTGCCTGCCGTCTCGCCCGACGCCAAGAGAAGAGAAGAGAAGAGGGGAGAAGGCAAGAGTAAAAATGACCAGTAAAAGAAGTACTGACCCCGGAGGGGAAAGCGGCAAAAAAGGAGACTAGCGGTTTGTCAACCTGCTGGTGCTGTCTCCATGCTCCGTCCCTCCGCGCCCCGCCCCCCCTCTAATCCCCCTCCCCCCCAGCATGCCTGCACAGCGGGGTCCCGCATCGCTGGCCCCATGCAGCACGGGCCCCCTGTGTACCACTTTTTTTTTTTTTTTTTCTAAAACAAAATACTCAGATGAGGGCATGAGTTTCTGCGTTTTTCTTTATTTTCTTTACTTTTGAAAAAAAAAAGTTTTTAATATACTAGCTTAAAATGAATGCATACACGGCTGCCTTGACAGCAGTCCCGCGGACTGCTGTGTTTTTAACGTGCAGTGGAAGATCCACGGCCCTGGAATGGTTCACCTGCATGAAAGGAGGCTCGGTCAAACGCCACATTCCGCCATTGTTCTTGTCAGATTCTGAAAGGATTGTTTTGTAACAAGACATGATCTTTTCTATTCTCTCCACAAGTTCTTCCACATTCTGTGGTTATTTCTACTTTTAATGCTTTGTTCACTTTTAATGGTTACTGCACTATGAGTTTTCTTGTTTTTTTCATTTTCAAGGTCCAAAAATGTAGTACATAATGAAACGTTACTGTATTTGATTTGAGTGCCGCTCAGAGCCAAAAAAGGAAGAGAGTTTTGTCGCGGTCGATCTCCGCCAGCCTGATGTTGTGATTTAACTGTTCCCAAATTATTTTTTCATCATGGAACTTAAGTGCATTGACTGCAGTGCAACACTGAAGTGGAAAAGAAGTTGCATTAGACACCCTTTTCCCATCCCCGCCACTCCAAAAATGTGTGGCTCCCTAAGTGGGCACAAGAATAGAGATCTTAATCGTATTCCGGCAATGAATCGTGTGTGCCAACATTTCTACCTTACTTGATGAGCTTAGGTCTTTTGAGCTTGACCTAAATCTTTCAGTCTCAGCGATAATTTAAGAGAATCCCAATTTTAGATGAGATGATTAATATATATATATATATATATATGCTGCACTGTATATATCGTAAATCTATATGTTAGCCTGTAACTCAAAGCCAAAAAATATGTCTGAGATAGAGAATGTGTAAATGCAAACGCCCACTATCCAAACGAGTATGAGTATGTGAACTTTTAGGCGTGTATGTGTCAGTCTGCCACAAAAGTGCACGGCTGTAGATAAGAGCGCCCGCGTGCATGTGTGTACGCACGTGGGCAATAGGATACTTGAACCTCGTAGACGTCGTAGGGTCTCCATTATATCTGCACTATAGAGGACGGTGACATATCCTGCGTATAGGTAGTCACAGAGGCACACACTGACCTGAGCACACGAGTCCCATAGATAGGAACATCCCACGCACACGCAATGACCTCACGCCCCTTCGACACACACGCACATAAATGCACACATGCACTGAAGGCTAAATGAGGTTATTTTTGTCCCATGCTCCATCAGCTGTATAGTTTGTCATTGTTTGTCTCGCTTTGGGGCGGAGGTCGGAGGGTAAAGAGAAGCGTTGCGGGACCTCCACCCGTCCGGATCGCTCGTCGAAGCCGTCATGAGGCACGGCCTCCCCCGCCCTCCGCCGTTCACGTTCAGCCATCTTTTAAGAGGAGACGAGCGGCCTTTGTTCCGCCCCGTCTCCTTCATTCAAACTCGTAGCGCGTCATGCTTCTTTACATTCCATTTCCACATGCCTCTGCATCACTTTTAGATATGATCTCGGGAAGATTGTTTTTTTTTTCCCCCAAACATGAAATATCTATTTGGAATATTAAGTGTAATTTTACTCACAAATGTTATATTTTTATTACATAAATCTTTTTTATTGTGGAGAATTATCAGTTGAGTTCTTTTGTTCTTCCAGCCTGGACTTGAGCCTGTG
The DNA here is from genome assembly GCF_960531495.2 of Zeus faber. Lineage (NCBI taxonomy): Eukaryota > Metazoa > Chordata > Actinopteri > Zeiformes > Zeidae > Zeus > Zeus faber. The sequence continues at coordinate 24,363,057 of NC_137199.1, forward strand.
CCAACTCATTTTTCTCTGTGTGTTGTACATTCAACGGCTGGCAGCCCCCATTCACTACTCAACATACCCTCATGTCCGTACAAGCAATTTAATCGGCGACCATTCCTCATAAACCACCCATGTTTTGCGTTGAAGTTAAACAGTTGACTTTGATTTGAGTCATTTGAGCTAAACTATTTCTGTCAATGAGGTGATCTCGTTGTTTACTTCCTCAGTGCTGGATCCCTGTTGAACCATGACTCCACCTTTAACTCTGCTACTCGTTTGGTCTGTATGGATATATTTAACTTGTATCATACACTTCTCCAGCCAGGCACATGCAATAGAGATAGAATGCCGAGTGGAGATTTAAAAAATACAATGAATTTCATTTGGGGTTCTTGAGGGATTAAAAACCTTTCATCTTTTACGAACCTAGTTTCTACTAAATTGGTGTTTTCTGAAAGCTTATTAACCGGAGATGCAAGGGGTTCTTACACAAATGATCAGAGATGTTACACTGTTCTACACTCTGACACAAGCATGCCACCTGCAGACTGCATTGTGCCAGAGTTGAGAGTCGAGAGGGGCTGCCTGCTTTGATGAAGATGAAAAATAAACCTTTAAATGACATCAGAGATGCTATTTTCAAAGCCTAAATAAATTCTTGGATTCTAACGTTTTGCCTGACTAAATGGGGAAAAAAAAAGAGAGATCGTAAAGTATGGATTGTATTTGTAATGCAACCTTTTTCCAGCCATTTTTGTAATAAAACCAAAACGTCCAAAAAAAAGCACGAGAGGCTCTGTGGTTGTTGGGACCGGCCAGCTCTTGGAAGGGACGTGTCCGTGCGGGGGTGAGGTGTTAGCAGTGGAGGCAGGCACAAATTAGCATCTCACCCCCGCACCGTACAGGCGGGGCACCTCCTCACCTCGGGCCCTCCTGTTGCCCGGTCTCAACACCGAACCTCCAAGCTGAATGTACCTCTTTAAGACCAGTATGTTCAAAACCTGATGATTTTCTGTAATAAAACAGAATGTTTTGAAGATAAACAAATGGCCGTCTCTTTTGTTTTGGGGCCAAATGAAAATCCCTCGTCTGTGCTGCACGGGCGAGTAGCGTGCGTGTGTGTGTGTACACGTGTGTGCATGCCTGCTTTGCCACACGAAGCAGATGCTGTGCAGTAATGAGATGGCTGAAAGGCTAAGAAGGATCAGCAGAAGGTGAGCTGTATGTGCTGTTCAGATTTGCTGCTTAGCGGGTGGCAGGCCATCCAGTCATGGCATCAAACGCTATGTGAAGTACAGAAATGTAAAATATGTATGCATGGTTCACCACTGTAGTCCCTTTGTCAATGAGTTCTGATCCTTTCAACACAGTAGTAGGATGACCAGTGGGATAGTAGAGTTGAGAATGGTTCCTTCTATTAATATCTGCACAATGACAGCCTTTCATTTTAGTCTCTATTTGAATGTGTTTTTGTGTGGCACTGGGTCTGCTATTGCATGGACCCAGCTTGTTGGCCGAGGGCATGATAGAACACTAACTGTATACAATAGGTCCATTCAGATGGCATGTCTGTATTTATGCATGCATATCTGCTTGCTGGTCAGAAAACTGGCACTGCTGTTTGCTTTAGGTCAGCAAACGACACGTTAAAAGTGGAGGAGTTTGAAGCGAGGGAGGAAAAGTTGGGAGGGATTTGGCAGGGTATCAAGTCTTTACTCCTGCACGGTGCAGAGCTGACGCGCTATAGCCCAGAGAGGGAGAGAGAGAGAGAGAGAGAGCGAGAGAGAGGACAGGGAGGGGCGAGGGAGAGAGACAGCACTGGACAGATGGAGCATGTTTATTTTGAAGTGGCCCCGCCGCTGTTCATTAAGCGCGAGTGACTGCGGTTTAAAACAGGAAACTGTCGGTAGTGTTCGAGGCTGTTCAGCGGTATTAAATTGCAGAGCATCAATCCTCTACGGCGGACAGCAGACGACATATCCCGCTTATGTGGACGGCGATTCCTCCTGTGGACCGTAAACACACTGTGCTGCTCTGCTGGGCCAACTCTATGCAGCTCAAGGTGACTCAGGAATATTCGGACCAACTCCCGAGGAGACGTGCCGACGGGGTCTTCGGACGGACGGTGGTGGAGGGCAGGTGGGGACCGGGGCCGATGCTGTCCTGCGGGACGGCGATGAAGATGTGAGGCCCGGGGCAGCTCTCACTACCTCCGGCTCATCTGCCAAGTCAGCTGAGGCCGGTCCCCGGGTCCAGTGGGGGCAGCGGGAGCGGAGCGGCAGCCGGGGGCGGGGGGCGGGGGGATGGGCCCGGCCTCTATGCCGGAGAAGAGTGAGCTGGAGCAAGGGTCGGAGGGAGAGATGGAGAGCTACCACAGCCTCCTGCAGGCTGGAGAGCAGCTGGAGAGCACCTTGCAGCGTGAGTACGCACGATGCCGACGCCGTCCTCACGTCGACCGTCTCCACCGGTTACTGTGGCGTTTTTGAGACGAGCCTCCGTCTGCGCTCCTTGTTTCCTCGGCTCGTCCCACCGTGGATGAAGCGCCGTTGGGCAGTAATAGAACTGCAATGCAACGCAGTGCCCTTCGTTTGAGTTAATTTGCGATCTAATATATATTACTAATGTAGGTTACTTCTGATAGGTTATGAGTACTTTCAGCACGTTCACGATTAAATTGATGTCTTTTTGGTGGTCTGGTTACTGCAGCTTAGCTCTTGGAGTCAGCCACCGTGCAGCCTTGCAGGGATTATGTCAGCTATTTTAAGCCATCATGGATGAACCAATATTTATCCATAGTAATCATTTGTAGAGGAGGCATCCCGAAAGCCGGGTTTGGTTTGGCCGGCGGGGGGGCAAATATCACAAGAAATAAATATAATTAATTTAAATAAAACTATTTCAAGAAAGTCATTGATGAAATCATCATGGTTAAGAGAGGATGCATTGCAGTGTCAAGGAACGTATCTTTCAACATGCCCTGGTGTAAAAAATCAGTAGCTACTGTAAAGCTTAATGTGTCTACACAGGGTGTGTTTCCACACAGCATTCTGGATGAAATACAAAAACTGAACAGTTGGACGAGGTAGGCTGTAGATGCGCCTGCCGTTAAAGAGTTTCCTGCAGAGCCAAATGTGGTTGCGTAAAGTGGTGTTTGGGCGGCGACTGACATTGTTTCACTGATGCACTGTTTCATGCTCCCCGGGGAGGCCGTATATATGAGGTTGGGAGGAAAAGTAAATGGCGGCATTTGGCAGAAAAGCATACCGGGTGGAGTGTGTGAAATGTGATAGCTGCTCCAGAGACTTGGCTTGATCTACTGACACTGAGTGGTTTACACGCACCAACAATCTCATCCCACTGTGTGTTTCCTCTTTTTGCGACTGTAGACAGCGAGCGGGTCACTAGCCCTATCTTAAATGAACAGTTGCATATTGCACTAAACTGTGCACGTCAGCAAATTAAGTCAAATGCCAATACTGGGGGCAATTGTCGGGTTGGTAACTTCACAAACCAGTTAAATTCATGATTTAACACAGGAGTCATGAACTTCTGATGAAGACTCGGATGTGTTGGCTAAACACAGGGACGTAAGAAGAACTCACGTCCGATACTAGAGTCATGAATGTGTTCTGCCTCTGTTAAACATTCTAATCAAGTACAATTATGGAGCGTTGATAATAAATGTACTCAAATATCAAAAGTAAAATTATTTGCTTGAAATCATGGCATCGTATTTCGGTACAATGGGTACGAGCGGCTCCTACTAGTTAAGATGGCTTAATTGCAGTGGACAAATTGCAGGTTCAATTCATTTCTTCTTTCTGCTTTTGATCATCCATCTGAAGTAACATGCGACACATGCAAACCAACTAAATGGAAGCGGTAAAGCTGAAATGTCTGGGACATGACCTCATACTAAGGTTTTTGTTTGTGTGATTTGAAGGCTTTTGGTGTGCTAAGCTCTTGTTATTTCAAGTCGAATACCATAAGCTTTTGACCCAGTAGGTCTAAGAATGTGACTCATTTGACTGCTGAATGTTCCCTGACAGCGGTTAATAACTGATTTCAACCTTTACCTGCAGTACATATTTACAACCCCCCCTTACAATGAAATCTCAAGACTTTTAATTTGATTTGCAGGTGAGTAATCCAAATCATTCAGTTATTTTTGAGGTATTGCCGCGTAGTCATGATGCATGACTTAATTTCAGAAAAATATATAAAACTGTGTATTTATGTATATTTATGACATTTGACTAATATCACCTCTACATATCTAGTACTCATTTAAAATGGTAAAATATCATCTTAACCTGGCATATTTCTTACAACTAGAACGGTCAAAAGATGATGCAGGTTTTTCTTTTCAGATAAGAGAGAGAGATTGTTGTCAGGGCCGTTTTACAGCCTTCCTCATCACAATCACGATTGGTGTTGTGCTTTATAATAAAAACTATTTAAAAAGGCTGTAGAGTACAAACTGGTATTAATCAATCTGCAGTCTTAATACAAGAACCACATGACAGCACCTAATTAGGCTAAGAAGGCCAAAAGCTCACTCTATTGCACTTTAAGCAGATACTTGAAGATTTATTTGATTATCAATTATTAATAACAATAATAATAATAATAATAATAATAATAAGCATATAGATGGTTAACTTTTAACATTTTGAATTATTTTACCATTATGTGTGTGACTTGTGTTGAACACAATACTACACAGAAATCTCAAAAATAAAACAAAAACAAAAAGAAGATATTTATAAAATTATCTCTACACAGAATTCTCTAGATGAAACAAAAAAATATATATATTTACAGTCAAATTGAGGTGTGAGGATTATTAATGCTTCTGTGCATTGATTGAACACCAACACTCATGCCTTCACCGATGAAGACAATGTTTTCCAAGGGAACCAGACAGCGGAATGTGGCATTTTCCCCCAATTCCTCAGTACCAGCACGCGGAGCAAACCTGCGCTGTAATCCCTTTAGCGTTGGAAGCCTTGTTTAGTAAAAATATCTCCTGACCTCCACTGCAGCTCAGGCATTGTGCACTATGAACATGTCTGTGTGTGCTGTAAGAGGGGATTTCCTGCTCAGCAATGGATTTCATGCTTTTGCCTTTGTTATTATAAATCTACACAGAATATGCAGAGGACTAAGCACATGTCCAGAGAGCGTATGTGTGTGGGTGTTCATAAGTAATTCTACCCTCAAATGGCTGCGCCTTTAGTTGTTCTATAACCTGAAAACAACATTCAGTACATAACAGGTGTAGCTAAGTAGGGACGACTCTCCCCAAGTATTAACTTGGGCAGAGTCTGAGTTACTGCTCAGCTCGCGCAGCAAATACAGTGGTACCTCGACTTACATCTGTAATTTGTTCTATAAGAGCGGTCGTATGTTAAAACAGTCGTATGGCGAAGCAGTTTTTCCCATATGAATTATGAAATCATGAAGGTTGAAAATAAACAAAATACACAGCACAAACACAGTAAATATGAAAAAAATATCGATAAGCCACAAACTACGTGCACACACGATGTAGGTCGCCCGCTGACTGACTGCTGACTGACTGCTGACTGGCCAACTGCAAATTTCCACGGTCGTATCTTGGAGCAGTCGGTCGCAAGTCAATACAGATTTTCGCGACTATCGCTACTCGCATCTTGGATTTGTCATAAGTAGATGCAGTCGTAAGTCGAGGTACCACTGTACTTGACTTTTCACACCCAGCCGAATCCAAGTTACAGGAAAGAACAGAAGATATTCCGCTCCCGCCTGTGGAGCCCTGAAATTCCAGTCGGCGTTGATGCCTATCTCCTTCCAGTCAACACAGATAAGCTGTCTGCCTCGCTGGTGTGGCATCAGTACGAGTGCTGGCTGAAGACCTGCTCCTTGACCTGAAAACCGCTGTCTCCAGCCATGCTTGCTGGTAAAAGCTCCGCACTGGGCAGGGACTGAAGAACAAACAAAGGTTGTTTGACTTTGCAAGCTCACACTGTTGTGCCAGGTCCCCGGTGAAGGCCCCGGACAGAGGTCGCAGACTGAACAGACTGGTGAATGGCGCTGGGAAATGCTTACCAAAAGTAATGCGCTTTAAGCCCATATATTGTAACTTGTATGAATTGTTTTTTCAGTCTTGTAACAGTTGTGTAACTTTAATTGTTCAGTAGGGAAAATGATATGGATACTGCTATTAGGTTTTGTTGATAAAAAAAACCAAAAAACTGGTGTCAGTGGTGTGTGGATCTCATGGATCCGCCGCACTCACAGGCAAGATGAATAAAATGTGTATTTGGGGCAGTTCCATGACATGCCGTTGTTCCATCGCTCCATTACTGTGGAATAATTTTCTAAAAAACGCTGTAAAAAACGCATAGCATAGCAGCCTAGTGATTTGTCAACGATTGGGACCTCACCAAGATGGCGGCACATGCAGATGTAAGTGACATCAGATCATTATGGATGTCTGGGATCTGACGAACCAGCAGATAATCTGAGGAAGATTTGTATCCGGGCAGTTCCAACACGCTGTGGTTCGAGTTTCATCCGGATCAGTGGTTCAGTATCGTGGATGGAGTTTGTGATCAACAATTGCCACCTCACCAAGATGGAGCCACGCGCAGACTTGTGCTGCAATGGAGAAATCCTTTTACGCATGTGCAAGTTGACAGAGTACACAGATCACGTGACAGATATCGTCGCGATTGGACTTTAACTAAAGGATATAAGGTACAAACTCTGAACCACACAAAGTTACAAAGTGACAGGTATTATTTTATTATTAACCTATATTAATTTTGAAGAAAAAAAAAGACTACATTTGCAGTGATGAGTCAAGACCAGCACACTAGTGTATTGTGAAAGCACACTTTGGAATATCAGATTTAGAACCAACAAATGATGGAAAACCACACCTAGTATGTGGAAGTGCAATGACCCACTGAGCGCTAATGTTGATGTCCCACCATCCACAAATTCAAGGCCATTCACCGAAAAAAGAATGTCATAAATTGACTGCGAATTCTTTACTTGTAGACTTCCTGACACAAGATTTCGAGAAAGTACTTTAAAAATCTTAATTCTGTCACATTTGCCTCAAAGAGATCGTCTTGAAAGACTAAATTTGAAGTGAGGAATCAAGACCAGCACACTTGTGAATTGTGATCGCTCACTTTGGAGTATCAGATTTAGAACTAACAAATGATGGAAAACCACACCTAGTATGTGGAAGTGCAATGACCCACTGAGCGCTAAAGTTGATGTCCCACCATCCACAAATTCAAGGCCATTCACCGAAAAAAGAATGTCATAAATTGACTGGGAATTCTTTACTTGTAGACTTCCTGACACAAGATTTATAGAAAAGTACTTTGAAAATCTTAATTCTGTCACATTTGCCTCAAAGAGATCGTCCATAAGCAATAACATAATACAAGGAACATGTATTTATTGTGTATGTGTTTTGAAAAATTATTTTTGTGTTTTTGGTGTAACCCACTACACTCACAATTGATTTCATTATTTATCTTCTACAAGCTACAATAACTAAGTCAGCTTAGTTTATAAACCAAGTTATAGGTTTATAAAATAGATTATTATTGTGAAGGCAGTTTTCTGTTGATTTACAAAGTGCCATGAAATAATTATGTTCTCCAGAATGGATTAATAATCATGATAAATAATTGTAATCACCACATTGACTAAAATTATCACAATATAATTTTAGCCATAAGCTGCAACTAGCGGCAAATATCATTCTGAAGTAGGGCTGCATCCTACTTCGGAATGATAACCGCAGTTAGTTGCAGCATTTGAAAACCACCCACAGCCGCCAACACCGCCCCATCATAGAATGACACTGTAACCAGGCTGGAACTAATTAACTTCTGCAGTCACAAAACACACCGGAACAGAGAGCCAGAGCACACTCCTTCATTGAACTTTAACGAAGGGCCAAATACCCTGGTATTGCTGCCTGCGGCTATATTTTTTTAATCTTATTTTTGTATTTGTGACTAGATCTGGTTTGCACATGTAAAGGACAAAAAATAAACATCCAACTGAGGAGGGAACATAACAAGACATTTCAGCCAAAAACTGCCTGCCCTCCCCATAAAAATGTATTTAAATGCATTCTTTATTTACAACATGGACCCATACTGCCCTTTTTTTTGGTAATCCCAACCTTTTATTCTTTAGCGCAGTGCAATCTAATAAATATTTCATTTTCTTGCAGTTTAAAAGATGGCCCAGAGGAGCTATAAGACAAACGCCCGCAATGGCAATGAATGGCAATGCACAAGGCACATATCTACTTCACATTTAACGTCCACATTTAAGCTTTACCTTTAACTAATATCAATTCTATTTTATTTTATTTATTTTTATACAGTACAGCAGTTCTTTTATATGTATATACACATATGTATTTGTGTGTGTGTGTGTGTGTGTGTGTATATATATATATATATATATATATATATATATATATATATATATATATATATATATATATATATATAGTAATTGATTCAAAAACAACGTGCGTTTTTGTAAATGATATGTGTTTTGACATGTATGTCATTGCTGCTGCAACACTGGAATTTCCCTTTGGGGATTAATAAAGTATCTTTATCTTTTTTTTTTTTTTTTTTACCTGTGCGTCAGCATGCTGGGCATACAACAAGGAGTATTTGTACGCCATTGAATCTAGGACAGAGTTAGTCTGCAAGTGGAGTTCAAATTCTCAACACCGTTTTGGTTATGGAGAGCCACCACCAACCCCCCTCTTTGGAGAACTATTTATCATGTTTGGGTCTATAAACAACTGATCACTACTCCAGGAGGGGGAGAATCACCACAGGTGAGACAAATAAACAGTATCTTTATCTTTATCTTTATCTTTTCTTATCTTAAAGACATACTTTGGGAATTGAAATTGCAGAAATAAATCTTGTAATTCCAAAGAGATTTTTTTTATACTTAGGTCACTACTTAGATTTGCAGCCTCAAGCACCAGTCATGATTTAAAGCACCGATACCGAGCAGCCCTCTACCATGTGATAAGATAATGGGACCATAGCTCATGGAGGGTTTGTTCATGGGACCAAAGATGGCGCGTGGTTAGTGCAGAGAGCACGGTCCTCCATTCTCTTGGTCTAAAATTGAGGTCCAAGGTTAAGTAAAAGCAATCTGTTGTGTTTAGTTCCAAGTTCATTGTGCAGAAGACTACTTCATAGTAATGGACACCTTTACTAAGGTGACAAGGATTATTAGAAAAAAATAAATAATTAAGCCAATGTCCATATGCATATTTGACTTACACTGATGTTCACCTTCAACACTGCAATTACAGCAATTACTTCTCGACGACGTCTATGAGAAATTGTCATTCAAAGATAGTTACGCAACTCTTCCAGTGCTCTCTTCAACCTGAAACAGTAACTTTACCCCGCAGCTACTGGTAAACTGGCCCCGCCGCGGTGCTTTTGCGCCCTGGCTTACTCCGTCTCATCTCTGTAACAGACACACATGAAATATTCAACCCAGACCAGTGGAGCTCATTATACGTTACCTGTAGCAGCCATCCCGGGAAAAGGACACCTTGCTCGCTCTCCCTTCCTCTCTCTCTGTCTTTTACAAGCTATTTCTCTCTTTCAGATGCAATTCATATTTAATGCCTCCATCTATTATGGATGAGGAGATGATTAGTTTTGTGCGAGTCAGCTGCTCTTTTGATCTGTTGCATAAACTATCCAACATGGATCAGTGTAAGAGAATGTTTTTTTAAGTCTATTATGCAATACCCCTGCAATTCTTTCTTTAAAATAATGTACTTCTTAATCATTAATATAAATTGATAATGTTGTATTGCAAAACATTTGATGATGATGGGGAACGTGTAAAAAAAATAAAAATAAAAAATTTAGCTGATCATCGAACCGCTTTTACAGTGTCAGTGAGTCACCATGCCAATGTGTGTGCCTCATCTATCTGGTTGGATGATCCCTGCAACACTGATGTCAAGGAATTTCATTGTTCACAGGAATTCAAAGACGTGGTATTAATAAAGTGCTCTGGGATCTAAAGATTATCACATCATATTACATAATTTAACCACATTTATGTTGATGAAACATGTGAACAACTCAATCGTGTATTGACAAATTGAGCACTGGTTCACATTTTTATGCAGTACTACACATCTACCATAGGGTGGCAGCATTTCTACAACAACAAAAAAAACAATTGACCTTGTGTTTATTCAAGATTCAAGATTCAAGATTCAAGATTTTTATTTGTCACATACATATATGTGACAAATATACATACATACATATACATACATATATGCAGTGAAATGTAATAATGTAATGTAATGTTTGTTTGAATGAAATGTAATGTTTATTGTGTATTAAGTATATTTTTAAATGTATAATCAATTGTGAATCTTTCCTTGTACAGTACAGAAATTGTCTTATTTATTCTTTCTAGTTTATATAATGTATTTCAATTGTAAATCTGTTCTTTCAGAGGTGACAGTCCCTGTGAGCATGAAGGAGGTGGGGGGCTACATAGAAAAGCAGGTGGCATACCTGTCCGGTAAGGTCTCTACATTTTCCATGTGAAACTATTTGAATCTGTTGCTTTGTCTGATAAATAGAGATATTGAATTACATTTATTGTGCCTTTTTTTGCCAGGGGGTCGTGGGGAAGACTCCAGTGTGATCATCACCCTCCCAGAATGCTCTGCGTTTACTGACATCCCAGAGGAAGCTTTATCCAAAGTCCTGACATACCTGGCTCTCATCCCCCGGTGCGGCTCCTGAAGCCATTCTTATTCTCCTCTTCCTCCTCCTTCCTGCAATGCAGCACATCCGAGTCCTGACTTTATATTCTGAGCACATCCAGCCTTCCTGGGCTACATTTTTTCACATGACTAAAAACGCAGTGAAAATTACTAGGAAACTGATGAATAGTGGTATTATTACTATTTTACACAGTTATACCCCCCGCCCCATAATCTCCCATCCCCCTTTGCCCTTGTTTTTGACAATGATTTGTGCACCCATATTCGGCACAAAACTAGGATTTCAAAGATGTTAAAATATTATTTTGATCAGTGATTTCAGTGTGCGGTGTTCGGGGCCAAGATGGCTACTGCGCTGTGCATTCAAGCATCTTTATCTATGGTCTTCACCTTATTCAGCCTGTCCACTTTGTTTTTGTCTTTGTCATTCAACTTCCCATTGCCAGCGGCTAATTGTGAAACTACCCTTATCTTGGTAGCGAACTGTCAACAGGAAGTGTGAAAACAAATTAATGCCGCCAGCTGGCACGCTTCCTTGTTGCCCGGGTGAATAATAAAGGCCTAGCCTATCTATTTACAAAAATAAATGTTTGCACCCATTCCTGATTTGAGCACTCTATCATTATCACTTGGCGTGTCAATTTTGAAAAATGTACCGACTATAAATGCACTGTCTTCATTTCCAGAACCAGGCAGCCAGGCGTAAAGTTCATCATCATTTTAGACAGAAGACTGGACACCTGGGCCTCCATCAAAACAGCGCTAGCCAGAATTGCGGTGAGCACACGTTTCCTACTCGTCTGAATTCTGGGCCGTTTCACTTCCTATGTTGTTGCCCGAAAAGTCTTGGTATTTAAAATGCCTGCCAAGCATTGTACACAAGGCTAAATGCACGTTTAACTATGCACAGTCTGACATAGAGACTTGTGTGCACTGTGCAGTTCGGTTTTATGACGCTGAAACAGCATTTTTTCCCTTTATTGATCAAAATGATAGAGCAGAAAATCAGCAGAAAATAGGGAGGTTCCACTTACAAATCCCAATTGTTATCACCATACATCCTCACATTACAGCGGGAATTGAATTAAAGGAGCAGTATGTAAGATTTAGCAGCATCCAGCACAGGGGTCAGGAACCTTTTTGGCTGGGAGAGCCATAAAAGCCAAATATTTCAAAACGTATTTCCTTGTGAGCCATATAATATTTAATAAAATTGAATGCAACTTAATGCGTGCATTTTTCAAGTAAAGCATACATTTTTAACATATAACACATCTCTGAGTACTTAAAAAAAACGCTATATATAATACATTTCTCTTTATTGTTCTTAATAATATTGTTGTTATACTGTAGCTTACCAATAATAAATGAAATACTTTTTACCATTAATGGGACTTCTGGTGCTGCATGGTTTTGCTGATGGCCTTGTAGTCCGCTTCATACGTAGTGAGGTTAAGCTTCATGTTGCTGCTGCTGTTGTTGAGGCTTCCATCAGTTCAACGTGAGCGTCGGTTGCTCTTAATGTTTCTCAGATGCAAGAAAGACTGCTCACATGCGTATGTAGAGACAAACATGGTCAATACGGCAATACTCACACGCTGCATTGTGTGGCATGTGACGGGAAGCTCTTCCAAGTTTCAAGAACTTACTCACCTACATGTCTGAAGCCTTCAGGTCAGCAACTTCCAGCTCAAAGTCTCTGATGCAGAACCCGGGGATGCATGTCAGGTCGGCTTTGTCTACCGCACACTCGTGTGGATGAGTGATGAATTTAAAAAGAATAGAGCGCTCACAAAATTTTCTAAAACGCGCTTTGAATGACTACAGGAGATTGGACGTAAAGCCAGCCAGCTGCTGGAGATCAAAATGTCGAGTGGGGTCACTTGCTAGGCACGCATCTCTAAATTTTCGCGCACCACGGCCTGAAAGACTCCGTCTCCCTCCCAAAGCCCTGACCTGTGGGCAGAGACTCCCACAATCTGCGCCTGAGCAGAGACCCGGGAGGGGCAGGGCGCCGAGTAAAAGGCGCCCCGGAGTCTTTATGTCGTCCGCAGCCGGTGCTTGACTACGCCCCTTTGTCTGCCACATTTATATTTTGAATTTTATTTTCAAAATTGTAATTTCTCTCTCCTGTTTTACTTTAAAATGACACCGAATAATTATTTATTACTTGTTAATTGTGATGGAAAATTTCAAAATTGTCAGCGAGCCATATACCGTCATGGAAAGAGCCATAATTGGCTCGCGAGCCATAGGTTCCCCACCCCTGATCTAGCAGAAGGGACTTGGAATATAGAAGTGGAATATAATATTCATAAGTATGTTCTATTTAGTCTATAATCCCATGAAAATAAGAATGATTGTGTTTTCGTGACTTTAGAATGAGCTGTTTATACCTACAAGGGAAGCGGGTCCTCGTCCATGGCGTGCGCCATCTTGCACCGCCATGTTTCTACGGTAGCCCAGAGGGGTCAATTCAAACACTACAGCGGGCCTTTCATTTTTTTCGCGATTCCGCGGCCACCGTAGGTCTTCCTACACGTTTCGGAAGGTGGGGGAGAGGTAACAGTTAGTTGCAATCTCCAACCTCACCGCTAGATGCCACTAAATCTTACACACTGGTCCTTCCACAAAATGAATTAAAAAACATTAAATTGCATTGTATTACTATTATTATTCAAAAATAAATAAATGTATATGTATATATATATATATGTGTATATGTATATGTATAACCTCCTGAGACCCAGCCCACATGAGACCCATGTGTATATATGTGTGTATATGTGTATATACTGTATATATATATAAATCTGTGTGTATATATATATACACATATACATATATGTAATTGTATTTATTTTTTTAAATAATTATAATAATAATAATACTATGATATTTAATATTATAAATATATAAAGTGAGTAATTCAGAGTTTTATTTATTCTTTGCTTTTTTTTACACCTATACTTTAAATTTATGAATGACACCATAATCAACAGCGAAGCGAACAGATACGTTCCTTCAACAATCCCAATAAACCATTTTAACCTTTTTTTCTATTGATAGCCATAACATTACAACAGTAATTAATAAAGCGTAGAATAAAAAAAGGTAGAAATAAAAAAAATAATTATATCGAAAATTTAAAAGAAAATAAATGCGTGCAAGAGGACACCATTTCATTAATCTTCAGAGGCTTTTTCAAAGTTAGATTTAAAGTAGATTCAAGTGAAGATTCATAGACTATCGCCTTTCACTCTGAAACTCTGAAGAAACGGCATGAGTCAGCAAAAGTCGTCGCGATGACGTGTCATATCGCGTGACGTCAGGGAAAAACAAGGGAAGGGAGAGGAGGGGAGGGAGGGCGCGCTGCATCAGCACCGCACAGCAAGACTCCGGTCAGGGAGCCTGGGAGGATCTGATGAATCCCCGGGTATTGATCAACGGAGACGGATAGACCTTGCGCTCGCAGCGCCGCAATGGCTTCCAGCACCATGTTTGAGGGCTTTGCGCAGCGAGGAGCGCCTAGGATGCGGAGGAGCCCGGTAAAGAGTGTTACTCAGGCCGAAGGAGTTAAGAGCAAGTTTGGGAGGGCAGGGGGACTGCGGCATCGGCATCGGCCGCAGCTGCATGGGAGCGCAGCACTGCGGTGCAGAGGACGGTGCGCTTCTGCAGCAATTGCATAGTAGTCTATGCAATTTAAATCAATTTTCGTGTCAGTATTGGGATTTATTAGAGTGCAGTGATGTTCAAGAGTGAAGGCAAATCAATGCCATCGCTTGCATCACAAAAGATATGTGTATCCTATAAGATTAGAATGCATTTGGAAACATAAAATCTGCATGGTCTATGACATATGTATGATGCCTTTACTATTCGTGCATAATGCATACCTTAAGGTTATAGCAAGTTAAGCTGTTGTTTCTCACATACATATTTGCTTTGATGGATACAGTGATTTAAATACAAGTGAACTGGTTGTGAATACTAAATATACTTGTATATACTTCTCTGTTACACTGCTGCATGCCAGAATGCTTATTTCCAGCTCATGCATACTTACCACCTGCATTTACCTGCAGATGTCCTACACTGCAATATAGACTGTGCCTCTGGAACATTATGTAATTTATCCCAGAGCTCACATTTCTACATAGTCATGCTCGTTCTATCAAAGTATCTTAAAATGAACTGGCACATGCTGTATGACATCTGTGCAGTGACTCAGCTCGGAGCTGACAGTAATCTGATGAGGGACTGAGAGGTTTAGCCCTTTCCCACGCTGTCCTGTCAGACAGAGTGGATGACCACTTGGAAATGCGCTGGCGGATGACTTGCCTCCGTCAAGGACAAGAGCGTGTGACCTCCAGATCACAAGGGAGCTCGACAATATAAAAATATCTCTTTTGGTCTGTTCTAGGCTTCCTTTCCTGGGAACCTCCACCTGGTCCTGGTGCTGCGGCCCACCAGCTTCTTCCAGCGCACGGTCACTGATATAGGCTTTCGCTTCAGCCAAGAGGACTTCATGCTCAAGATGCCAGTAAGGCAGCTCCTCCTCAGTTACCAAACATGTCCCACCTCACCACAAGGTATATGTCATTCTCTTTACGCACCTTAACCATGAAGTCCATTTATCAGAGGCAATGTGGCGGACAGTGGACCCAGCCCACAACGCGCGTAGATACTATTCGAACTGACATGACACTGAAAATGCCGCAAAAAAATAGACTGAAGGGTCAAAATATTATATGAGAATTTTTTTACAGAAGGGTTCTCTAACAACTATAAATGAACATAAGCAATTTCAAATGTACTTTTTGTTTTCTGAGTCCTCAGCGTTGTGTCTCCCGGTCCCTCTAGGTGGTCATGTTAAGCTCGGTCACCGACCTGCTACACTACATCGATGAGAACCAGCTCACCTCCGAGTTCGGTGGCACTTTGGACTACTGCCACAGCGACTGGATTGTCCTACGAACGGTGGGACACAGAACAACAAACTGACAAAATGACCTTTCCTGTCAAGCAGGCTGGCGCTTCCAGAGGAAGCAGTGAATGGCTGACTATCGCGAAGGGTTAAGAAGGAAACATATACTCTGTAGTAGTATGGACCTTATTACCATATTTTTAAACAACTAATCCAGACAGTTTTCTGAAATGCAGTTCCCGAATGCTAATATATTTAGTTGAGGTATCAAATTATACTTAATAATAATAATTAATAATTAATATAGCTGCAGGTGGCAATACACAGGGTCCAGGATCGACACTAATTACAAATTTTCGTGTTCCCATGGAATGTAGCATCAGTTTGTGCTCTGCTCTTTAAACTAGTTACAATTCTCAGAGTTTCCAATGTCGTAATGATGCGGTGACGCAAGTTTTCTGAGCCCTGGTGACACGCATTACTACTACAAGGCGATTCACTTGTTGTGTGTTATTACTTAATCCTAAAAACGTGGCTATCTATTTACTACCTGTAATCCACAGAGCTACTGAGTGAGTCATACTGATGGTGTCCAACTTTGCTCCTTGCATGTGAATCAACAACTGCATTCCACGATCCCTGCTTGATAATTGCACATGTATTACCAGAAATGGTTAATATGCATGCATAATCATCATTTAACAGTGATTTCTGAATTGCTTTATCATTTGGCATAGCTAACCAATATTATATAATGCAGAGTCAAAGTGGTCTACACCAATACAGCCAGTAAACGGCTCAGCATATGTTATTTTCAATGTTGTATTAAACCTAGCTTGTCTTGTAAATTCTACTATTGCAATATAATCTCTTCCTGGAACATTATCTTTTATTATACCAGGCTTTTTCATATCCAGATAAAGATTAGTTCCTTTTTTCAAAACATAATCTAGGTCATTCTGTGTTCATAGGCAAACAGTGTGGATCTTGTTTTTAAGAACTGCTGATAAACTGATAGCTGCACACTGCCTGTTCCCTGGAGTCTTTAAACCGTGGATCATCCTGATGAAATGAGCCTTTTAACACTGTATGGGGAATCAACAGTTATATTTTAAGGCGTATCATCTACATTAACTTTTTTCATAGATATAGTTTCAATATATATATATTTGTTTTTGTGGTTATTTCTGGCGCTTTTTCAATTATTTTTTCAAACATAATACATACATATTACTTTAAATTTGTATTTTATTGCACTTCTTGTGCTAACAACCTACAATACAAGAACCCAGTTAATAGATTAATTGCATGTAATGTAATACAGACAACATTTATTGGACATAAAAATTCATTTGGAATTTGACTTATTATGGAAGGACTTGTCACTATTTAGCACCTTCTCCTTCTTCATTTGAAGCCCGCTACGTCTAGCTGAATGAAGCTGCATGCAGATGAAATGACTTTAAATGTCCAAAACAACCATCTATCTTTGCCTGTGAACCAGAACTTCTCATTGTTATAACTCATCGTGGTGTCGGTGGAACTAGAGTTGCACTCTCAGAGATGGACAGGTGACCGCTTGATGCCGTGTGGGGCAACAATGATGGAGTGACATAATGACGCGGTGACGACTTTCTGTGGATTATTTATAGTTTTCCGTGTGCAGGTTTACTGATGTGTTACGATTCCAAGAAACGCATTATGGACTATTTGTATGTTACGACTTCTTCCATACACGAAAAGGGTTTTTCTGTCTTTCTGTGATTATGTCTCAATTTCCGGGTACTAGTTTTCCCATGCGTACCGAGTACATGAGGCGCATCATGGACTACCACAGTTTTGTAAGTTACGACTTCCTTGAATCCTGACGCATCCAACATGGGGTTAGATGGGAACACAATGCCTTCATTTACAAAAAAAGGATAAAATATCAATCAAACGGCCCTGCCAACGTCAAGCAGGTAAGATGGTACAAACACACACACACACACACACACACACACACACACACACACACACACACACACACACACACACACACACACACACACACACACACATGCAGTTTGTAACCACTTCAGAGCGATGGGGTTACGCCATGCATCTGGCATGATGCGAATGGACGTTCGGAGTCACAACCTGCACATATATAAGGAATGGGATGATGATGTCACAAAGCATCTTACTCAACAAACTCATCTAGCTCCACCACCCGACTGGAAGGTTTAGAACCTTGGCGTACGGCGATGCACGAATGTTCGGCTTCTTCCGGTCAAATTTAATCCGTTTTTCACCAATTTCTTCTCCGAATGTAGGGATGGGACTTGAACCACAAGATGTCTGTGATGTCCCGGTTCTAATGACACCTCAACCATGTCCAGCAGTTCAAGACACTTTTCGCCCAAATATAATAATAATAATAATGATGATAATCATGATATTAATAATAATAATAATAATAATAATAAATAAATAAATAATAATAATAGACCTCTGTAGGCTACTACAATAATAAAACACACATATTATATTACAATGAAGGCAAGAAACCATAAATAGGTTATGAAAAATTAACTAAAAAATCATTACTATGGCTACTTTTTAAGATTGACCAAAATGTAAATTATTTTTACCTTATTTATATTTAATAAGCAAATATTAATAGTTGTTTAGAATCAGACCTGTGTTACTTGGTCTACATAAGGACACTTTTTGTGTGGTCTTTATTTGTTCTTTACTTTGTAAAACCTGCTCAACGTATTATTAACTAGCTATAGTCTTGCTGAATAATGTAATAATCTTTGGCAGCTTCCCATGTTCTCTGTGTCTTCACCGGTGTAAAAAAACTGGGTGTGGGTCATTGTTCTGTTTCTGCTTCTGCTGTCCCTGCAGGCGATAGAAAGTTTTGCTGTAACGGTGAAAGACATCGCTCAGATGCTGCAGGCCTTTGGTACAGAGCTGGCGGAAGCAGAGCTGCCTGATGATGGCAGCGCCATTGAGTGCCTTCTCAAGTCCCACACGGACAAGTACAGAAAGCTCAAGGTAACAACATCAATTTGGTCCCTTGTGCTTGTAGTTTTGGGTCTTTTTTCTTTGCTTGATGTGCAGGACCACCTGTATGATTGACAGACAGACAGAAACTTTACTTTTTTTTTGCAGGAGGCCATCAGGTCAGTGTCCAAGGAAGGTCGACACCTCCTCGCTAGCCTGGAGACGTCTGGGAAGGAGGAGGACTGTCACTGGGACGTGAAGCTGGACTGGGAGACAGTGCAGAGGCAAGATAACAAAACTCCTGGCTTTTAGTTTAATGCGTTTGAATGGTGTCTCGGTTCTAATTTTGTCATTCAATAAATTATCGTTGTTTAAATAAAAAGAGGAAAGGCCGAGGGCACTCAGGAAGTTAAAAAAAATTGTATCGTGAACAAAAACAAATGAAAAAAGAACAGAAGTCCAACTAAAGGCTGATTCATAATGACACATGAAGAAAGACAAGACTATAGTCCAGGCCGAGCAGCAAAAACAACCTTCTTCAGGGCATTGCACTGTTGTCACACTGAATCAGCAATCAGTGTGATCAGATGATGATCAGATATTACAATATAAGTAATGAAAACAACAAACAAACGAAACACTCAATGGACATATCAAATATGTACTGTATATTGATTGCAGTTTAAAACATAAAAAAAATAAAAATAAAATAGATTACATTTGTAATATAGGTCAGTTGTGCCTGTTTTCATGTCATGCCTGTCATATTGCACATTATATCAACAGTAAAATATATGACCTCCTATGCTATGTAAAACGAACAATGTTTAATATTACAGATGTTTTTGTGCATCCTATTTCGGACCGCCATGTACCCCCCTGGGGGGATGTAGGAGGTAGATTACTGTTTCAGGAATTAAGCCCTGTGGTGCATTGCTTTTAAAGTATCACCATAAAAACATGGCACCAACCAATAGGAACAAAAGGAGCTAAGACTTCCCAGCTCTACGCCCCACATCACTAGAATATTCCTGTGGCTCTTTAGGCTCCTTGCTCAGCTGAGAGACATGGAGTCTGCCTTCGACGGCTTCTTTGAGAAGCATCATCTCAAACTCCTTCAGTATCTACAGCTACTCAAATACGAGCAGAGCTTCCGAGAGGTGAGAGCCTCTTTGACATTCAGCTTTCCCCCGTCTGTTTCCATGCTCACCTGTGTATATATTTGTGTGTTTGTATGTGACTGTGCGATAGTTGGAGTCGTGCCTGGGCCGCTTGCTGGCTCAGGAGAGGGATGTGTCCGGCTCACCAGACACCGTGGCTCAGGCCGAACAGGCTCTCAGAGACCTGGAGAGTCTGGATTCACACGCACAGGTCAGCGCTTCCTGGTAGACTCAAATATCACTGGAACTCACATGACATGAGATGAATTTGTGAAAGATCGGTGGCTCTCTAAATTGCGCGGCTCTCCCCTTGGGGTCCGGGGACCCCCAGGGGTCCATCAAGAGGTTAATTATCAAATTTAACCATCAAGATGTTAGCACCGTTAGATACTGTAATGTCCAATAATGACTTTTTCGATCCTAGTTTCTGTTATCTCCCCAACTATACAGTAGTAAGCAGATGTCAAGATGGCTTTTTGTAAGAAAGGAACTGTTCTCCCTGAGGTCTCCACCACACACGGACTCCTGATGAACAAATGTTTTCCTCGCCTTCAGGAGGTGATGGCTCGTGCTCAGATCGTCATCCTCCACGGGCATCAGCTCGCAGCGAGTCACCATTACGCCATGGCGCTCATCGTGCAGCGCTGCAACGAACTGCGCCACCACTGTGACACGCTCAGCGCCGCTCTGAAAGCCAAGCAAGCGCGCCTGGCACACACACACCAGCTGCTCCTGTGTCTCGGACAGGTAATAGCAACACACACGCACACACACACACACACACACAGTGAAAAAAGTTATAAAAACACCCATTCAAGATTCACTTAGTGTATATTGTGTGCCTCCAGGCCCAAGCTTGGTGTGATGACGGGGCCTACCTGTTGGCCAACCAGCTGGTGGATAGGTTCCAGTCCAAGGAGGGGGCGCAGGCCTCTTTGAGGGACATTGAGAAGTTCCTTGAGGGGGCGCCGTCCATGCTGAGCTCGGGGCTGGACCTCCTGGTGATGGAGTACGAGGCCATCATCACGCCACAACTACAGGTCAGCTACCAGGAAGAACACGGGGAAAAAAAAACAAAAAACGAGAAGCAGAAGCGTAACTGTCGGATTAAACGTGGGATCGCCGGTGATTCAGCCTCAGAGGGCTTTGATCAAAATTAATGTAATAGCAAGCTGAGAATCTTAATAAACCCCCCCCACCTCCTATTATTATATTTTTTTCTGGTAATCAGGCTCAGATGGGGAAGACATTTGAAAAGCATGGAGCGGTGCAGCAGATGATCCAGAACAGACAGGCGTGTCTGAGGAAGCTGGCGGATAAACACGTCCGTCCGGTCCAACTGGTGGCTCCCAGACCCGAGAACCCCCCACGCTCCAAGTCCCCCCTCTTCTCCCCGAAACACGGTAAAACACACATCTATAGCGGAATAGCGGACACACACACAGCTCAAGCGACAATATTTAGTTCGGAAAAGTTCGGAAGACTCTAACAACTTGCCATTTTTCACATTATGTTATTGTTTTGAGTTATTTCTTCAAAAGTCAGTTGAAGACCAATGATGACAAAAAAATAACAAGTCTATAATATTAATAATAATAAATAATAATAATAATATAAATAATAATAATGATGATGATGATGATAATCATAATAATAAAGTCTTTGAGGTTCTTGTGGGAAGTTTGCTGAATAGGTAAGAGATGCCCCTTTGTGTTCTTCGTAGCACTATGTCTATCAGAATAGGGAGAGGGAATTTGCAGTTTCCAGCTTTTCAGGCTCCTTGTCTCCTTTTCGTTGGTTCAATTCCTCTTTCAGCTCCTTTCCTTAAAAGACAGCAGAAAGGACATGTCAGCCCAACAGTTTAACAAATAACAGAATAAGAGATGCAAATAACACAAATGTCCCGCAAAGCATACATTTCCCACACGAGGACAATTCAAAGTCCTTTACATAAGGCATAAGACACCAGATTGAACCAAAGACGAATAAAGGCATAGATATAAAAAGCTAAAAACAGATAGACGTCGAAGTGTGATTCAAAACAGGCCTTAACACTTAATCATGGCATGACCCGAACAGGCACCCAGAGAGAAAAAAAACCAAAACCATTCCACACAGTCATCTCTTTTTACAGTATCACAAGCCGTGAGCCTCTGTGAGCCTTTAATTAGACGGCCTAGTTAGTGGCCGGCACGCCTTTCTTGCATCGCTCGGCCAGAATTCCGCGTCCGACGGCACACCTCCATCTGGGTCCGCCGTTTCTGAGACCCGGCATACTCGTCACGTCGCCGTCCCCCGAAGACCCCCACCGGCTCCGCGGCCACATTTCCACATCACAGCGTTCCAGTGGAATGGCCCAAGGTGTTCCCGTTATCGAACCTGTGCTTATCTGCTTACCTTTGCAAAGGAGGCCGAGGAGCTGCTTTAATCAGTCCACTGGGACACCCCTCCCCGTCCCCCCGTCCCTCCGTCCCACCGCCTATTAGCGCTTGCTGTGCTCCAGCCATATGTGATTCATATACATTAAAGGAGCTTTCATCCCCTCCGGACCCTGGGGGAGGCCACAGAAAGCGGGCTGTGCTGTATTCAATTAACGCGAGTGTGATATGTGGGACCCGCTGTGTGTATTATGGGGTGCGCATCTGTGTGTTCCGCCCTGTGTTTGAGGCCTTCATCATTTTGCCTGTCGGTGTGTACAATAACCTTCCTATTTAAAGGAAATGATAGTCGTCTGTTCTTTTGTTTGGTTCTCTGCCAGCGTGCAATGTTCTGTGATTAGACACTGGGGAAATGAGAGTAATAATGAGTGCAATTGATTACGAACTTTCCCCAGACCCCCCCAACTAATCGTCATGCCCCCCAATGCACGGGGGAATGGCCATCCAAGGCGGGTGGTGGAGATGAAGGGAAACATTTGAGCTTTGATTGAGATGATTCTTATACATTCACACACATACAGTAGACCATGTATGCACTGTGTGGTGGAACAGACGCTGGGGCAGCGCCATCTTCAATTCCGAAAGACGACATAAACGCACAATTTATCACCTGGAACCAGATCCAAACAGTGCAGTGGTGGGTGCAAATTAATCCTGTCGAGGCCGTCGGCCTTTCATCTGTGCACGTAACCTGGGAGGAGAAAATTCTCTTTTATGTGCGGGGGTCTGGTTTATGAATGAGCCTCCGCCCCTGAGATGGAGCTGAAGGTCGCCCCATCAAAGCTCGTCTCACTGTTTCTACCGTGCCTCATCCGATCTGATCTCCTGCGGACGGCTCCGCTTCTCTACAGGTGATGGATTGAAGTTCACCTTTGACCTGTCGCTGCCCGGGAAGAGGACGTCCCGGAAAAGTCCCAACTCTCGAAAGGTGGGGCCTACGAATACTGTATCGACGGTTGGAATGTCATAGTCACCTGGGGATATTGTCATTAACCGTGCGGGTTTTTCCTCCAAACGGGGAATCGGCGTTGTGTTTTGGGCGCAGATCGAGGTGATGCACGACTACCATGAGAACCGGAGCTGCGTGTCCTACAGCCTGGAGGGCGAGGACAGCCCCCACCTCCTCAAGCGGTGAGGAGCCGCCGTGTTTATCCCCCATCTGTCACTCCTCACGGATACCGTTCACTTTCTGATTCCCTTTGTTCGGTTCTAATGACGCCCCCTGGCTGCCCGTCATTTAAACTCTGTGTGTGTGTGTGTGTGTGTGTGTGTGTGTGTGTGTGTGTGTGTGTGTGTGTGTGTTACAGTCATGTCATGAGGGAGCTCATAGAGACGGAGAGGATCTATGTGGAAGAGATGTTGTCTGTGCTACTGGTGAGAAATTTTCCTTTTTCCCTTTTTTTTCCACCAATGTCACTTTTTCACTGCCGGTAGCGATTCCATTAAATTAGTTTCATCTAATTGTCATTGCACAGAGTACAAGTACTGAGGCAACGAAATGCATTTCTCTTTGCATTTTACCATCCTAGTAAGTGACGTATCTAGGAGCAGTGGGCTGCCATGTAGCGGCGCCCGGGGAGCAATTAGGGGGTGAAGTGCGTTGCTCAAGGACACATCAGCCCGCTACCGGGAGGAGCCGTGATCGAACCGGAAATGTTGCGATTAATAGGCGACCCGCTCTACCTCCTGAGCCACTGCCCATGATTATGGGCCATAATCATTTTAGGTTCAGCCAAGGACAAAGTGCCGGTCTGATTAATTACTTTTACCAAACAAGCGTGAATTTGGACAGTTTAACTTTGAGGTCATTAGAACTGATGAACCTTTTCTTTGCTATGGGACCCATATCCAACACCAGTGTGAGTGTGGGTGCCCTCCCTGTCCCGCCTGCAGCTCTAATAAATGACTATATCCTGTCGTGGCTGAACATGACAGGGTTACCGAGCGGAGATGGACAACCCGTCCCTGTCGGGCCTGCTGCCCCCGCTGCTCCGGAGCAAGAAGGACATCCTCTTCGGAAACATGCCCGAGATCTACAACTTCCACAGCAGGCAAGGACGCACTGGAGTCGCACACCGAAACCCACATTGCGATAATGAACACAATCGGTTATTGTGATTTCTCACCACGTTCCTGCCACTTTTTTATCGCTTTATGAACCTTTTTATGGACGTGTAAGCCGCTCTACTGCCGTGGAAATGACAAAACCACCATTCCCTCCCTGCCGTCGCCGACTTCTGTTCTCTGTGTACTACTACTATTTCTCACAGCAATCCCACTTTGTCTGGTAGAGTTTACTCGTGTTTGTGTTCTCGCCCGCCTGACTTCCCGCTGAGCTAAACTGCTCAGTCTGATGAGTCGAGACGACAACACGCTCCTAACGGGAGCTGAGTGCCAGTTACGGTAACACGAGTCTGAGTAACAGGCTGAGCCAGGAAATCGGCGGCACGGGGCCCGCCCCGCCGTGGCAAGACAGCGTTTCATTGATTTGTCTATTTAACTTGAATCTTGGCCTTTGACCTTTTATTTATTTATTTATTTATTTTTTTGTGGTGAATCCAGGGTGTTTCTCCAGGACCTTGAAGGCTGCCTGGAAACTCCGGAGGGGGTGGGAGCTTGTTTTCTGGAGCGGGTGAGATGGTGCCTTTTGATTTTGATAAAGTATGTTTTTTGTTTTTGTTTGTTTTTTTTCTCAGATCATTTAGACGTTTAGTACATAACATACGTACTATCTTTTATCTTGTTAGAAAGAGAGTTTACAGATGTATGAATGCTACTGTCAAAATAAGCCCCGATCTGAGGCTCTATGGCGACAGTTCTCAGACTGCGACTTCTTCCAGGTTGGTTTTTTTTGCTATTGCTTTACTTTCACATTTTCACATTTCACTATTGTTTGTCACGATTGTACCTCCATCATTAAGTATTTTAAAACAGCTGATTTTCATTCCTTTGTGTTTTTTCTATAGTAAATGATATACCCTCACAAAGATGGCAGATCTTTTAATGATAAAGGCCTTTTTTCACACATGTAGTGAATTTAAGGGATGTCCTTTGCAATTAATTTTCCATTTGCAAGCTGTGATGGTTGGTTTTTGGCGTTTTCCCTCCCTCTCTTGGCTAGGAGTGTCAAAAGAAGCTGGAGCACAAACTGCGCTTGGACTCATATCTGTTGAAACCCGTCCAACGCCTCACCAAATACCAGCTCCTTCTGAAGGTGTGATATGGGCATGCACCAACGCTACAAGAAACCCCAAGACTTCCATCCAAACCTACATGTTACACACACACGCACGCACGCACCTACACACCCACGCACGCACGCACACACACACACACACACACACACACACACACACACACACACACACACACACACACACACACACACACACACACACACACACACACACACACACACACAAGTACATATACATACTGTAAATTCATAATATGCTTTGCCTTTGTAACTCGCAATAGGAATCTAAATGAATGATCCATGAAAAATATAGTTTGTTTATTTTTACTTTTTCAAATCAAGGAGTTACTCAAATACAGTGCAGGCTGTGAAGGTACGTCTGACCTGGAGGGGGCGCTGGCGGCCATGCTGGATCTCCTCAAATCAGTAAACGACTCCATGCATCAGATCGCAATCACAGGCTACGAGGTACAGTAGACCCTGTTTGCCATCACCGGATGATCATTTGAGGTGTTATCTTGCTGGGATATCATATCATGATGAAATTAGACAACTTCATTTTGTGGTGTGTAATTTGATAAAGATTGGATTTTGAGCAGATATGGTTATTTATGTCATATTAGTAGAAATTGAATGTAGCTTAATGAGGTAAAAACACCTTTAATATTTGAAATTATGCCCAGTTGTAGGACACCGTGGTTTACTACCGTTGATGAAAATAATTCCAAAAGTCCACATCTTGACATTGTTAAATTTGTTTCTGTATTTCCAGATTATTCACACCCCCAAAACGTTCAGCAAAGTGACATTTCATGACATTTCAGAATATTAGCTCACAAAGCCTCGTTAGGCTCACTTTTTTTTACCCATTTTCCACTTTATTAACTCATAAAAAATATATATATATGATAGAATTGGTAAAAGCAGAACTGGTCTTTTTGTTTTTATTTTAAGATGTGTTTTCCTAGTTTGCCTCGTGTCCAGCATGTCCCAGCCCCGTACAACCATTTTCCCCCTTGCTGGTCAATCCTGTGAACGCTTCCAAATTTTTCTAATGCATAATTCATGAAGGAAAACATATTCCCTCTATCAAGTCATGATCTAAAACAATATTCAAAAAGGATAAGCTGGTCCTGGGGTGTGTCCTCGTGCTGTTCCCCAGGGGGAGCTGTGCGATCTGGGCCGCGTGCTGATGCAGGGCTCCTTCAGCGTGTGGATCAGCCACAAGCGAGGCCCCACGCGCATGAAGGAGCTGGCCCGCTTCAAGCCCATGCAGCGGCACCTGTTCCTCTACGAGAGGGCGCTGCTGTTCTGCAAGCGCAGGGAGGAGAGCGCGGAGGGCGGCGACAAGGCGCCGTGCTACAGCTTCAAGCACTGTCTCAAGGTGGGGGTCCGGGTCCCAAAGTGGGGGGCGGGGGGGGCTTGGGTCTGCGTCCGCGTCTGGATGCGCAAAAAATGACGGGCTTTGTTGTGTCCCGTGTCGGCGGGGGCGTTGCAGACGCTTGATTTATTATTGAGGTTTTGGGGAGGAAACAGGCGCGCAGAGGAGGTGTGTGTGCGTGTGTTTACAAGCGTGTGTTCTGACAAGACAGATGTTTATTTTTTCGTGATGCAAGAGAGTATTGTTTGATGTGCGTATTTGTTTTCCTCTGTGTTTATTGTTTTCTTAATGCTGTGTGTGTGTGTGTGTGTGTGTGCGTGCGTGCGTGCGTGCGTGCGTGCGTGCGTGCGCGCGCGCGTCACCACGGTACGTCTCGGCAGATGACTGCAGTGGGAATCACAGAAAATGTGAAGGGGGATGTGAAGAAATTTGAAATCTGGTACAGCGGCAGAGAGGAGGTGTACGTTATTCAGGTGAGGTCACATCCATAGCACAACATTTTCCTTTCGTTCATTTAGATCACTCATCTCTTTATACCGCAAATGCTGTACTTGAAGGTCTGAAGGTCGCAGTGCAAAGACCCACCGAATGATTTTATAACATTTATAGCATTATTTTGGATCTTCGGATTGGTAGTATTTATGGTCCTGATTCAGTGACTATTGTACTGCTAGGTCTGTCCACCAATCTATGGTTGGACCATTAAATGTGCCATTATATTCATAATGAAGCAAAAAGATGCCTTTGGAATGAGAAACAAACAAAAAGACAATTTGCAAGCTCAAAAGCCAACAATTCACCATCTGTTTTTGTGCTCTTCCCATCCTTTCCCAGGCTCCTACCGTGGAAGTGAAGATGACCTGGCTTAATGAGCTGCGTAGAATCCTCACCAACCAACAGAAACTGCTGAAAGGTCTTGACTTTCACTGCCGCCCAAATCAGATTTTGAACAAACTGAGACGATAACATGAATTTGACAAAAACAATTTTTTCTTTTTTTCCCCCCTCCGACTTATAGACGAGGCGTATCAACACGGCCAACTGATGGAACCCATGCAGCTTTCTCCCCCGCTTCCCGAGAGGTCAGTGCCTGCAGACGCGAAGCTGGTTACGGCGTCCGTGGTTAGATAAAAACACGCGAACGCGCGCGCACTTACCAACACAGACACATCTTGACCGGTACAGCTGTTATTTGTGTAATTTCCGGTAGATTCGCTTCATCACCCGAAGGAGCCTTGATAGCGGATGTGTGCATGCCGGTAGTGAGGTCCCGGGCTCCTCCCCCTCCTCTGGTGTCTGGTTGCCTATCTCCCCTCGTCCCTCGTCCCTCCCC
The DNA here is from genome assembly GCF_960531495.2 of Zeus faber. NCBI lineage: Eukaryota > Metazoa > Chordata > Actinopteri > Zeiformes > Zeidae > Zeus > Zeus faber. Next base: position 24,391,293 of record NC_137199.1, read on the forward strand.
TGCAGGGGCGTGCGGCCCTCCAGAGTCCTGCCTCGGGGCTGTCTGCCGGGGCTGGACTTTGTCTCGCTGTCGGCCGACGTCTTTGTGTGCCTCCGGTCCCGGAGCCCCTGCCCCCGAAGTCCCCGGCACCGGCCCCAGCCATGCCCCAGCCGCCTCCCCCAGCGCCACTGACCCCCGCCCCGATGCTCAGTGGTAAACTCAGCCCGCCTCTCCCCGGCATGGCCCCATCTTGGCCTGGCTTGGGAGCCCCCCCCCCCAAAAAAAAAAAACCTGGGCTGCTGTGTTTGCGTACTGACCGTCATCTGCACCCCCGTTTTTATAATCTCCATTCTGGCGCCGCACCGACTCCAATGTTGTCAGTCACACACCCTTCATCAGTCACATCAAGAGGAACGTGTTTCTGCAGCTCTTGATACTCTGACACGGTATCATGAGTGAATGCAGTCATCTCTGCATCTGACGTTTGTTATTTGTCATGTGATGCAATATCAATGCCAGAACAAAATACTATGATGCAATGACACGGTTTGATTCCATGGTATTCTCTATTTCTTTTTTTCATATCCATTTGTTTTTTGGGATGGGGCTCGCTTTTTTAAGATCTAATTAAACGCTAAGAAGTTCTTAAGGACCGTACCGGTGTCAAATTGTCTCTAGTTTTTGGGTTTTGGAAAAATTCGAACAATATGGTGAGAAACCTGCCTTAAAGTTAGCATCTGGCCCCACTGCTAATGACCTGCCAATGACATTTTTTGTCAAAGTTACTTAATTTTGTTTTATGCAAAAAACAAAATATGGCCAAATTACGTAACTTAATTTACAAAAGAAAAAAAAAACATGTTAGTAATTAACAAGTTAGTAAGTTAGTAAGTTGGTAAGTAACAGTGATTTTCTATGGGGCCTGGAAATTAAATTAAGGTGGCTTTCTCAGCATGTCATTAGAATTTTGCAGAAAATGGAGAGAATATCAACGTTTTAAAAAAAGCTGTCATCAGGAAAATGATCAATATGATGTCATGAAAAATAAAAAACTTAATTGGATAAAACTCAATTTTACACCGATATGGTCCTTCAAATAATGTAATATTTCATCCAAACCTTTTGGAAAGAAGCTTAATATTCTCTTTAAATGTGGATCTTGACAAACCGAGGCCGGATCTTGCCGTCCGCTGACATCTACCAATATTCTGTCGACCAGCCGTCAACACCACTGTCCAGCTGCTGCAGAGGAGCGTGCGCGCGGCTGCTCCGTGCTCCACCCAGCCTGTCTGGCTGGTGGATGTTGGATGCTGTGGGTCAGAGCTGCTCATGAACACAGATCTGGGATCAGCATTGTGTGTTCCATCCTTGAATTGGTGTAATTTCTCGGCTGATCCCCATCTGTGTGGCTGTGGTCGAGCTCCGTCCTGAGTGTGTGTGGGGGGGTTTGTACAGTGCGTTGAGTGTCTGGAGCTGTGCACCGAGCCTCGTTTGTGTTTTTTGTTGTGTTTTTTCATTCCGTTAGCAAACAGCAGAGGGCGTCAGTGAGCTCCGAGGACACGGAGTCGGGGCGGAGCAGTCCAGACCCCCAGCCGCGCTCCCATCAACACCAGCTGAACCGTAGGAGTGAGTACAACATATATGCAGACAGTCTGTTATTCTAAATTCATCCATAACCAGATACTTTGAGCCTGCCTCATGGCTTGTGAAGATTAATGAAGATGAGTTCATTTAATAATTGTTCCTGACACGCACAGTTGTTGCAAAATAAAACTGTCTCCCTCAGCAGTTCAGATGTATCTTGTCACGGAGCAGCATGTGTGCGTTTACACCTTAATGTATTACGTCGTTGTGTATGTATAATAGAAGTGTTTAATTTTGCTCTTTCATCTGTGTCATTCTTCCACAGTCTTTCTGAAAATACCCTTTTTAACACCGTTCCATACACTTTAAGAGTTGGAATTTTATTTTGTGTGTGTGTGTGTGTGTGTGTGTGTGTGTGTGTGTGTGTGTGTGTGTGTGTGTGTGTGTGTGTGTGTGTGTGTGTGTGTGTGTGTGTGTGTGTGTGTGTGTGTTGTGTCTGGCAGGCTGGCCCGGCGCCCCTCACTCGGTCGACCTCTGTGAGGGTTTGGAGGAGTGTTGGTCTGCAGGCCTGGACCACGCCAACCTGTCAGACACCGAAGAGGGAGTCCTCACACAGCCGGTGAGATAAGAGTTCGTTAACCTGAGAAACACCAGATATTTAGAAGAGCTGGAAATTATATAAAAATTTTGAAAAAAAAAATCTTATCAGTTCACACTATGTATTTTTGCTTATAGTGATAAACAGAATGTATTATTTGTACTACCCCATAGATTAAAGGTCACATATAGCAAGTGTAGAAAAAAAGGCATGATGTGGATGTGTTTTGTATGTCTCAAGGGCTCAAGGGTGCTTGATCCAGTTTATGCTTATTTTTTTTTTATAATTGTCGATTTACTGGGCTTCTTAAATTCATGCCAGTCTCCTGGCAGATACAGGGCTCTGGCTGACTGTCCCAGGAACGGACCAGACTCCATTTCTATTAGATGCGGGGACATCATCCAGCTGCAGCATGGCAACGGCCAAGGCCTGTGGTGAGTCCCCGGCCTGTGAGCAAACATTGCTTCAGCAGACATAACCTGATCCAAATGTCAAGAAACCGAGCCTTGACCCACTCCACAATTGGTCGATCAGAAATTCAGTTTTTTGTTCAAAATGGGAGTAAAAAATTAAATAAAAGATTTTCCTGTTGATTGACAAACAAAATTGAGAGGATTGAATCGTATGTAGAATATGTTTTTCTATTAAAATGTTATCCTTTTCCACTACGATTCCTAACCCTTGAGGCTGGTGAAAAACTTGAGCTGGCGCCAGGAGGGTCTGGTTCCGTCCGCCAGCCTCCACTTGGTTTTGGGTGGGAGCAGTCAAGGGAGCTCCTCCAGACTCGGGGGTAAAAGAAGCGTCACACACACGAACGCGTTTCAGCGGCTGGCGCATTATCGCTCATGTTTACGTTTGTAAAGTGCCTCTATTCCCCCTCGTAGGCCCCGGCAACCTCAAGGCGAGGAAGCTCAGCTCACCGTAGGAGAAGGATAAAGCACAGAGCGTGGAGCTGATAATCATCCCACGGAGCGCACATGGAGCCATTCGCCATCCCGTGAATGGAAAAAGCGACGAGATTTGTGCTTCTGATGTCGGCTCTCCTCAAATCTGTTGAACCATTTGGCGACGTAAAGAGTCCAGGGATCAACTTTCCTTCAACTCACTTAAGTTGACAATCTTCAGGATGAAAAGTATTATTATTTTTTTCGCCCTCACGTTCTCATCGAATGTGTTTGGACAATGTACGGACAGTGGAACGTGGCACCAGCACATAATGGCACAGACTGAACTTTGTGAACTGAAGGCTAATAGCCCTCGTGGACAATCAGCAGCTTCATCTGGATTCGTACGTCATCTGTTGTGACGCTAAAATGAATGTTGATGTTGGACCCTACTCATTGTAGAGTCTGAGACAGAAGACAAATGCAATCAATTATTCTTCCAATTGAGACGTGTGTGTGTGTGTGTGTGTGTGTGTGTGTGTGTGTGTGTGTGTGTGCGTACGTGGGCGTGTGGGCGGGGCATGTGTACATGTGTCATATGGTTACAACCAAGGCTTAACCTGAAATATGTACATGACGTACATACGCAGTAACATTCTTTTTTTAAACATTTGTATTCGTTCATTCGTGTGGTTGGTTGGTGTTTTCCATTGTTCTCTTACAAGTTTTTCCTCATGGCATCTACTTTTTCCTCCGTACTCTGAGAGTTTGAATGCCAAATCGTGCCGTGCCATAATGCCTTTTTATACCAGCGTGTGGTCTCCTGGTGTAGGACGTGGGTTGGGGACTTGTCCTCACTCATGCCGAGCTCCTCTCCGGTTGCAGACCCAAGAGCGCACCGTACTGTACCGCCCCCTGCGCCGTCGGGGTTTGTTGCCGTTTGTTTGGGCGTTTTGGTGGCGCCCCCACTCGGATATGTTCTGTGTCAGCGGTGAAGACGAGGTGAGACGTGGTCCCCCTGGTTGACGTGTCAGCGATTGTAATCTTAGCCGCGGTCTCAGATGATGATGGAGATTTTTTAGGACTGTGCGTGTGTTTGTCTGTGCGCGTCTTGAAGGGATTTTGGGAGGCTCAGAGCACCAGGCAGGAACCCAGCTGCTCCCTTTTGGGTTCTGGCTGTCAGTCACAGCTATACTGTGTGTGTGTGTGTGTGCGTGTGGGGGGGGTTAACCGTGGTGTAAAGGAGAAGAGGAAACAATCTAAAGAGGGCCATAGTCAGCATCATACCCCCCCCCCCCCCCCCCACACACACACACACACTAAAAGGGATCATACTGCAAACATGAAATATACCCAGTGTGTCGAACGCTTAATTAAATATTGATTACGGACTTACTGGATTTACCACATCAAATCAAGCCCCCAGTCGGCGGCCCGTCTTTGATATTCGGCGTTTGAAGTGGAAATGAGCCTGCGAACTACTGGGAGCCGCACTGCACCGCACACCCGGTTGTTGTCTATTTATTTCTTTTGCTGTCATGTCTCTTCACAGTGTGAGGTATCTGCCGAGGCCCGCCGAAATGATGTTTCCATGCAGTTACAGGCACTGCGCTTAACTGCACCGTGATGCATCGGCTCCCCCGACTCGCTCAAAGGGGGTTTTGGGGGGTGTGGAGAGGGATTTATATGACACGGTTGGATGTTTTTGTTAGGGGTAAACTTCAACCCCCCAAAAAATGCTGCAGATTTTGCACTGAATTTACCTTTATGCAGAGAAATGATTGCTTGAAACGTGTGTGTGTGTGTACCCTGACAAACCTTGTTTGCTTGTTGCCGAATGTTTCTGCATTAAAAAAAATAAATTAAAAAAAAAGCATGGAAACATGAAATCGGGCACGTTCCGAAAGTTTAAGTTGAAGCTCTGTTCTCGGGTGGCTCATGTTTGTCCAGCATATCATGTATAAATAAAGTATTTATTGAAATAGTTACAGGGTTTGATTTCATCACATGAAAGTGTTTTCCATTCTTGAATATTTTAATTTAACATTTAAAACTAATACTTGACTAAGCACAAGAGCTAGTATCATTAAAATTTGAATGCAATGAAAGTCACGTTGCCTGGATGCTGGATTTCCTGTGGCTGAAATATTTCCCATTGAGCCTAAAATGTGTGATAAAATATGCTGTTTTCCTTTTTAGTTGGTTCTGTCCAGCATCAACTAGCTTTTATCTACATGGTCTTCATATCCGTATTATTAATTATTACAGGTCTGTCTAGTTCTATGCCAGCAGGTGGCAGTGATGTTTTTTTCCCCGTGTTGTGTTTCTTGAATCCCTCTTACATTACATGCCTCAGAGGGAGAGAGGGTTTTTTTGGTGCATTTTGGAGTTTGGCAATTTCCAGTTCTCCTAGCCCTATAGGAAACACCCCAACTCAACCGTGACATATCGAGTTATAATTTAAAACAAATGAGAAATGCATGTATACCATTGGTTTTATTTAAGTGTTCTAATTGTCAAACAACAGCTGGTAAGGAATGATTTTTTTTCCCAGGCTGCAGATTTCCACTGTGGTTTTATCTTCATATATTTGATTTGAATACTTTTAATATCCTTTGTTAAGCATCGGGTTCATCCACGTTGGGTTCTTCCGCCTTGTGATGGGTCGTCCCCAACACGTGGCGTATCCATCGGTTGTAGTGGGACAGCCGGGTGTAAACCCCATACTTCCCTTCCTTGGCACATTCCTCCCCCCAGCTCACGATGCCCGTCAGGAACCAGGTGCCGTGGAAACGGTTTGTGTGGGGACCCCCGCTGTCCCCCTGGCACGAGTCCTTGGCCACGTCGCTGTACCCGGCGCAGAACATGTAGCGCGTGATCCGGGCGCTGCTGCTGTCCTTGCACTCTGTGCGCTCCGTGAAGGGCACCTCCACCTTCTGCAAGGTGCTCGCGGTGGCGCCCTGGAAGCGCGTCCGGCCCCAGCCGCTGACCGTGGCCGGGGAGGCCTCCTTCACCAGGGCCTCGATGAAGGCCTTGGGGCCCAGGCAGATGGGGCGCGCCGTGGAGGAGAAGTTGATGGGGTTCTGGAGACGCAGGAGGGCGATGTCGTGGTTGTACAGGCTGAGGGCGGCGTCGTAGCGAGGGTGGACGTACTCCGTCAGCACCTCCAGGTTCTGCTCAGTGTCCTCTCTAGTGTTGATGTTGTAGTCCCCTGTGGGTGAATGGAGCACTGTCGTCACTGATCTACACCTCATTTGTACCCAGGCTGCCTTAAGTGAGGTTTGGGGTCATTTACATGAGTCTCATTGATTCTCACCTACTCTGATGAAGAAGGAGCCCTGTCCTTCCACCAGGCAGTGGGCGGCGGTGATGACCCACAGCGGGCTGAGAATCGAACCTCCACAGAAAAAATGGCCGCTGGGACGGGCGATCAAAGCGACCTGGTCAAAGGAAGAGGATAGATGTGTGCAGTGGAAGGAAGGAGCAAAAAAAAAAAAACTCACTCATATGAAGAAACTTACAGGACCGAGAATACGATACTTTCACTGTGTTCTTTACCTGCCACGGGATCTCTCCAGGAATGACATCTTGCCCTCCAACGATACGTTTTAGATCTTTGATGTTGTGCTTTGTCAGGCCGTCGATGTCCCCGCGCGCCCACAGGCGCGTCTGTAAACTGGCTGCTAAGAGGTCGTTTTGGCGCAGAGGCGGCGCTGTGGTGCCGGCTGGAGATGTGACGGGAGAGGCCGCGGTGCTGTTGTCCCTCGGTGAGGTCTCGTTTTCCGCGATTGTAGTTTCATTGGCAAGTAGAGACCTCGTGGACAGTCCGCTGATCACCGGCGTCAATATGTCTCTGCCGCAAGCGAATTCAGCTGTAAAAGTGAGAGGCACGTAATGACATACAGATACTTATTTTAGCCCCAGTAGATGAATAAGTGGTACCCTGCTAATGCCATAAACTGGATTTCCTACAACTTGGCTCGCAGTCCATCCCGTCCGGCGCAAGCCTGTATCCGTCAGCGCAGGAGCACGTCGCCCCGAAGGTTGCCAGCGGTTCACAGAAGTGTGTGCAGCCTCCGTTGTTTAAATCACACCGTCTGGACGTCACTGAGGAAGGAAATCCATTCTTATCTAAATTGTATATCATTTACTGCATAATAGGGGAAAAAAAAAAAAAAAAAAACAAGGTCACCCTATCTATTACATGCTTTTTGCTTTATCTGCCATACCAGTTCACCATGTTATGTGGTGTGTTGTGTATACCATGTCGAACACTCAGCGGTGTCCAAACAAATCCTCATATTTGTGCATGTGTTTCTAAGTGAAAATGCAGGCAGATCTGCTTCCACTGCACACACCATTTGACTTAATTTTCAAATTTTTGGGATGGCTTATCACTGAGTGTGTACAATTAATCCGCTATTCTGCAGAGGATTAAAAATATCCCGAAGTCTTTATAAATTGTGTCAAAAACAACAAAAAAATGGGCTATTCGGTTTCTACGTAACGTTTCCTCCGAAATAACCAAGTCACAAACGGTCCCCAATTGGCTGGAGTATTTTCAATCATCTTAGTTGCCAGAAAAGGCCGAAAATATCCAAGACCTCCCTCATTGCTGGAGACTGTATACAGTAAATGTCATAGTTTAAATCCTCCATGTTTCACCAGATTTGCCCATTCCTCTCACCGATCTCACAGTTCCTGCCGGTGGAGCCGGGGACACACGTGCAGGTGTATGATCCGTGGTGATCTTTACACGTCCCCTGGTTCTGACATGGGTTTGAGATACACTGGTCCCCATCTGAAGACACACACACACACACACACACACACACACACACACACACACACACACACACGATATGTCAGGAAGCGCAGTGGAGAAGAAATACTCAGACGAAGAAAAGTGTACTTTTAAGTACTAAGTGTTAAAAAAGGAGTGCACTTTAATGTACTTAAAGTAAAGGTACTTGTCATTAAGTGCCCTGTAAAACAGAGCCTATAATATGGTATGGAGTGCGACTGTAGCTTTTTATCTGCAGATCCTGAATACATTTTTCAAATAAATGGTAGTTCAACATTCAAGAGGTTATTTGTCACATACATATACAGTACATACGGACATAAATATATGCAGTGAAATGTCATGACACCCGGTGATTACGCACAATAAGCTCTAAAGATACCAAAACGTGCGTAACCGACATGAGGCGCTCGCGCAGGCGGCCGCAAGGGGCGGCGCCGCAATTAGATTCAAGAGGTTTATTCGTCACACACTTTCAAACATATATGCAGTGAAATGTAATGCAACGCACCCGGTGATAACACACAATATGTCCTAGGAAAAATTTCTTTCTAATAGACCAACTAACCGACTCCTAAAACGTAATACAGTAAGTTGAATACTTATAGAATAAAACTATATAGAATAAAATAAAATACAATAAAATAAAATGGAATAGATAGAGGGAATATGCTTATGTATATGGAATAAGCAATTATGTATATACAGATATGTGCATTAAAGTGGCATGTGAATTAAAGGTGCATGTGAATAAAGTGAGGTAGTGTTTGGGATAATACAGCACAGTATACAACAGTACGGCGCAGCAATACATCACGAACAACCCTGAACAGTGACAGTATGCGGTACAGTATGCTACATATAGTACAGTAAGGTAGTGGAGCCTGTGTGTGTGGCTCAGTGAGGACCCCTGATGAGGTCAGCATTGACAATTCTAATGGCTTGCGGGAAAAAACTCAGTCTCAGTCTCTCTGTTCTCGCTATTATAGTAATTCACAGAAATCTGGACATAATGAATCATTGATGAGTAATCCTAAATCATCAGTTACATAAGTATTAATCCAGATAAAAAGTAAGGTAGGTGTTAGAAATGTAAACTGAATATAATAATATATAAGTACAGATACTTGAAAATTGCACTTAAGTAGAGCAGCAAAGTACTTGTACTGTTACTTTCCACTAATGCCCCACACACACACACACACACACACTGACTCACTTGTGCCATTTTCCATTTGTTTTACCACAAGTGAATGATTAAACTCACTCTTACCTACATACCGTGCCCAGAACTCCATCTGAAATACAAAGAGTAAAAGCCTCACATTTCTGCGATGTGAACGGCGATCACAACACCGTGCGTTTATACACAAAGAATAAACACTAACGCACAGTCTTGTCGTCATTCTCAAACACCTCCCTGGCCTCCTCCAGGTCGCACATCTCCTCCAGACACTCTCTCTCCAGGTTTCCTTCCATGAACTCCTCAAACACTCCGGAGTTGTGGCGTTTCTGTCTCCGCAGGACACTGTCCGCTGCCTGGCCAGACAGGAACACCGGGCCTGGGGTCGGGGCTAGAAATGACCCATGGGAAACAGTCACCAGCTCTATGTTCAAATAGCTGGTACGGGACATTTGATGCCAATAAACGGCAGAATCAAGAATAAACTGGATAATACTATACCTCCAGAGCCCAGCTGATGGTCCAACAGCAGCAACCAGCATAAAGACAGAAAGACTGGAGCCATCCTACACTTTGGACCACTGCTCCAAAGAAGTAAATGTGCACAAAGGTCCCCACTAAGCTAGTATGGCAGCATCTTTAAAATCAAGAGTATTTGAAGTGTATTTTCTTTGGTTTGAGAGTACAGCTTAGCTTCACAAACAGCAGCTGTATGTCCACTGCAACTTCACAAACAGCTAAATATTGAGGCAAGGCCAAAAGAGCAACAAAATGTGCACCTTGTGATGTTCACCACATGATGGCAGACCTGCACCTCAAAGCTCTTCTCTGTGGATTGATCCTCTGAGACTGATAGTGGGCCCTTATTTACATCTTTGTGCCAAAATCATGGAGCGGATGTTCAGTAGAACTACTCAGATTGCTGTTCACTTAAAACAAATTTAAACACGTGACTGGATTCCATCTCCAGATGGAAGTTCATTTTTCCATTACAGTGATGGTTTGTCTGCATGTATTTTGCATTAGAGGGACTCATTAAGTGGCTTCACTGTAGCATATGGTTTCTTTTGAGAAACGTTATTTTCGGAATCAAGTGCTTGAATCTTGAGACCGCCTTCCGAGTCATCCAAGTCAGAGACGAACTGAGTAATTTCATAAGAGACCTGAAGTAAAACCTGCAGGGTTTTTTGCCGACCAGTACGGGCAGTTGAGAAGAGGGACCAGCCCAAGGCCTTCGCCTCAGCAGCTCATTTTTACTTTGCCATTTAAACAATTTGTGTGTTGCCTTGTCAGATCATTTTAAATAAAGCAATAATGTATGTAGCACATTGGCGCTACATACAGTGCATCCTTTACCCAGCTGTTACAATACAGAAGGATAAAAGCCTTACTTATTAAGACAAGAGAGGTTTCCTTGTACTTTGAGTAACAGGAACATGCAGACACATGGGAGCCTTTGATAAACTGCATGAGGTTTGTAGGACTACGCAACTAAAACCCCAAATACAACGGTTATAAACTTCAGAGACGGGTGACCAGTGTTGCCAGATGTAAAATATAATTATATGGTGATTTAATGCTTTGTACACTATTATTTGTTTTTGGCACCTGGCAACACTGCTGTAGGTGACTAATCAGTGTATCAACATCACTGCAGCGGCGTTATTCCTTCCTGGAGATTGAGCGACCAGGGTTGTGTACCAATCTTAGTGAATTAGATCCTTGTCAATTCACAGCACTAAAAGGAGGTTGGATAATGAAAGTCGGAGGGTAAAACTGAAGGATTTATTTTCAGTTGTACATTGTTTTAAGTCAGTTCAGGTTGAGGGATCTGCAACATATGGCCTAAGGAAAAACAAATGAGGTTAGCACACTCAACTGTCATACCCTCTGATGTATCTGAATCTCATTATCACTTGGTCCATGGGTTGTACACTAAGTTTCTTTAAGCATGGTAATCGTTGAAGGAAAAAAAATTGACAGTCACATAACTTTTAAAGCCACAAAGATATTTGTCAAAGGTTCAGGAAAAAGATCTTACCAATTTAAAGGCACATGATAGACTATGCCACTTTCATGGTCAAAGACAGGGAGCACTTGCGGCAGCTGGTGGTCCACTTGTGGCAGGATTTTGGGTGGGTCACTAGGCTGCTCCTCCTCCGTGGGGCCGCCGGGCTGGTGAAGTGTGTAGACAGGCCAGTCGAGCCCCTGAAACCACTGGGGCACATGATAGACTATGCCACTTTCATGGTCAAAGACAGGGAGCACTTGTGGCAGCAGGTGCTCTACCTGTGGTAGGGTTTTGGGTGGGTCACTAGGCCGTTCCTCCTCCATGGGGCCACCAGGCTGCTCCTCCTCCATGGGGCCACCAGGCCGGTGAAGTGTGTAGATGGGCCATTCAAGCCCCTGAAGCCATTGGGGCACAAGATAGACTATGTCACTTTCATAGTCAAAGACAGGGCGCGCTTGTGGCACCAGGTGGTCCACCTGTGGTGGGGTTTTGGGTGGGTCACTATGCTGCTTCTCTGCTGTAGGGCCACCAGGCTGCTGCAGCAGGTAGCCTGGCCATTGTAACACCTGAACCCACTGGTGCTGCTGGGGCGGATCGGCGGGCCGCTGCTGCAGCTGCTGGGGTGGATCGGCGGGCCGTTGCTGCAGCTGCTGCTGCTGGGGTGGATCGGCGGGCCGCTGCAGCCGCTGCTGCTGCTGCTGGGGTGGATCGGCGGGCCGCTGCTGCAGCTGCTGCTGCTGCTGCTGGGGTGGATCGGCGGGCCGCTGCTGCAGCTGCTGCTGCTGCTGCTGGGGTGGATCGGCGGGCCGCTGCTGCAGCTGCTGCTGCTGCTGGGGTGGATCGGCGGGCCGCTGCAGCCGCTGCTGCTGCTGGGGTGGATCGGCGGGCCGCTGCAGCCGCTGCTGCTGCTGCTGGGGTGGATCGGCGGGCCGCTGCTGCAGCTGCTGCTGCTGCTGCTGCTGCTGGGGTGGATCGGCGGGCCGCTGCTGCAGCTGCTGCTGCTGCTGCTGCTGCTGGGGTGGATCGGCGGGCCGCTGCTGCAGCTGCTGCTGCTGCTGCTGCTGGGGTGGATCGGCGGGCCGCTGCTGCTGCGGTGGATCGGCGGGCCGCTGCTGCAGCTGCTGGGGTGGATCGGCGGGCCGCTGCTGCAGCTGCTGCTGCTGCTGCTGCTGGGGTGGATCGGCGGGCCGCTGCTGCAGCTGCTGCTGCTGCTGGGGTGGATCGGTGGGCCGCTGCTGCAGCTGCTGCTGCTGCTGCTGGGGTGGATCGGCGGGCCGCTGCTGCAGCTGCTGCTGCTGCTGCTGGGGTGGATCGGCGGGCCGCTGCTGCAGCTGCTGCTGCTGCTGCTGGGGTGGATCGGCGGGCCGCTGCTGCAGCTGCTGCTGCTGCTGCTGCTGGGGTGGATCGGCGGGCCGCTGCTGCAGCTGCTGCTGCTGCTGCTGCTGGGGTGGATCGGCGGGCCGCTGCTGCAGCTGCTGCTGCTGCTGCTGCTGGGGTGGATCGGCGGGCCGCTGCAGCCGCTGCTGCTGCTGCTGGGGTGGATCGGCGGGCCGCTGCTGCTGCTGCTGCGGTGGATCGGCGGGCCGCTGCAGCCGCTGCTGCTGGGGTGGATCGGCGGGCCGCTGCAGCCGCTGCTGCTGGGGTGGATCGGCGGGCCGCTGCAGCCGCTGCTGCTGGGGTGGATCGGCGGGCCGCTGCGGATCGGCGGGCCGCTGCTGCTGCTGCTGCCACTGCAGCTGCTGCGGTGGATCGGCGGGCCGCTGCTGCTGCGGATTGGCGGGCCGCTGCGGATCGGCGAGCCACTGCAGCTGCGGATCGCCGGGCCGCTGCTGCTGCGGATCGGCGGGCCGCTGCTGCTGCTGCGGATCGGCGGGCCGCTGCTGCTGCTGCAGCCACTGCAGCCACTGCAGCTGCTGCTGCGGATCGGCGGGCCGCTGCTGCTGCTGCAGCCACTGCAGCTGCTGCTGTGGATCGGCGGGCCGCTGCTGCGGATCGGCGGGCCGCTGCTGCAGCAGCTGCTGCTGCGGATCGGCGAGCTGCTGCAGCTGCGGATCGGCGGGCCGCTGCAGCTGCGGATCGGCGGGCCGCTGCAGCTGCGGATCGGCGGGCCGCTGCAGCTGCGGATCGGCGGGCCGCTGCAGCTGCGGATCGGCGGGCCGCTGCAGCTGCGGATCGGCGGGCCGCTGCAGCTGCGGATCGGCGGGCCGCTGCAGCTGCGGATCGGCGGGCCGCTGCAGCTGCTGCTGCAGCAGCCACTGCAGCCACTGCAGCTGCTGCTGCGGATCGGCGGGCCGCTGCTGCTGCTGCGGATCGGCGGGCCGCTGCTGCTGCTGCTGCGGATCGGCGGGCCGCTGCTGCAGCAGCTGCTGCTGCGGATCGGCAGGCCGCTGCTGCGGATCGGCGGGCCGCTGCTGCGGATCGGCGGGCCGCTGCTGCGGATCGGCGGGCCGCTGCTGCAGCAGCTGCTGCGGATCGGCGGGCCGCTGCTGCAGCAGCTGCTGCTGCTGCGGATCGGCGGGCCGCTGCTGCGGATCGGCGGGCCGCTGCTGCTGCTGGAACACCTGGGGCAGCCGGCGCTGCTGGAACACCTGGGGCAGCCGGCGCTGCTGGAACACCTGGGGCAGCCGGCGCTGCTGGAACACCTGGGGCAGCCGGCGCTGCTGGAACACCTGGGGCAGCCGGCGCTGCTGCTGCTGCTGCTGCTGGGGTGAGTTATAAGGCTTCTCGGGACCCTGGTGCTGCACGGGACCCTGGTGCTGCACGGGACCCTGGTGCTGGTCACTAGACTGCCCAGACACCTGAAGCTGCTGGCTAGGCCACTCAGACATCAGGCGCCGCCGGAACATCTGATGCTGCGTTCCCAGGGGCACCTGAAGCTGCTGGCTAGGCCACTCAGACACCAGGCGCTGCTGGAACATCTGGTGCTGCTGCTGGGGTGAGTTGGTAGGCCTTTGGGGCACCTGGTGCTGCAGCACCTGAGGTGGTTGACCAAGTTGCTGGACCATCCGAGTATGCTCCTGCACTTGAGGCCACTGCAGCTTCTGCTGGAGTTGGCCAATAGACCACCTACAATTAACTCGATGTCCTCCAACCAAAAGTAGAGACAAAAGCAGCACTCTAGAAAATAAATTAAGAATTAGAACATTTTAGAAATTATATTTGTTACTGTTAAATGGCTGTCACAATCAAGCAGGTGAACATAACTCACTTCAGCCAAAGAGCCATGGCTTCAGCTATAGCTGAGCAACTGAAGCCGCAAAACCGTTAAGCATATACCTCACTACAGTCTTAATACAAAAAAAACCCTCAATTAGCAAGGAAGTTTCCTTTTGAGCAGTTGTTCCATCCACTGTTAATTGAAAACAGGTGATCAGTGATTACTGAGGGCTGAGTTTGCTGTGAATCTGAAGTTTGTCCTTTTCAGAATCAGAGTCTCAATCTCAATCTCAACATCAGCACGTGGCTCGATTGATTTTCATACAACCTAATTAGTACCTGGTTAAATAAAGGCTTTACATAAATAAACTAAGGGAAGTGGTATTTTCCTAATATTATCATTTCAAAATGATTAACAAAAATACAATCTATAATTCTAGGAATCTCTCTGTCTGTCTGTATGTATGAATGTCCTTAGATTATCTCTACAACCGTTCAGCCGATCTACTTCCCACTTGGTGCGTGTATCCCTGATGACATGCAGTGTTGGATACGATGCAATTTGGACACGTGACCCGTCCGATATTAATAAACGTTGAATAAACAAGCAAACAGCAAGCCACTCTGTGCAGCCCGGGCGCTTTGTGACATCATCCAATTCCACTAAGCGGAGAAAATTTGTGACATCATCATCCAATATGTGACGCACGAGAGGAGGTGCTGGAGATCAGAGCTCAGTGCCGGGTACGCGGCGTGACCTCCAACGCGAGGAGCGAGAGCGGAGCGCCGTTTTGTTTAACGGTGCCATTTTAAACGGCCATGCAGGACACAGGACTGAATCATCGGTAATTTGTTGAACTGTGACATTAAAATGTCTTAGAAAGTCTTACATTTTGAATGGGCATGTACTAGTAATAATAATAACAATAATTATAGCTTCCAATCATGCTTAAATGCAGGGAAATCTGCTATTCAAAAACAGGAGGTTCAGCCTAGTGATCAAGGTCCAAACTCCAGTTCTAGAGCCATTGCCTTGGTGAAGAGCAAATGCAGGATTGTCTTTTAGGTGTGGTGGGAATCCCACCAAGATACCATGCAATTTTTTGTCAAAAAGCCCCCAGCCGGCCCCCAGCCGGCCCCCAGCCGGCTCCCAGCCGGCCCCCAGCCATCTTGCTGTGAGCCGACTGTTCTAACCATACGCCACCAAACCACCTGTATTCATAAACCACAGCAATCGGTACCACCGTTGTGTCAATCAGGACAGTGGCAGAGTATTTTGAAACCTTACAGAAAGGGATAGTTGAAAATGGATGAAAATAACTAGAGCATTCAGACATGGAAAACTTGGCAAACTTTTAACAAACTTCCAAGTCAGAAAGACCGTATTGGGAGTTAAGCCAAACAGGCAATAAATGGGGTCACTGGATCTGTCAATCACTTCAAAACATCTACAGACCCACAGCACAGAATTGGCCAAAGGATCTGCTGGCAGATGGATCCAAAATAAATCTGCTTAATTCTAAACGCCCTCCGTTTTCTCATGACATATTCCCTGGTCAGTGAGTTAAGGTTGATGGCGACCCTAACAGCAGACACATGCAGGAGGAGATGACAGGCTTTGCTCCAGCAATACCCTTCCTGATGTACGAAAAGCCTGAGTCAAAGAATGTGTGCGGAAATGAAAACCACATTGGGAAAAATAACTTGCTTGGTGTTTTTCAATGGTAGCATCCATCACAAACCCACAAAGTTCTGCCCAAATCTTCTCTGTTGATCCCCAAAAGAAAATTGAGTTTAACCTTGAAAAGACTGGAAGAACCTAGTGAGAGTGAGAAGATTTCCCGGAGTTAAATTAAAATGTGTTAATTCTTTATTTTGTGAAATTTCGGATTATTTATAAAAAAAAAACAAACGAGGCAGAATGTGACACAATATACATTTTTAATTGACATCTTAATTAGATGTCGAGGCTGCAGAAATGGCTTTCAAGAAGGCATTGTCTATTCACACAATATTTTCTCCTTCTTTTGGGCGAAACTTTCCCTTTCATCTGAAGCGGGGTACAAGCTAAAAGATAATCAAGCCGATTTTGGGGCAATCGTGAGCAAAGTCACGATTTTCTGATGGTTCTAAAGATTATCCTGCCAGATTATCCTGTTTTGTGAGATCTGTTAATGTGTGGTGTGCTGTTTGGGCCAAATTGTTGCTCTCCACACACTATACTGTAGGAACAAAACTGTTCATGTCGTCATGTGTGGGGTCTCTCACAATGTCAACATCTAAAATCTGTTAGTGTGGGTCAGCCTTAAGGCAAGATTCTCTGTGACTCCTCTCCATTTCAAATCGAATGAGTTTACGGTGTCCATTATCATCAACCTAAGTCCTTTGAACAGATATACTGTATACATTTACTCCCTTCACAATTTTGGAAGAAAAATATGTTGTGTCTTTGAATATTTGATTTGATTTTGGAGAGTGGGGTTGTGTCAGCGTGTTGCTCTTGAAAGATCAGTGTCTACGGCTAAACTGCAGTGTCACTTTGGGGCCCAAAGAATTCAAGCCTTCGCTGATTCCGAGGGGAGTCGCCAGGCTGCTCGGATGGAGGCAACCATCGACCGGGGGCATTTATATTTCATTGGGTCATTAAAATACTAAATAATTCATACATGGATAAATAACACTACCTGCTCAATACAAGAGCCTCTCAATCATTTCCCTTACCGGGCTATTATTAGTCACAGAGATGCTTTCCTCATTTTAACCATCTTTGCAGATATTGTAATAAAAGCCTGGCTTAAAAACTGCCTGTACTGAATTGTACGTTATTTTCACAAGCATTAATCAAAAGTCAGATTTCTTAATCCAAGGCTGTCTGTTACCTATATTTAAACTGTTTGGACTTACTTCTAAACTCCCCTCGATAAAACACTGCTGTGGGCTACATGTAACTAGATAGAATCAAACACTGCGTATCGGCTCATATTGATCCATGCATCTCCCTGGCAGCAGAGCAAAATGTCTTGGACGACCGCTGTCAAAACAGTTATGGATGGACGCACACATTTGTGAACGAATATCATTCACAATATCACACCGCCCTCTCTCTTCCTCCCACCCTCTGGCAGCAATACACAGATGACATCATTCTTGGCTCAAATGAAACGAGTGACCGCAAGACGCGATCAAGACGGGTGTTATACTCTGATCTCCACTTCGTGCTATCGATTGATACAGGATCTGCACAGTCTTGAAGAGCCATTAGGCACTCTGAGGCCTTTATAGACTCCACAGCTCCCTTAGATTGTATTTTGTTAAGGGCAATTTATTTACAGCAATATAATTGTTGTAAAATAAATGCAAACTATACATGACCAAAGATTACCAACAAGTAGGCACATGACAGTATAGTAGGCCACTTAGCCATTCAGTGCCAAATACTGCCCCATTGCTGTTGATGGACATTTGTGAAACGTGTCTTAATTATGCTGGAAATTCTGAGATTTATATATTAGAAAAAAAAACCCTAACTAATTAAATGAATTAAGTGAATGGCTTTCATGAAATATCTAAAGTAATAATTGGAACTTTTTCATTAATTATTTATTGATTTAATCATTTCAGTTTGAGTGATTTGGTTTTTTTGAAGGGGTGCAGGGGTTGACCGTTTTATTTTTATTTTTTCGTCCACCCAAAAGCTTATAAATAGATAAGTGTCCAAAACTGAATTGGTTTGTTTGCATCAGAAAAAACCCCACTGTAGTGCAAGGACACGTGCCAATTTTTATGGACTTGTTTGAAAAATGTTCAGGTACAATGCGTTTTGGGGGATTTTTCCCTCATAAATTAATTTTTTTTGCCATAACAAACTAACTGGCATACAGCACTTGCCTTTGTTACTCACTTTTTTTTCAATTAACCATTCTCTCTGTCGGTTTGCATTGTGTTCATTTAATGACTTGGTGATAACTCTGGAGGTACATACATTATTGTATAAACACAAGGCCAACGTCATTGAACTTTGGGTTTTCGAACGTCAACGTCTGCTGGCGCCGGATGTGAGGAGGCGACCGGTTCGTCTCATCCTTTTGCACATCGAACTTTTATGACTACAGTCATCCATTTGTGAGTACTGTACTGAAAACACACACACACACACACACACACACACACACACACACACACACACACACATTCACACACACACACACACACACACACACACACACACACACACACACACACACACACACGCACACAAAATGCAGCCTTCAGCCCGGAATGTTTTTCGTCAGACAAGTGCGTTTCTCTGCACAGCCGTTGCTCAGAACTGTTGCAGAGCGGAACTTTAGTTGGAGATTCTGATCTCAAGGGACGTAATAAAGCGCTGCACACACCCCGCCCGCTCTGTAGGCCTTTCTCAATCTGCGTTCTTGTCTGTACTTGTGTTCTTGTGCTCTTGTGGAACGTCATCAGTCGCAGCCCAAGCACTGTTCCAATTCAAAGTCCGCATCAAGGCAAGTCCAGTCCAAATGCCCGGATGTGGACTTGCTCTGCCCATTTTATGGAGGATGCGTCGGTGGTGACTTGTGTGGACTTGGGACAGCCAAGTACCCCAGAATGCATTTCGCACCAAGCGGTGGTAATGGCAACGGTCCCCGGGAGTCTGCACTCCCGAGTCGAACTTGCCAAGTCTGAACTACCAAGTCCGCAAGTCCGGACTTTGCATACTTGGTATTGAGAAACGACCTGTGTTGTTGACAAGAGCGCGAGCGGGTGTGGTACAGCGGCGTGGCGAGTCCAAAAGGTCCGCTGGTGTTTTTCCAGAGGAGGGCAAAAGGTAACCAAGATACAGAACAACAGTTTGTGAAACTATATCCCAAAAGCCACGAGAAAGACGTTCTGTTTTCCCCACGTGGCGGACAACGCGGGTGCATTAATGTTAGCAAGCTAGCACAGCTCCTCATGAATGGTGGTTATTTTGACGCTTCTAAAAATAACCACTGTCATTAAAATCGCACGCTGTGGCGTATTTATTTAAGCGTTATTTCAGAGGGTACACGGAGAGAGGGGCGGAGACGAGAGAGGGCGGGAGAGAGAGAGAGAGAGGGAGAGACTTGTTGATCTACCCATTAATCCGTAAATGATGAGCAATCCTTTTGCGCACTGCGTCTCTACACCAATGACTACAGCGAACAATGGGTCAGGACAGACTCAAATCATCCGTCAAAAGAAAAAGAGATTCTCTGGTATAGCTTCTAACATGGTCATCGACCGGTTCGCTACAGCCAAGTTAAGCAGGTACACCCCAACGACCCTCTTCCGCCTTCAAAGAAATAGAGAAACGTCAAGCAGTGGGCCAGTAGAGGAGCGAGTCAATGGGTCGCAGGGAGAGACGAGCGAAGTATAAAAATAAAAAAAAACACGTAGACAAAAGGAGGAGACTGTCAGAAATATTCGATTTAAACAGAAAGGAGGCGAGAGGCAGAAAAGAGAATGTGGACAAGGCACAAAAAGCTAAAATTGAGGAGGACAGACACATCAAAATGACAGCAACAAGAGAGGACATAACAAGGACGAAACAAAAAAAGGAGTTAAAAGTAGATAAAGAGACACACCAGAGAAAACGAGATACACGCGACACACAGCGACGCGTCTTGCTTCAGACACGGACCAGCGTCAATCGAGCCTGTGTCAGAACTGGGTGTGTCTGTGTCCGAGACGGACTGACGTCTACTCTTTCCTCTTCCACTTTTCACTGACGGGGCTGGACCACACAGAGAGAAGAGAGGACGGCGAAGGGTTGCGAGGTGGGAGAGGTACTGATGAATAAGACCGTGTTATTTGTAAATGAAGAAGACTTGATCTCGGTTCCCAGCGTGTGTTTCCAAATGCTTCAAAGTGGTGCTTTGAGATGTTTAAGTGTAAAAATAATTCTGCCAGGGGAGGATACCCCCGGACTGCTCTGCGAGGTCTGAGGAGAGCCCCAGATGTTTTGAGCTGAGCCACAGATGTTTTCAAATTCTAAGAACGCCCCTGTGCACACATGTTTTTTTACTTGTTTACTTATTTGTTTACTTTATTTTTTACATTTACCTTAAGTAACTACATCACTTTCAAGGCCACTAAAACAACTCAGGCCTACAACCATTTCTTCTTTCTGGGGGGTGGGGGCAGTATATTATTTTAGTACCAAGGTGTCTGCAGCTGCTGAAAGTCTTAAAATGTCTTGAATTCCGTTTGACATATTATGCCTAGAAGTCATTAAATGATTAAGTAGAATTAACATTTAATATAAAATTTTAAATCATGGGGTCTTGATTTCACAAACATTTTGTCTCCTTTTTCTTTTAGATTTTATCTTTTTACCCGTCCGAAGTTTGGTTGGGGGGAAAAAATAAATGGTTAATTACTTATTTAATTAATTATTTTGACGTTTATATCTGAACCTAAAGGAAACCGTTTTATTTCTAGTCATCTATTTCATAGCCAAGCTGGTTTCTACCCAATACTTACCTCTGCCCTGTACCAAGTATGCGGTACTTACCTTTATGCTTACCTTTATACTTAATTGAACAAGATATTTGATTTGTCAAAAATCGTAAATGTCAATTATTGGATTTCACTCCCTGATACATGCAAACACTGTGTGAGCTTTCATTACTTTGCATGCGGAATGTAATTCTACTGAACTGAATAGTAGTTAGTTTGAAGGCATACACAGAGGGAGCAAGCAAACTCCATGCAGACATGCAGAACCCTATATGAGATTCGAGGATGCTGCAAGGTTACCCACTGCACCACCCAAAGTTAATTTGAATCTGACCAAACAAACATTTCACAACACTGCTTTAAGACATTTAATTAAGCTTGTGTACGCTTTCATACATTGCTGTCTGTACCACTGCAATGCAATGTTTTCTGTAAATTACACTAGTTCCCTGTGTCTTAAAGAATATTTTTTCACAAGTCACTCTGGATGTTTTTAAGCCAACTAAATGATTTGACTCCTTACTAGATCACAGACTGTCTTACAAATGATGTCACCTCATGTGCCATCTGCAGCATGTTGTTACCACAAAAACTATGGAAGCCCAGTTTTTCTTTTTATTAAAAATATTAATGCAAGTATATTAAATATACTTCTCCTCTTATTTGACTCTCACTAAATAAATTACATTTCCTTGGATGTGGAGCCATTCAGTTGCAGTTCTAGAACTGAAAATGTGAGGGTTTAAAACTCATGAGGCATATATGCATTGCCTGCCACCTTGTGGAAATGATCTGCATGACCCATATGTACAAAATCCTGTTGTGAGCCTGAAAAGTTATTCGGTTACGGTCTACACAGATCAGCCACAACATTAAAACCACCTGCTTAATATTATGTAGGTCCCTCTTCTGCTGCCAAAACAGCTCTGACCCGCCGAGGCATGGACTCCACAAGACCTCCGAAGGTGTCCTGTGGACAGACATAAGCAGCAGATCCTTTAAGTCCTGGAAGTTGTGAGGCCCGGATGGATCAGGCTTGTTATTCCAGCACATCCCACAGATGCTCGATCGGATTGAGATCTGGGGAGTTTGGAGGCCAAGTCAACACCTTGAATGCTTTCTTATGTTCCTCAAACCATTCCTGAACAAACTTTGCAGTGTGGCAGGGTGTATTATCCTGCTGAAAGAGGCCACTGCCATCAGGGAATACCGTTGCCATGAAGGTGTGTACTTGGTCTGCAACATGTTTAGGTAGGTGGTACGTGTCAAAGTAACATCCACATGAATGGCAGTACCCAAGGGTTTCCAGCAGAACATTGCCCAGAGCATCACACTGCCTCCGCCAGCTTGCCTTCTTCTCATAGTGCATCCTGGTTCCCATCTTCCCCAGGCGGGCTAGACTTCGCTCCCCACGCACATCAATGAGCCTTGGGCACCCATGGCCCTGTCGCCAGTTCACCAGTTCCTCAGAACTTTAATGGGGACCTCTCTTTTATGTTTTTATTTAAATTACATATTTATGACCATAGAGTGTTAAACATTTTGCACTTAGTTTACTGAAAATGAATATTGATTAAGCAGCTCGCTCCTCGCTGCGTCATTGACTGTTGCGCATGTTAACACAAGGCCAACTTTGAGAAAAAATAAACAAAATATGAAAGTGCTCTCGGGTATTCAAAAGTTATACAGCACAAGGAAAGGGAAAATAGAAAAAGAGCAAAGTTTATGTTTCCGCATTGCAATTTTTAATTTCTGTATTGCAGACTTTCTTGTTAAAAATCGATATCAATTGGATTTTTGTTATTACTGAAAGTACTCCATTGGGGGAGTACACGTGCTTGTGCTCTATCAGGTGCTCTGTTGTGCAATCACACTGTATGAACATAAATAAAATGACATCTAGCCACTTACCAAGCACTTTATATAGCAGTTTATTTACGGACCGTGTGAGTTACAAGTCCCGGTCAGTCACTTCATTGGACTAGTGCTGCATGATTCGGAAAAGATTATCATAATAATCATAGAGAATTACAATATCAATATATGGTATATAGCCCACCCCATGTTAAAGAATCCAATTAAAGTTAAAATTAATAAATATAAGACCCAATAAATATAGACCATCAAGATTCAATGGTGATCGCATACCTCCATACCAGACAAAAGCTGAACCTAATATTCTAGTTTTTCAAACATCTCAGCTGATTGACAGATTTGAGAATGACATTAATATTCCTTTCGCTTGGTTTTGTCACACCTTCTGACTGCACCTTGGTTGAAAGCATTGTGCACTGATCCTCAAAATAGAATCACAAATTATTAATGCAAATTTATTAATAGCTCATTTTTCACTCGAAAGACAGTGAATTGTGATTGTGATTTTTACACTTTATAATTCCCAACTTGGATTTATTTTTTAGTTGTTTTTATCCGTTTGATGCCAATACATTGAAGGCCTATGATAGTGAGATAATTCACATCCAACTTAGCCATTTATTTGCACTAGGGATCTAAACATAACTTTTGGGATGACAGTTAATCTTCCACAACTCAACTTAACTAAACACAATATCTTAATTCACATTGCATTTATTGCAGCTTTTCTTAAATTCGCCCTAAAATTCCCATGCCTAATTGAATAAAAATAATTTCTTAATTATGAATTATGGAATCAAGCGATTTAGCAAAATGGTCTCAGTCAACTCAGTTAATGTCGATCAGGCGGTTATGTAATAATTGTTACAGCTCTAGTTGCACTGAACCTTTAGCACTTCAATCACAAACTCCGCCCTCTTTCTTCCCATCCCTAAACACCACGGAGAAGCACATGCATGAAGTAGCTCCTCGCACCACCCTTCCTCGGGTTAACCCCTCAGTACTCTGAGTATCTAGGTTAGCCGGGGCTTACCTTTGCCCTCTAAGCCAGATTTTACATAATCAACCTGATGGCCGTCTGACGACAACGAAGATGATGGTGATGATGATAATGATGATGTCACTGTACATTAAGCAGAATGAGTTCTGAAAGAGCAGCTTCTCTATTCATTTATAGTCCGTCCTGCAATGCCACCAATCCAGTGAGTGCTACTGTCTTTTAAACCAGCAGAAGGGGGGAAAAAATAAAAAATAAAAAAAAAAAGATGTGAGGAGACCCTATACATAATTACATGCTTCACCCTACACCATTAACCATTAATTTAAGGTAGTTTAAAGTGACTTTTCCAAGTGAAATACATGAAACTTACTAGAACAAACCGATTTTACTAACCAATCCAGGAAGTAACCTTGGAACGACCTTGGAAGGAGGATAGACTGATGCACAGTCTTTTTTTTTTTTTTCTGACAAAAAGTGACTCATCTTTCTGAAACAAAATGGAAATATACACCGTTTTGTGTGAGCCTGATGTTGCCTCTTGGGAATCCACCAATTGGTCATCGACATATGGGAAACTCTTTTACTGCATTGGTCATAATTGGTCTGTTGTGACTGGATTTTATTGGGTTTGGACAGTCAACGTGGTGGTAAATAAGCATTTATGCAAACTGAGTTCAGGCTGATGTCACCGAGTTCCTCTTCCCGCATCCAATAATATCCAAAGGGATCTTCCCTAATGTCACAGGCAGGCCGCAGGCCGCAGGCCACTCCCACCACCCTACCCCCAAGATGCAGTCACTGACATTAATGTGATATTTGAGCTCTGCCTCTGCTAATTAATCCAATCATTCCTGTACTCGGAAAGCCTAACGATTTGCCCCCGCAGCCTACATGCTGCCGCTCTTACATTTCAACAATCAGACTGAAATTTTGCTGGAGCCAAAAAGGAATGTGTGCTCCTTTGCATCTGTCAGACCGTCCAATATCACTTTTTATTCATACGTAGAACAGCACTGAAGGTTTTAGAAATATAACCTGGCGAAACGCGACCCCTCCCTATAAGCGCCTTCTTCATGAAACGCTGCATCAAAAATTTAAACAAGGTTCAACGCAACAACTCTTGATAGAAAATCACTTCTTTCATAAATCTATCACAAGTAAAAGTTTAATCAAAATTCGACTCCGGGAAAGGTAGTGCAACTTCCCTCTGTTTATTTTTTTCTGTCGTCAAAATGCCCCCTGTGAAACCCGCATCAAACCGGGATGGTTTGCTCTTTTCTCTGGTGCCCGTGATGCAGCCGGACTGATGGACTGAAAGTGCAGCTCCACTACCTCCTGGGCAGAAGTACCCGCAGAACTCGCTGTTTGCCTTTTGAATGTCAAACTGGAGTCGATTCCGAGCTTCCACCAGAGAGGGAGGGAGAGAGAGAGAGAGAGAGAGAGAGAGAGAGAACGCCTGTGAAGTGGATAACATTTATTTGTGCTGTTGTTGTTGAGGTGTCACTTTGAAATTCAGCCAGATTTATCCGAAACCTCTGAGGATTAGGGCACATTTTGTTCTCACGTTTTCTTTTTTCTTTTTTTTTTTTGCCGTTTACTTTACTTTTAAGAGACTTATAAATAGCCCCCGCTTCACCAGCGGGGGCTATTTCAATGACCTCTCTTCAAATGTTGCGGCCTATGATGGTTGTACCACAGAGGTGACATTGAGGGTGCGGACCGAACAGCAGGGGCTGCAGTGAATGCTCTCAAATCCAAAGCCCGTGAGGCCGCCTTGTCAAGTAAAAGAAGTGCGGCACAGGTGGCCATAACTCTGCCGCGCTGTCAACGGGCTGATATACGCATCATAACCAAAGCCAAAGAGTGAGCTTCGGGGCGCTGTGATTTCTCTGCAGCGGTGCTTGTAGGTCGTATATCACTCGGATAAACTACACCCCCCGCCTCTGACACGGGAGGTATGAAAATGCAATCAACGGCGGTGGCCTGCCAAGTCAATTATACGGCATGCGATAGGCCCAAGTGGCAGAAATACCAAATCACGCCATGCCCCATGACCCCTAACTCCGCTATGGAAGCAGCTAGCTGGCCCGCCACTGACCTCGGGGACTGAAGTCCTGTTTCGGGGCCAGAGGCTCGGAGATAAATGGGCAGGTGGAACCGGCCTGACGGTGGTGGATGTGACCCCGTCAGGTCAGTGCATGCAAACATTACCGCGCCATACACATAAATAAGGGGCCTAATGGGACAAAAACCCATTTAGGTTTTGTGCTAACATCTTCAAAATGGCCTATATTTGTCATGCTGGTGCCTCTACGGTGTTTAATTTCTTGGATCATATTTGTCCAGGCTCTACTCTTTTGATTAATAAAAAAATAAGATTTTCATCCTAATAACTTAATTTTGGCTCCATTTAACATTGTAGCCCACAAATTATATGAAGGTAAATAATATATTTCAGTATCACAAACAAAATCAGTTTACAATTAAAATCAGGTCAAGAACCTCAAACTCAGAAAATATCACTAGATGTCCTGAAATATGGATTCTGCGTATTTCGGAAAAGTAAGCGATAGCGATATGAACCCCAAATCATTTGTCCAGCGCGTACAAATATATACTAGTACACCATCACAAGCCCTCAGTTGGTAGTTTTTTTTTTTTTGTCCCTCATCAGCCTCTCCCAGAGCTCAGGTCACCAACATTCAAAGGCAAGAGGATTAAAACCTCCAGAACAATATCCGAGCATAAATCACCGTCCGCAGCTTTTCTGAGGGTATGTCTGTCCCGGAAAAAAAATATTTTAGGACCTAATCCTCCGCCGAGCCTGCTCGAGTGCACCCAAAACATCATCTTGTGTGATTTCCAGTTCAGCCAAGTTGCAAATCAAGGCGTCCGGCCTCCCATCCGCTAGGGGTCCAATCTACCTGATTTACGACCCAGAGCCATGAACAAACGAGCTGCGGAGCCATCGTCCATAAGGTGCTGGAATCGATTTGGAATTGATCGCCGTGCTGAATAAGTGCTTTCGGGCAGGAGGAGCTGGGGCTCCACTCCCCATAGACGATAGAGATAATCTGCTCCAAAACTGTAAAGCTGTGACTCTGTGACCCTTAAATCTGACGCGTTGCTGTGTTCCAACCTGTGTGTTGAATTACGTATTTTTACGAAGCATCTTTTTGCCCAAATACTCAAACTACTGCGTCTTGTTAAAGTTACGAGGCCGGCCATCGAACCGCTCCTCCGTATTGCCAATGGCTCGTCGGGCTCCGGACGCCGGCTCGTCTTGCTTCACGCCTCCGCCCTCGCCGGGCCGCCTCGTGGTCTCGGGGGTCGCTCATCTCGGCCGCCACCCTTCTCTTCCCCCGGCGGCAGAATCACTCCCCGTCTTCCGACGCCGACTAAAGAGCCGTCGCTTCGGACCACACCTGGACCCTGTTCGCACTGACCTGTCCTCCCCATGAGCACCTCTTTTCCCTTTACTGTTTCAACAAACTTTTGTTACAAAAAAACAAAAAAAACAGACCCTAACTCTAGGAGCACTGCTTGTTTCCAGAGAATGTTTAGCTGGCAGTGACTGTGACGTACAGTTGGTTTGATACTGCGACACATGTTCTTATTGTAAGTCGCTTTGGACAGAAGCGTCTCTTAAAGGACATAATGTAATGTACTCAAAAACTGTAATGCTCTAAATATTTCGGCAAAACAGCGAGTGATACTTGGGGTACGTACGTGAAGTGTGATGTAACAAAGATTAGTCTGTGGTTGGTTGAAGGATAGAAAAACGCAGTTTCCCTCATCGCTGTTGTGTATTCTGTCTTTGTTCCCTGGAAAATGCTGGAAAGCCCCGAAAACCATGCAGAAATCGATCTAGGTATATATATTCTGGATATGTATCTAAGACTAGACCGAGTTTGACACTTCATCTGACACTACTGTTTGAAATAAATGTCAAAAAATAACAAATATCAAGTCATTTAAGATTGTTTCCTCATTAAATTATTTTATGGTTTCTTGTTTATTACACAGAGAGCCTCTCCTCTCTTAAATTGTGAAGAATGTCATGGTTTACCATTCCATTCTACCCTAAATCAAATGTCTGCTAGAACTTAAAAGTGACTTCACATTGTGCTAAGCCGTCTGTGTTTTCAACGGACGGCCGTGTGCGCAATTTCTAAAAAGCGGGAAAAAAAAAAAATCGACCGATTTGCCCGAGTACCTACAAAAGCTTTTTAGGGATTACACCGTGCTGTTGATGGATAAAGCCTCTGATATGACACCAAGATGACCCGGGGTATAATGGCGAGTCAGGAGATTCTGTGATCGGCGCTAATCGGGCTTCCCGGCGGAGCCCCGGCTCCGGTCGCAGAGGAGTGGGGGAACGGGGGGGGGACTCTCATCTCTATTCTATGGTTCCCTGTCGGAAAGGTCAGTGGAAGCTACAGGCCGCGAGCGCCGCAGGGGCACAACCAGCTGGCATTCTCTCTCTCTCTCTCTCTCTCTCTCTCTCTCTCTCTCTCGCTCTCTCTCGCTCACGTACGGTTCATTCCAACGAGCTCTATCGGCATCGTGGTTCTGCGTACAATATTCCCCCGGCCGTTCAAGTGCAAAACGAACGACACTCGGTTGTTTTCCCTCTTTTCTTCTCACTCCCCTTTCTCTCCCTCCGTTCTACGACTCCCACGTTTCAGCGCAAACGCCACAAACTGTAGACGCAGTGACTCCCGTGCCACGGTTGCTTTCGGTGCGACGACTAGCCTTTTATTTAAAAATGTCAACCCTTTATTGTTTTACAGCGTCGGGCTTTCGGCCTAGCGAGCAATTCACAGCAGCAATTCATCATGCTCGATTTTTCGGGATCGCACGCAAAATAGAAATAAGAGCTGTTTCAAAATACATATTTTATATCCTAATATTATGACATTATTATTCATTCAAAAGATCTCCGGCCCGGTCGCCTAATCACATGGGCTCCACTATGATAACACCAGTGTCCGGTGGGAAATATGCAATATTATAGATTTTTACACACATACACACACAGCAGTAGCATGTACCGACCATACCTAAAAAGCTACAAATCTGGACCAGGATTACCCTGAGTAACCCAGTCCCAGGTGATTAGTCTTATTATTATTATGTTTTCTTGTTCTAGACCTGCTGCCATGAGGAGGTCGAACATAAAAACGAATAAATTAAAAATATGTGTATTTCTTACTCAGACCAGTGTATCCCGAGTCGTCGAGTCGTGACCTTGGCCAATAATATAAATTTTGGCGCGTCACTCGTGGATGCATTGCATTATAACAACACTGATAATGAATTTCCATTTAGTACAGTCAAACCGTTTTCAACAAAACCCATGAATAACTTGTCAAGTCCTTCTCGTCAGTTACATCAGCGTAGAAGCGGAAATGATCCATTCCTCCAATTGTCGACAAATAAATAATTTTTTGCATGTGCAGTATATTTTGAAGCCAATCTCATGAGTGTGGGTTGGTGAAGTGGGATGGAACGCTGATTTGAGACATGCTTGTGATAAAGGATTATATAATGGATAATTTCACATATAATAATCCCAATTATCCCCCTTGACGTGATAGACATTGGACATCACCTATAGTCATCCATAAGATCACTTCGGTATAAAATATTTTGTCAAAACCCATGTGCTCAAGGTAAGAAGACTCGTAACTGGTTAAAAATGTGATCTCAAAAGATTGAGCTGTTTTGGTAATTTGACATACACTTAATTAACTGGACCCCACAAAGCAATAAATGAGTCAATTAACCTTGACTCCTGGACAACACCTTTAAATCGCTCCATCCCCCTGAAGATCACGTCAATATAAAATGCATAACAACGTACACAGGTGCGCACGGCGGGTGGATTCAAGCTCTTACCGCGATGAGTCTGGAATGTCTTTAAATACCACCCCCCCCATTTTGGGAGGTCAAGAAAACAGATATGTGGGGTGTGTCCAGTACTCGCTGACCTCATCTCTCATTGATCGTGGACGTTGTAACCTCTGCGACCCGTAGCTCCTGTGGGTCACCTTGTATTGATCCTCAGTCTCCTCCAGTCGGTGATGATGCTAAGACAACCCCCCACCCCCCACGCCGGGAGAGCAACAAGGCACCTTCCTCGCTCACCAGTATTCATGGCGAGCGAGGAAGGGGAGGCGTACGTTTTGTTAGAATCAGGGACATTCTCCCTCCTTGGCGGGGGAAAGGCCCGCTGACACAGCTTTGCAATGTTATGCACGGACGACAATGGAAGAGCGGAGGTTTCCAGTGTGGATTTTTTAAAATAAATTGTATTATATTATAATCCTCCCTTGTCAAAGATACCCAGAGCTGGGAGTATGATGAATGAAAGGTGGAAGTGACTTTTGGGGCTGATCGCCGCGGCCCACTTGGAATCGCGTTCTGGCAACCGTGCAGCTGTGAAAACCCGATCACATCTCGTTTTCAATACTTTGAAAAACAACGCGTGTACAACATTTTCATGTATCCATTTCCATTTGTATTGACGCGTATGTAGAAGTATTAAGTTTAGCAAGTAAACATCCCACTGTGTGTGTGTGTGTGTGTGTGTGTGGGGGGGGTTAAACGTAACTATTGGTTTCCGTAGAGTAAATAATAATATTCAAGTCGATCGTTCTTCCCCACTCCCCACAGCCTCAAAGCTGAGCCCTCGTCGAAACGGGACGCAGTCGGTTTCCGAGACGTCTCGGGAAAACTTGAGCATGTGGAAAAAAAAAGCTTGAAAAGCTCCAGAGTCCAGTTTCCTCTAAAAATAGCGGCCAGGGATCTTGTAACCCGCCTCCCCCCCCCCCCCCCCAGCCAGAGGTCTCGCACCTCCGCTGCCACCGAGCTCTCCAGTCCTGCCGCGGTCAAGGGACATGACACAGGGGGCAACCGGAGACACCCTGAAATCCCCCCCCCGAACCCTCCTCGCGCTTTTGGATCTTCGACCTTGATGTTGCTCGTTTAACATCGAGGGTCCGGCGGCGAGGGTTTTAAGACCGAATTGTATTTTTTCTCCCGCAGGGATTAGTTTGGTCACCCCCCCCCCCCCCCCCTGCCACCGCCCCCGTGAAGCAATTCCCTCAGAACGCAAAAAGGTAAGTCCCGGAGTACCCCAGGACGAAGGTGCGACAGGCGCGGGGTCGTGTTTTCAGACCGAGGCCTGGTCGGCGCAATGGTTAGTGCTCATCCCACTGCCGGAGTGTTTGGAGGTGAGAGCTATTGCGTGATATGAAGGGCCGCCGTCGCAGGGACGATGGCCCCCCACCCCGGCAAAGAGGGTATAACTGCACGGCGGTCTTGCACGGATGCAATGTCTGCAATGGTGCATCTGTTGTTCGAGCGGACAGCTGCCGGTCAAAGTGCAGACCTCGAAACAACAGAGAGGAGGAGGAAACTTTGCAAGAAGTGTCACATCACGAGGGGAGAGGGAGAGAGAGAGAGAGAGAGGGAGAGAGGGAGGGAGGGAGGGAGAGAGGGAGCGAGGGAGAGCGAGAGAGAGGACGATGGTGACTGGATGGACTATTTCAAACACCGTAACCCTGACAGACACACTTTTTTTTATTTTTTTTATTTTCTAACCTCGACACTTAGTTGTGCCTCATCAAGGTGAGTCCAATCCTGCAGCACGTTCAGATCACACTCGCAGACACACTCTGGCTTTGTGGTTTTGTTTTTCATAAACGGAAATTATTTTCAAACGCAGCATTATACAGCCGACACAGTTTATTATGTCCGCCACTTAAACGCGTGTATTAGATAACGGTCCATGCAGCACCCGGGCATCGGCTGCACCGCGCAATAAAAATCCACAGCAACACCGCGATAGTGTGATTTATCTGTTCAATTATGCGCGCACGGCCTCGACCGAATCGTGACGTGGAACGGAGAGATCCGTCGCACATCTGTGCAGAGCAGGGACCGCTCTCCAAAACCCTATGAAACCCCCCCCCCCTCCCCGCCGCCGCCGGTGGAGCTCTGCCTCACTTTCAATCTGTTGATCCTGCGCTCACACAGTGGGAACCTGCGAGCGGGCAAGAGCGGCTGCTCCTCCGTCCGCGTCTCCTCGTGTCGGCTCCCCTTTTAACAAAAAAAACAACAACAAAAAAACAAAAACAAAAAAAAAATTCTGCATCGGAGGGCTTGCGTATCTTTCATTTATTTACACCCCTCCAACCCCCCCCCCCCCCCAAAAAAAAACCCCCCCTCCATTTTTTAACCCCCCTCCTTTTTCCTCCTCCGCTGGAACCGCTGGGGGAGAGAGGGAAAAAAAAAAAAACAACAACCCGGCGCTCCGTTTGGTTTGGCGGCTCTTTCGCTCCTTTGTCGCCGCAGAGCAGGTCGTGGTTTATTTATTTGTTTGTTCGTTTGTTTTGGGTTTTTTTTTTTTTTTGGTTTTTTTTGGTTTTTTTTTTTGCGCTCGCGCAACACAACGGGATATTCGCGGAGGGAGCGTCTTATTTCATCAATGTGCATTGATGTGGCGGAAGACGCGGGAGAGATAAGGTGGGTTGATCCATCGGAGAGCACGGTGTTGTGCTTCCATTTCACCGGTGGTGTGTGTGTGTGTGTGTGTGTGTGTGTGTGTTTTGTTTGTTTTTTTTAGTTGTTGTTGTTGCAGCCCCACGTGAAGTCGTACGCTTTGTGATGGCCCGGTGGTCGCGGCGCAAAGAAGAGCGCCTCTCTAGTTGCGTGTTTTCTTGTGTCCCCCCCCCCCCCCCCACACACACACACACACACACACACACACACACAATCACCTTCTATTGTCTCGTTTTGCTGCCGTGTCCGGACCACACACGCACGCACGCACACACGCACACTATCCTCACAACTGTATAGAAAATGTAAGTCCCTTCTCCCGGATCCCCCCCCCCCCAGAACCCTTATCTCCCGATCGGCACCTGGAGAATTGGATGAGGATCGCGTCGAGGACCGCGCGCGGCTGAAGGGGCTTCCATCCGTGTCTCAATCGGGAATTACACATCCAAACTGGGATCTATGAGCGGAAAAGTGGCGAAGCCTAAAGAAGAAAAGGATGCTTCCAAGGGTAAGAGCTCGGAGCCTGCCGCCCCCCCCCCATATGCACACTGGTTTACAGCGACCTGCACCCATCCATCCACCCCCACCTCCACCGCCGCCGCCACCACCACCACCACCATGCATGCCCGACACCAGAGGCTGATGTTCCCATTGGAAAATCCCAGATGTTGGGAATAACAGTGGACGTTCCTCAGGCGTTTCTTTGTTCGGTCTCCATGGACCAGATCATATCGGGGCCTATTCATTCAGGAAAACGAAAAACAAACGCGGTGGAAATATTTGTCTGTGGAGGAAAATGTGATTTTATGTATTGGTGGAGTCGTTCTGTCTCTTTAAAAAAAAAAAAAAAAAAAAAAAATCCGAGAGGCAGCGAGTGGAATATTTATATCAAATTACTTTAATCATATTGATGTGGTTTTTTTTTTTTGTTTGTTTGTTTTTCTCTTTCTCTCCTGGCGTCGTGACGTGTCGTGGCCGCCGTTTATTATCCGAGCGCGTCTCGATCTCACGATGATGCGTTGCGTAAAATGAGCCTCGGCTTCCTCCTCGGAGGGAGGCCGCGCGGGATGCAAAGCGCCTCTCCGTCGCCATGGAGACAGAGCGCAGACGGTTGCCAGAGGAACGTGGCGGGTCGCTCCACCGAAACAGGGATGCGCACGACGCTGGCACTTTACTGCGTCTTTGTTCGGCGGCACGTTCCATCCCAGACGTGAAATCAGAAATATTCCGACGGCATGCGCAAGGAATGTCATAAAATCTTATATCAATTCATTCGTTTTGCACTTTTTATAAATATATATTTGAATGGGCCGTTTAAACCACATTAATAGTTTTTTGTATTATTATTTACACAGGCCCTATTATGTTATTACATTATACACACACACACACACACACGCGCACACACACACACACGCTATTTTTGTTTTTCTGTCAGTTGTCAACAGTATGGCACATATCCTGTCACTGCACACTACAATCCCCAATTTTGTTCTGCAATGATTGTTATGGTAACCACTCTAATAATATTTATTGCTTCAGAGAAAACGGACACGTGGTTAATTCTTGATTCTTTTCCCAGTATGCATGGTTTCACTTTCATGCAACTGCGCACAAAGGATATTCCTCTTGGATCCACAGTTCTTTATTTCCACGAGAGCAGTCAGCCGTTCATCCATGCTCATTGGAGATGTAAGGTCAATAGCAGGCCCAAATTGTATTTTTGTCTCGTGATCTGCATGGTTGTAGTGGACAGGTATAGCCAAACTATCAGTGATGTCATCGTGGCGTATTCCAGGTGTAGCTACGCTGGGATTTTACATGAAAATAAATAAATAAATAAATAAATAAACAAACAAACAAATAAACAAACAAACAAATAAATAAATATATATAAATATATATAGATATATATATCTATATATGCAAGCTTTCACATGGAAATGTTTCTGTGAAAGTCTCTCAGGATTAAAGACTAAGGGCTTGTTGTTATAGATTATTTGTCTTGTACCTGGACACAACGATGAGGAAGAGAAAAATGGATCATTCAATTATCAGATTTTCTGTGGTGACTGCTGATCCTTTCTTAAATTATATGGAATAAAACATGTTATGAGTACAAGTACTGAGGCAAAGGAATGCATTTCTCTGCGTTTCACCATCCTAGTAAGTGACGTATCTAGGAGCAGCGGGCTGCCATGTAGCGGCGCCCGGGGAGCAGTTAGGGGGTTAAGTGTCTTGCTCAAGGACACATCAGCACGCTACCGGGAGGAGCCGGGGATCAAACCGGCAATCTTCCAATTACTAGACGACCCGCTGTACCTCCTGAGCCATTGCTCTCTATTGTTCGCTGTTAGCCAGACCGTTCCCTCTGCGGACGTTCACCAGTGAGACCTGCTTTCATACGGATAATAATCCTCGGGGCCAAAGTGCCGACTACTCACAACTGTTCTATTGTCACAGTACATTTCTTTTTTTTTTCATCCCAACTAGACACGTATCACATATTTGGGGATCAGACTTCAGTGAGAGTCAAATATCTTCCCCCTTCTATAGCCGCCCTCCCGTAAGCGGAACAAGCTCCGTTGACATTTCTTTTTCTCTCTGTCTTGGGTTAAAGTAACTCTAGTTTTCAATTGATGAATTTAAACCACAGACACGTGCAAAAAACACCGTCAAGCTATTTTTTTACAAAAAGTTTGGGGTTAATGTGAGGTGTAGAACGTGCTTATGGGTAATATAGGGTCACAAACTGAAGCAAAATCAGACAACGTTGTGAGTACTGAACATCAGAGATACACATGTAAGGATAATGCTTAAACATTTTAGGGTGGAATTCCCCTTTCGAGCCGGACAGCAATGAGGTTTTTGCCAAAATCGCTAACCTCGAGGTCAAACGTGGATGGGCTGTATTGGTCAGTGAAATGAACAATCTTTAACAGATAAATTAAATGCTCAATGGGCTCGGCAATTTATTCAACGAAATAATGAAATTCCATTATATTTAGACTTGTCACACTCACTCTGGAGCCGGAGGGGCGCGTCATCATCTTGCATGGCTGCATGGCGTCATGAAGGCATTCCCGTTGTCCTCCAGAGCTGGCATGATCAGTCATGTGCCACGCAAGGTTATTTTAAAAGCAAATTTCAGAGCAACAGACATATGGTGGGAAACTGAAATACTCACCAACGTACTTCATTGTACAGTACATAATATTTATATTTATGCTGTACAATGCTGCCCAGCAGAAGCCTCATTTTCCCAACATTACTCCCCCGAACTCACTGGTCTACCAAACCAGCTCTTTTCTTTCCCTTTAAGGGCATTAGAGGCTAACGAATGCGAGGGATTATGACTACAGTGTTTTGTCAAAATGTCCATTGGAAAAAACTTGAAATGCCCCCGGACAGGGCGTCTTTTGTGATCCGATCACGGTGGGACACGTTGGCTGTCAGGTCTGGAGCGTAACCGAGCCCTGACGTACGCAGGCTGCGGCTTAAATGAGATGCCACAAATGTATGGAGCCTGTTCTACAGTAACAGAGTCTAGTTTTCTGTTCGATTCATGTGCATGGATCTTGTCGGACTCTTTGGCGTTCGATGTTCCGGTGTTTCTTTGCGGCAAAGTCAGGAGCCTTAATGGCGCACGTCGATGGCACGTTAAACGATGCACTTGGCAGACATCTTGAGCGAAGGCAAAGTTTATGTCTCCGCTAAAGATCTGAACACTCTGCGTCGCTCACTCCGTCCAGGGATGACATTGTGTCATTTCGGATAATTGTGCATTTAAGTCGTTAAAGTGCTTCAAGTAAGTCGTGGAAAGTGCCGCCCGTCGTGTCACTTGGTGTAGCGTCGGCAATGTACTTTCTGGCTGCCAGACGTCCTCTGTCAAGGATTCAAATGGCGCCGGAGCGGAAACGCGAGCGGGGAAAGCGCCGCTGACGCCGTCAACGCAGGAAAACCACCTGTTCCCCAAATTGCTTTTAGGGAGCGTCCAGTCAAATTAACGCCAGATTCACCTGACACACTGACAGTTATTCTTCATTCGATTTTCGAGTTTATTTTTATTTTATATACCTTCCACCACCGCCACCCTCTCCCCTCCCCCGGAAAAAACATCCACGCCCTAGGCCCAAATTAGTGTTCTGCAGATTATGTCGCATCAAATTCACAATGAAAGCGTACAGTTCGCATAAAGCCCTGACAAAGCCCTCACTGTTTGTACTGAAATTATTTTCGATGCATATTTTTTAATCTTTAATCTACGCATCCCTGTGGATTACCGCGACAAAACCTCCGCCGATGTAAAAGCGGCTTTCCCTGCCGAGCCGCGGAGGTGAGCGCGATGACCGCGGAAGCCCTCGATGGAAACATGTTCTCGGGTGTGTGTCCGTGGGTTGCTCCTCCGACTGATATATGTTCATCCTGCAGCTGTACACGAGAACAAACAATGTGTGTGAGCATGAGAAAGCCCAATAATGGGATGGATGGATGGATGGAGAGAGAGAGAGAGAGAGAGAGAGAGAGAGAGAGAGCGCGGTGCTTCAACATCAACGCCAGCGAATCAGTTTGCGTAAGTTTGCCCTTGTCCTCGTGAGGCTGAGCCGTCCAGACTAAGTGACGCATCAGAGCGTGACATCCTCTCCCTTCCGGCCGCGCGGCAAGCCTAGAACATCCGAACTCCACCAGACGAAACCCCTCGCCCCAAATACGCCCGGGTGTGAAATATAAGCCCGGATCCAGTTCTCTTGTCTGATGCTTTAACGACGCGTAGCTGACGTAGTTGGTTTGGCGCGGGGCAACCCGGGCGGCGGCGGCGCTGCGCGCTTCCGCGGCCTGACGCCAGGCCGGCTCGTTTAAGCAGCCAAACCCACCCGGTCGTCACTTCACCTTCCCCCGCCTCCACCTGCCGGGCTCCACCTTTGGGACGTACGCCCGGACGCGACATAACGGAATGAAGCTCGTCTTAAAAGCGCCTCTACGAGTCTCCACTCCGACTTCACCCTTCTTCCCGTCGGATGGATGAGGTGCCCGGCCTTCCGGGGGAGCTGAGTGACCGTCATGTGGATTCATGATCGCCCGCAGTGGCAGCACCGAGCGGAGCCGGAGATCATCCGTCTGGCGGGTTGCGGATGAACACGGACACGGAGTCGGCCGTAGAGCTGGATCAACAGCTTCCCAGGGAGGTTTTGGAAGCGCTTCATTAAAGGGAAACTTCACTCATTTACCTACCTCCATCTATGAGTATTTGAGGTTGGGAGTGTGCGGCGGGGGGATGGCTTTGTAGCTCAGTCTGTTTCCGCCAGGGTGATCCATATCATTAGGGCGTATTTTGCATCTCCCTCCCGTTGGCTGGCGCCAGCGTTTGGAGTGAGCGGCCGGGCTTTCACGGTCACTTTTCTGCGGCATTGTCATGCGGCGCGCTCACAGGCTATTGACAAAGAGAAGACCGAGGAACAAACAAGGCGGTCGGCGGAGTGAACTGGGTTCATTCTAGCTCCCGCCAGACACACACACACTCACACACACACACACACAAAAAATTGACTTGTTTGCCAATGTTTTTACTACTTAGTTCTGGCTCAGCCGGCGTGGGGATGGATTTGTACCGCAGGTGCGCGGCCGCGGCCGTTTCGCCGCCGAGGCACTCCTGCGCGGTGCGTACTTGTATGCGGAGGCAATGTAGGGCAGGAGAACAGTGTCGATCTGAGCGGCAGCCGAGCGGTTCCAGTTTTAGTCAGCGGCATGGACCACCGGCGGTCAGGCTGCCCGCATGTATGCACGTCTTTCCGAGAACGATACTGGGCTTCTTCTTGAGCGCCGCCGTCATAATACAGGCAGTGCCCGGGTTATTTGCCTACCCACCTCCGTCAAGACTATTGTTTAAAAAAAAATAAATCTAGTTTTTATGAAGGAACGGGCCGACCACTTTGCGCGACGCTCAAAACGCCACGCAATTTCAGCGGCTCGCCGGCCACGCCCTCGTCTCTCGCGCTTGCTCTCAATTATAAATACTGTGCTATAGTTACATTTATTTTCATTGCTGTATTATTAAATTTATTAAAATGTATTTATTAAATTATTTATTAAATCCATCTAGTGCCAATTAGACAAAATTTTGTCTAATTGGCACTACTCTGAACCATACAGAACTGTTCCGACTTACGTACAAATTTGACTCACGGACAGACCTTCATATTCATACACAATACTGTATGTGCACCATTCCTAAAGTTGGCGACTTTTTATCTTTTCGCAGGTTCCCAAAGCATGCGCGAATTAAGTTGAGGTCATGACGTCAGCGTTTTTTTAAAAAGCTCAGTTTTACTCGTCCACGCGAACAGGCCGAAAACGTGAGTTTTGGAAAATCTCCTCCCTGGGAGGCCTTTTTTCAAAAGGGCGTTTTGGTGCGGACGGGAGGCCGAAAAACGCAGAGAAAATAAGAACCGTCTACGTGTGGACGGGGCCTGACTGGACATCCACATTATCAGTGTGGATCAACAAAGACAGCTCTCATTGCCATAAAACCTCCAGGATTCAAACCAAATTCAAACCTTTTGGGGGATGACTCTCGGCCGACTTTTTAAATAGAATTTGGTCAACGGGCACAGTCTGTCTGGCTCTGTCCGCAGAAAGTAGGATCTACTCAAAGGCTCAAGATTGGAAATTTGGCATCAGCTGTTGCCCCTCCCAGCAATGTCACTGTCTACAGCGTCATCGATTTGTATGATCTGTTATTGAGAAGGAATGGAGAAAATCATCCGCTCCAAAGCAAAGACACATGAACGCGCGTCACCAAAAAAACAAAACACTTTACGAACCCCTTCACTCTTTTGTCCTGTATGCAATCACGTTTGGAAGGCGCGGGCACACTTTTGCGCGGTGGGGCATGCCGTGCCAGGGCGGCGGGACCCTGTCCTGTTGGAGGCTTTTCCTGGTGCTGACGCAGATCTGGCCCTTGTGCCCGGAGGAAGGCGGCTCGCTTCGCATCAGAGACCTGCCACTCTGCATCGCCCGCCCCGCACGCTGATCGCTGCAATGTTTGGCAATGTTGAGGGCCTGTCCGTTCCATTACCCTGTGAGTCAGGGCGACTGAATGACGCGCATGCCCTGTGACTCCCGGTTTAAACTGTTTGTTGTCTTCTCCCCTTGTAAATAAAATTGAAAAAAAAAAAAATATATATATATATTTTGGAGGAAACTTAGACAGCTGAACATTAAAAACTTTAGGATGGAGGCTGTTATGCTGTTCTGGATGACTCAGCTGTGGCTTTTTTTTTTATTGGTTTTAAATGATTTATAGAAAATAGCATGTACTATAACAGTTTCTTTGCCTCTCGCTTTTCTCCTTTGAACGTTGACCGTCAAACGTCGGGACTCTTTCTCGCGTCGTCGCCGCCGGAGCTACAGTACGTGTTCCGCTCCTAAAATCTCTCGGAACCCGCCTGCATTAGTCAGCCAGCTGCGGGTAATCCACAGAACTGCATGTCCTCCGAGGTGAATGGCTTCGTGAGTGGGTCCTCTCGCCAGCCATCAGATAATGCCTCTGATTGACATTTGTCGCGACACAAAACCAACTGCAAAATGTTGTCTAGGATAATAGTTTTGTCTTTACTTTTGTCGTTACCTTGTCTGCCTTCCCATCACACTCTCTCACCTTGCACACTGACAGGGATAGATAGATAGATAGATAGATAGATAGATAGATAGATAGATAGATAGATAGAGAGATAGATAGATAGATAGATAGATAGAGAGATAGATAGATAGATAGATAGATAGATAGATAGATAGATAGATAGATAGATAGATAGATAGAAAAATAGATAGATAGATAGATTGGTAGAAAAATAGATAGATAGATAGATAGATAGATAGATAGATAGATAGATAGATAGATAGATAGATAGATAGATAGATAGATAGATAGATAGATAGAAAAATAGATAGATGGATAGATAGATAGATAGATAGATAGATAGATAGATAGATAGATAGATGGGTGAATGGGTGAATGGATGGATGAGGGATAGACAGACAGACAGGCAGACGGATAGATGGATGGATTGATAGATAGACAGACAGACAGACAGATAGACAGATAGATGGACAGACAAATAGATGGATAGATGGACAGACAGACAGACAGATAGACAGACAGATAGATAGATAGATAGATAGATAGATAGATGGACGGACAGACAGACAGACAGACACAGACAGACAGACAGACAGACAGACAGACAGAAAGACAGACAGATAGATAGATAGATAGATAGATAGATAGATAGATAGATAGATAGATAGATAGATAGATAGATAGATAGATAGATAGATAGATAGATAGATAGATAGATAGATAGATAGATGAATAGATGGATAGATGGACAGAAAGATAGATAGATGATGGATGGATGGATGGATGGATAGATAGATTGATGGATAGCCAGACAGACAGACAGACAGATAGATAGATAGATAGATAGATAGATAGATAGATAGATAGTCGGTAAACTATGAAAAGTTATGTTTTTTGTCCCATGCAAACTTGTTAAACTTTGTAAATATTTTAATTCATGTCGAAGCGACCGTTCCTCTGAATTTTATGAAATAATCAAATATTGAATTGAACCCTAACCCAAATATTGAGATAGAAAACGCTGAAGCCAGTTCAAAGCTTTGAATTGAAAAGAGCCCAAAAAGCCGCAACAATAAGCTAGAATTTACTGAAGTGAGCAAAACCCGTGTTCATTGTTTTTATATCCTGTCTTCGATTCCGCTTTCATCAGGTGCCTGGATGATAATGATCTAATTATAT
Source organism: Zeus faber (assembly GCF_960531495.2). Classification (NCBI taxonomy): domain Eukaryota; kingdom Metazoa; phylum Chordata; class Actinopteri; order Zeiformes; family Zeidae; genus Zeus; species Zeus faber. The sequence continues at coordinate 24,432,242 of NC_137199.1, forward strand.
GAACACCCACGTCCTGCCGTTGAAATGATAGCACGATTCGGGGATTCCGTCGAAGATGTGTGGGATTATCGGCCTATTGTGGATTTCGGATCACAGCAGGTCTACTGTGAGGAACGCACTCACTGCCTCCGGAGTGTAATCCCATCGAAAGATCGTTTCGCATAACCGTGGCAGCGTATGTCGAAACGGCGCCGGCGACAATAAGACGTCGCCGTCACATTCTTTTCTTTTTTTTTTTTTGTGCTATTTTTCTGAATCTCACATCAGCCGTATGGGTCCCGCCGCTTAGCTTCCCGATACCTGAGGTTCGGGACTCTTCATCTTGCTTTGGCTGTCGAGCGGGCGGGAGGCGGAAACGGGGCGTGGCCGTTTTTTGTTTTTTTTCCGACCCCGCAAAGCCGGACGCGGACAACGTCGGCAGGAATGAATGGCGCGAGAGTGTGTAATGTGCCGTTGTGAGGCCCGCTTTTTAACTGTCGATTTGAAGAGGGGATAAAACATGGCGTATAGAAGAAAAAACACGGCCATGTGTGCAGCAAGCCTTAAAATCCCAATGCTAATTTGCAATGAGGGGGAAAGGATGTATTGAGCATGTAGAGCTATCTCATTCGTGTTTGGCAGAAAAATAAATGAGTGTGTGTGTGTGTGTGTGTGTTCGGGTATACCGGTACGTATATAGTTTTTTTTCGTTTTTTAGTTTTTTTTGATACAGTATATGTGCATCTAAATGTTGCTAGAAAGCTGAATTGAGGAACACATTTCTCGTTTTCCTTTTCCAGCTGAAGATCCCGTGACCAGTGCTCCAAAATGACATGACATTCTATTTGGCTCGAGACAGATTTCTTTGAAATCAGCTTTCATTGGCACATTGAATGTAATTTTTATTTTTTAAAATTCAGGTCTGTTGTTCCCCCATGTTAATCTCAAGTGTTATTGGTACAGAAGAAAGGAGAATTTTTTTTTTTTTCCATTCCCATCTATAATTCATAGAAAACGAACAGTGAATTTCTGAGGTTAGCTGCTGCCCAATAAAACCTCTATTCTAACGGCCGTCATGCATCATTTTTAACACGGGGGGAGAATTCAATGAAAATGAAAATGTTCTCATTGGAATAGATTGATGATGGTGACAAAAATGTCCTTCGTCGGAAGCCTCAGTCGAAGAACAAAAAAAAAACCAGCAACAAAAAACAACCCAAACAGAACCCGAGCAGTTGAACTTTTGTCTGAATTATTCACACTGAATTTTATGTGGAGTGCGAAAAATCTTTTAGAAGACGCCATTGTGATGTTTTGATACAACGGCTTTTTAGCAAAAAACATTCATTGTGCAGCAGGAGTCTCTGGCTTTTACCCCTGGTTCCTGCATCCTGGTATGGCTTATTACAAGTTATTCCAACGTGATTACATCTTATTACAACCTTTGTTTAAAAAAAATAATAATAATAATAAAAAGTCAGTGTGGACTGAGGTCATAGAGTCATTTTTATGGTTAAAAAAAAAAAATCCGTGAACGCTTTCTCATTCTAAGACAAAAGTGCAGAGAGTCCGGTGTTGAAATTAGAGGAAAGGGGCGTGTCTCTCCACACAGCACCGCCAGTGATGTGGCCGTCCAATGGAAGTAAAGGTTCCAGAAGCCATGTCACGGCTGAGGGTTTTTTTTGGCCCTGCTGGACGCTCTATTTTTAATCACACCGAGGATTAACCGTTCCCCTCGTCATGAACTAATTCAAGTTTGTGGAAAATTATAGCGGGGATTAGGGTGGGGAGGCGTAAGACGGAGAGGTGACGAGGCCGCTGACAAACGGTAGCGGCTGGGAGGCCGGGACTAAGCGCCGCGGCAGAGCCGGGACAACGAAGGGAAACGCCGCCTTGTGCTTTTTGAGGGGTCGAATGGAGCAAAACGTTTTTTTTAAAGATTAGAGAGAGAATTTCAGAGCGTGGAGCTTCTTGGTTCCATTTGCTATGAGGATACCACGATAACAGCACGCCCACACACACACACACACACACGTGCGCACGCACGCACACACGCACCCACACACACACACACACACACACACACACACACACCCGCTAAGTAGTGATGTTGTAATGAGATTATAGCCCTTGTGCTCGGTCCATCCAGCGGCTCATTTAGCGAGCGTTTTTAAATTCGGAGCCAAGCGTCGACTCAGCAGTGCTGGCTCAGGAGAAAGACACCCACGTTTTTTATCCCTCCACCGGTTGGCGCGGAGTTATGCTGGTTCCCGGAGACAAGGGGGGAGGGCACGCCCTCGCCGGACACCTCGAAGTGCTGCGTGGGGGGGGGGAATGATGAGTCGGTGTTTTTTTTTGTTGTTTTTTTTTTTGGGCGGTCGCCGGTGCGAAACCCGAAGTGGCGCGCGAGCGGTTTTTGCCCGCTGGTTCTTAATCAAAGTTTAATCTGCACTGTCGAGGTTAATGCCGTCAACCACATTGATCCGGGGAGGTCAATTCCTTTGGAAGTGCAGGTAATTCAGGCCAGCTATCCGCTGATATTATAGAAGGCGTCCGTCGCAAGGTCTTTCCGTAAAATCAAATCAGTCTTCCTACAATTATTTCTATATTTTTTGTCTCGGTGCAATTTTTTGGATCCGTGTCTTTTTTAAAGGAGCCTTGAATGACAGAAATGAAAGCTAAATTGAACAAATGCCGTCCCAGCCTGTTATTTTACGACCAGCACCTCAGCTGCATCAGCCCCGTTGAACCCCGCCACCTCCCGTTCCGCGGTGTGAGGTGTGAATTACAGAGGCTCTAATGCACCTCCGGAGATGTGATAAAAGGAAGCGCAAAAAGCAATTGAAACTCATTGAGCGTATGCCTGTTTGTCGGTAACGCCACTCCCTCTGCAGCGTTGGTGTGGCTGCCATGAAATAAGCATCTGGGGGCACAGTCGGGGAAAATTAAAAAAATTCTGTTTTGTACTTTCGCCGGGTATCCCAGTGCTTTTGGAAGGGATTGATTCTTCGTTACAGAAATTACATTTCAGCGGCGATTAAGCAGTCACAGATCAAGCAGTCTATCAAACCCGGGTTCTGTGATGATATTGAAAGCGGACAATTATGATTGGGGCGTGAAAGGCTCCGCTTCCTTCAGGATCAGGCTGAGCTTTGGTGGCGCAGGTCGCGGAGCAGAGCCGAGCGTCGAAACCGATTTGGCGCCGTCCTCTGATACGCAGGGCGGAGGGAAACCTCGGCCGGGTCGCCGAAAAACAGGGTTGTAAACACTCTGCCTCGTTGGACCGAAGTCTTGGTACGATTTGAGGAGGTGCACGTCGTCCTGACTCTCCCGTCCCACCAGAATTTACCCTACAAGCTCCATTCTTGTCAGTTCCTTCTTTTTTTTGTCACGCACCACCTTCACACCGTCATAAAGTATGACTGCACCTGTGGAATATACTGTAGAGTTAGGGTTAGGGTTAGGGTTAGGGTTTTATTTTCTCTACCATAGGAGGCCTTTATGTTTGGTAATAATATGAAAAAATCTATTTTCAGCATTTGAAAATATACCAACAATGTAAACTTTGAGTATTTCTGTCTGTCTGTCTGTGTTTATGTGTGTGTGTGTGTGTGTGTGTGTGTGTGTGTGTGTGTGTGTGTGTGTGTGTGTGTGTGTGTGTGTGTGTGTGTGTGTGTGTGTGTGTGTATATATGTCTGTGTGTGTGTGTGTGTGTGTGCATGTATATATGTGTGTGTGTGTGTGTGTGTGTGCATATATGTGTGCATATATGTGTGTGTGTGTGTGTATACATATGTGTGTATATATGTGTGTGTGTGTGTGTGTGGGCATATATGTGTTTGTGTGCATATATGTGTGTGTGTGTGTGTATGTGTGTATATATATGTGTGTGTGTGTATATGTGTGTGTGTGCGCGTGCATTGTGCAATGTTTGAGAACTGAGAATAATAATAATAATAATAAATATCAAGGAATAACATGTGCTGTGTTTTTAACTTGCGTTGTGTTTTTGCGTGGGTCATTTATGTTGTTTTTACCGCTGACTCTGCTGACCTGAAGCACAGAGTGTAAAATGTGACCCTTTGCTTGAATGAGGAAGTGTTTGGGGAGCAGGGAGGGGCGTTGTTTGGATTCCTACTAAATATAGCCAGGATGCCGCGCTGGTCCCTGTTGCCAGTTTTACACAGTCTGGAACTTTGAACACCACGGTTGCGGCGTCCTCACCGGGGAGATGTGATTTACATAATGAGACGCCGCCACGGCGACGAAACTCCGGTGAGAGAGGGAGAGGGGAGTCCTCGCTCAGGGTGGGACGAACCAGGGCGGCGACGTAAAACAAACTCCAGCTGCACGGGCGGCGTGCAGCTTTCCTCTGGAAAGTAATACACCCACACTGGGTTTAGAATGTCAGATTACTCGAGTACGCAGAGTTCTCTGTCTAGGCAACAAAACATATTTTATGGAATTATTTCCATCTTATTTATATTGTGTTGGATCTTACTCTCAAAAGCGACAACAAAGTCCAAGCCAGCACAGGAGCAGTCGAACTCTAGTGTCACCCTGCTCCTTCATCCTATTGCACTGAAATGTTGCGGCTTAGACGCGCCTTCTTTTGAGGCTTCGTTTGTTTGAGGCGTTTGAAAAGTAACTAATACTCCGTTTCGGCGGTTCTCAACATGGGGTTTAGGGACCCCCAGGGTCCTTCCAGAGTTTCCAGGGGTCCCCGAGGAAAATGATTAATAATTCAACGTCGCCAGTATTTCACTTAAAAGCTGTTTAGATTAGATTGTTGTGCATTAGATAGTGTACAATAATGACTGTTTTGAGTCTACTTTCACTGTTATCTCCTTAATTGTAGTAAAGACAGAAATGGGAGTTTGGATTGAATCATATCTAACAATAGGAAATCGTATCAGACCGTTGTCCCAGAGAATAAATCTCATCAAATGGGGCCTGTCGTCCAATACGTATCAAATTTAGGGTCCCTGGAATGAAAATGGTTGGAACTCACTGCTCTATGTAGTTCATAGTACTTTAACTCAAAGTAAGTAATTTCATCCTGATGAGCATTTGTAATTATGTACAATATTTGACGAGTAATGGGACTTGAAAAAATAAATAAAACAGGGCTTTGTTGCACATATTGTGTCCCGGCAAACTCAGGCCCGAGCATTCTGTCCCGAAATTTCGGCTTGGAATTTCGACTTAAATGGCCGTTCCTTCTCAATTTTTTCAGTGTCGGAGGCTGGGTTTTTCTGAGCTCCCACTTCAATGCAATGCAGCCTTATTAAAATTAAAAAGTGTTATTTGTGAAAGGGAAGCCTGGTGCTTTATGTGATCTGATGTTTTTCGTGCTGGGTTCACTGAACCCACTACTACTGGCTGAAACCAACACATACCTCTCGGTACGTCGGTTATCAGTTATATGATCGATAAGACATGGCTTCAGCCGGTCTGTGCAGAAAATACCTCCTGTGTCGATGAACTTTGCCAGCTCTTTTCACGTCAGCTGTCACCCGAGATTTTTTTCGGCGGAAAAAATAGATCACGTTGTTGGCGCTGTTATTAGAGGAGACAAGTGAGGAAGGGAGACAGGGACAGGGAGAGAGAGAGAGAGAGAGAGAGAGACTGACTTGAGGGTGGGATCGGCCACAGAAGAGACCGGGATGAGAGATAGTAATCCATAACAGCGGAACCGGCAGCCATCAAGGAGACGAACGGGCCGGATGAAAAGGTTACATGCAATAAAGACAAACCGCCTCAGCTTTGGTTAAAGGTTACAGTGGAAAATTAGGACGGGGATGGTTGAATTACTCCGTTTCCCACCTCGGGTGAAGCGGTAACTTCTTCAGGGCGCAGAGGGGCTTTGTCCCATAACTGATTGTCTTTCTTTCTTGGGTGAAGTGATTATTAGGCTCCATTGGGACAGAATGAAAGCGCCGTTGTAGGGAAATAAACAACATAATAAAATCCCAGAAAATCCACCTCCGAGCCTTTCAAAGTCTGCTTATGCCTGGACCGAAGGCTTCAGTTGTCGTCCCTCTTGATGCCTGTAGCCTTCACCCCAAAAGTGCACCTTTTCATTGTGAGCGCAGGATTTATTATTTAAGGCCTTTGGCTTTCCATCAAAACACTGTTTACCCACTTTAGAAATGGCTGCAGGAATCCATTTCGCACCTGATTTTCCAAGACTCGCTGAATTAATATTCCATTAACAGTGCCAAAAAAAAAGTACTGCCTTTGCTTGGGTTCCAGTAATAATTAAATTAAAAAAAATAAACGTTCGCGTCAACATATCTTGTACGCGGCACATAAAATGTTCTCAGGGAAGAGCCATCACGCTCTGTGCTCTGGTGATTTGGGCATTTAATGTGTAAAAGTTGTGGACAATATGGAAGAAACTGGTTGAATTTGGATTATTATTATTATTGCAATCACAGCGACATGTGTCACTGATGGAATGCTCTGCACCTGAGACCACTCTAATTTCCAAAGAATAGCCCCTGTATATGTGTTTGTGTGTGTGTGTGTGTGTGTGTGTGTGTGTGTGTGTGTGTGTGTGTGTGTGTGTGTGTGTGTGTGTGTGTGTGTGTGTTTTCAAACACAAACACAAACACAAACCCCCTCTGGCTCCCTTCACCAGACTGGAAGGCATCTGCTGTTTGCGCACAGATTCTGTCGTTCCTATTGTTTTGTGTGTGTTGCCTGTATTCAAGTCCTGTGTGTGTGTGTGTGTGTGTGTGTGTGTGTGTATGTGTGTGTGTGTGGGGGTGTGTGTGTGTGTACGTGTGTGTGTGTCATGCATATGATGGTGTATTAGTTTGGCACGGCACTTTGTGAAAGACCCAGCCATTACAAAAAGTAGCGGGTCACTGTAAATCTTTCTCTCTCTCTTTCTCTCTCTCTCTCTTGCTTTTCCTCCTGGCCCCCCTTCCTGTCCATCAGCTTTTCCCTTGCATTAAACAGAAAATGAAGTGGAGGTGGAAGTGAGTTCCACAGTGTCTACTCTCCGACTCAGTGTGTGATTGTAAACACTTGCCAACACCCAGCTGCGTGTATTCAAAATGCAATGCATCTATGTTCGCCTCGCATTTATTATTTAGGGCAAGTGAACTTTTCCGGAGCCTGCATGGACGCACGCACAGATATAGGCACACAAACACACACACACACACACACACACACACACACACACACACACACACACACACACACACACACACACACACACACACACACACACACACACACACTTTTAATCCCACCTCGTGCCACTGAGCTAAATATGCTCAGTCTGACATCTGCGGTGGCTATTTAAACACAGTGTTGTTTAATTTCCTGATCGTGGTCGTTATATGGAGCTAACTTGCCAACACCAAAACCAATGAGCTGTGCATCTACCTCGTCCCCTCCCCGGAGGCTCCTCACACCTGCTCGGTACAGGCGGGTCCTGACACCCGTCACATGGCTGCGAGGCGCCGAAGAAATGATAACGAGGAGAGCAAACGCAGGAAACTGAGCTGACGTAAACCGTTGTTTTCTTTAAATTGGAACCCTAACCTGTAAGCCAGGGCGACGTTGAGAGGAAAACCGTACTTCCACGTGTGGCTTGATGATGCTGCAGTTTAGTCACGGGGCCAGGGCTGATCATTTTCACGTTTTAATTCACTTGCCTGTATCAAAGTTATTTAAGTCATGAATCCAGTGCAGTAATGAGGTCTGAGGCCGCAGAACGGAGGAGGAGGTGAGCGCACGCCTAGAGGATGAAACATGGAGCGGTGACCATGGGACGTCAGGGTGGAACAGTTTCTTCACTTTATGTGTGCGTACTACCTCTGCAGGTCCAACCATCTATGCAAATTGAAGTACTATGTACTCAAAAAGATTCCACTTATATGAGTAATGTGTACAGTAGTTCTAGCCCTACAGCTTAAATTGAAGTGTATACTGTTGTTTTCACTTTGCACTGTGTGTGTGTGTGTGTGTGTGTGTGTGTGTGTGTGTGTGTGTGTGTGTGTGTGTGTGTGTGTGTGTGTGTGTGCGTGTGTGTGTGCATATGCAAATCCGTGTTTGTGTGTATGTGTGTGTGTGTGTTTCCTAGTCACAATGGCGCTCTCACCCTAACCCTAACCCTAAATATTTAAAGTGTCCTCAGTGTGCGGATCAACACATATGTAGTTAGTGTTTTTTGGAGCCCGTGCACAGTTCACATATCGACAAGTCAAGCTAAACAAACCGTAACATTTCTCCCCCGTTCCAACGTCTCCAGATGCACTGAACTAGGACTCGACTCGCGTTGCAATCGCCTTAAAGCAGCGAATCAAATAGTAAGCGCTGCTCTCTCTCGCTGCATATTTCCCCCTGCATGTGCTGCAGATAGCTGCAGTCCTTTCAGATCCATTTCCCCCGCAGCACTTTTCATGGAGGCAAAGATCTTACACCAGACATGGTTGTTTTGCAAGGGCGGAAAAGCTTCTGAGCCCTGAAGCAAGGCACACATGGCATACTAAGCCCAGCCTGTTCTGGGCGCACGCTTTGTTGGCTATTTACTTTAAAAAAAAAAACAAAAAAAACCCCACAACAATTACAACAAAATAACAATAATAAAATACGATTAAAAATGACAGATAATTACAATTGGGGAAAGTTAGTTATTATTATTTTACCATTTTCTTCCTGTACCGTACAATGTATGGTCACAATGATGGGTATACACAGGTATGCGTCTAGTGTATGTGTGTATGCGTGTGTGTTTGCATGTGTATGCGTGTGTGTGCCAGCATACCTTTCCCCACACTTCAAAACTTTGAGGGACAGATGGCTGCCATGCCCCATTCTGAGTTTCTCTGTTTCTTGTCTCTGGCTCCTGGTTCCATCCTGCCTTGGCACTGTGCTCCTGGACCAGTCCTCCCAAAAACACATTAACTTCAATCCCCTCCCACACATGCACGCACGCATGCACGCATGCACACACACACACACACACACATACACACATACACACACACACACACACACACACGCACACGCACTTTGAATGGAACTGGGTTTGTTTCACCCTGTGGGCGAGCCAAGCTGCTCCTCTGTGCCAACCACTAACCCCGCCGCTGCTGGAAGTGACCTGACCCGTGTAAGAAATAAAACATATCCAAAAGATAATTGCAGCGACAGGCGACTTGCAGAGAAATGTGTTCATAGACCTTGTGGCAAAAGCATTTTTTTTTGCAGTGGAGTTACAATTGAATGTAGCAGCCTTTTCAAAAGTGCTCAACAATATTGAAACAGGAGTGCATCTAACTTCCCGGGCCCCTAGGGCTGTTAGTGCTGCATATAAAAAAATGTATTTTGTCCTAAAAACATGCTCATCTACATAGTTCTATTCTAATTGTATTGCTGCAAAGTTCAAATAAAATATCATGTGAAAAAAAAACCCCTTCATTCAAAACCTTCCTGAATCACTCAAGAGATTTTTATTCTTGAGTATCTTATGAAGCAACTTGACCGTAAACACCCTAGTCCAGGGGTGCCCAATATGTCGATCACGATCGACCGGTAGATCGCAAAGGTAGTGCGGGTAGATCGCGTGCCATTCAAAAAAACATTTTTTTTTTTCAACCGATCTGACCAACATGATTTCGAGCTCCAAGGAAAAGACAAACCGTGGTCAACATGATCAGTTCAGTTCATGCTTTCAAACGAAAAATGCAACTTCTGTCCTCAAAGCTGCAGCGCCATGATTTGGGGAACTTTCAAAACCTCGCATCAGAGCTGGAGACCCAAGGGAAGGCGTGTGGCGAACTTGACAGTGGGCGCCACACAGAGCAGATTGAAAACTGTCTGTCAGACTTTGACAAACGGCTTCAAGACCTTGCTTTACTCGAGCCAATCGCTACGTTCATGTGCTGCCCATTTAGGGAAGATGTTAAGGTTGATTCACTCGCATCAAAAATTGCAACACTGTTCCACCTGAGCTGGTCTGCAGTGGAGGATGAGATGTTGACACTACAGGCTGACATTCACCTCAAGTCCAGGGCTCATGGACAGTTTTGGATCTTACTCACGGAGGAAAAGTACCCAAACACGAGGAAATCTGCTTCCTCCTTGACTGTATTATTCGGCTCTAATTATTTATGTGAGTCAGCCTTTTCCCACATGAAGATTATTAAATCCAGATACCCTTCCACCATGACTGATGATCATTTGGAAGCCTGCTTGAGGCTGGCTTACAGCAGCTACTGTCCCAGACTATGCAACCCTGGCCGACTCCATTCAGTGCAAGTCATAAGAGTAAGGTAGTGACCATGAATTAATTTAATTGTATTGTGCCGTAAGGGTTCATGCAGTGATGCAATGTACGCCAACATATATTGTATATATAAAGTATACTCAGTATATAGATAAATAAATATATTTAGCATATTTTTATGCAGGTAGATCATTTTGACCTGGTCATTTTAAAAGTAGCTCGCAGGCCGAAAAAGTGTGGGCACCCCTGCCCACATTCCTGCCCTTGTCCTACCAGAGTCCTACCAGAGTATGCATTTTTAATAAGCCCATATGGACATTATTTTTATGTTGAGGGAACATAGGGCCCGAGTAAGGTGGACACATAATTGTAACGATAACACACAATGTGTCACAATTTCTAAATGTAGTGTCTCTGCCATTGTAAATAAATGGTACTGTATGTCAGTGGAAACATTCTAATAAACAGTTTATCACAATGTCACATAACTATAAAGTGAAGAAGGAAAAGTGTTGGCAGCCTGGTGATCCTCTCCACCCACAGTGCTTTGCCTTTAAAGTCACCGATCCATATTAATCCTTGCTTATTCCTGTGTGTTTGTGCGTGTGTGTGGGTGTGTGTGTGTGTGTGTGTGTGTGTGTGTGTGTGTGTGTGTGTGTGTGTGGCAAAAATAAATCGCTTATGCATAGACAGGGAACCTATGATTAATTCAGGAGAAGAGGAATGAGGAGAAAAGGTTATATTCCCAGCTAGCGGTGGAATTGATGACTGCTGCCTGAGCAGCTCTGCACACACCCCTCTGAATCAAACCAGCTAGCATCGGCATGTGTGTGTGTGTGTGTGTGTGTGTGTGTGTGTGTGTGTGTGTGTGTGTGTGTGTGTGTGTGTGTGTGTGTGTGTGTGTGTGTGTGTGTGTGTGTGTGTGTGTGTGTGTGTGTGTGTTGTAGAGCATGGGCATATTTGTGTGTGCAGTGTGCACAGTTCAAGTTTTCTGCAGTCTTTGGTTATCTTTTGTAGCAGACTTGGAGACGGATCAAATGCTGGAAGTGTGTGAGCGGGTTCACAGACAGCAGCAGAGTTTACATCCGTCTCAAAAGGAGACGTGTTGCCGAGCCGCTGCGAGGCTCGTACACACACACACACAAACACACACACGCTTGTACACACGCACGCACGCACGCACGCACGCACACACACACACACACACACACACACACACACACACACACACACACACACACTCACAGTTCTGTTTGTGTGTACAGAGATTCGGTTACAAATGTTACTTAACGGTACGGCACCGTAGCCTCGCAACTTCAGAGACTGAGGCTCGATTTCTGTCTGTCGACATGTTTGTTTGAGTTGGTTCTCCATGGTCCTGTCTTCAGTGACATGACACCCTACATCTCCCGTAGGTGTGAGAAAAGTGTGTGTTTGTGACCCTGTAATGGACTGACATGTTTAAGCCTACCCCTAAAGGAGCACCAGGCTCCGGTGTAGCCAAGTCAAGTGAAGCACTTGTGCCCGACGTCCCCGCACCACACCCCTAACTCTAAAAGACACGTCAGTGCCTGAGTGGCATTTTTAATTAGAAAAATAATTCAATTTAAGAATAAAAAGAGACTGAACATATTTCAGTTTTTTGTCTTTGCAGCCGAGCCCCATGGATCCAACTTATTTTTTTCAGAATATTTTTGTTAATGTTTGCACAAAATAAATATGTGACCCACCGCATTTTTCATGATCATTTGAAAGCTTCCAAACAAGCTGTCACTTGTGCAAATCAAGCAAATATATTTAAAGCTATGACTTGTTAATGACAAGGGTGTGGCAAAGTTCAAAGTTTTCCCCCACACTTGGTTCATTCAGCCAGCTCCCACAATGCAAATGGTTGGAGGACAAACAGAGCCACATGGCTACTTAACACCCTGCTGAATGGGGACTTGACACCCTGCTCAATGGGGCAATCACTGCTTTGTTCTTGTGTTTTGAGGGAATGTTCAAAGTTTGTTCAAATGTTCAAAGACTAAAATTTTCACAGACAACTGAAGGAGCCTCGTTTGTTTACGGAAGTGACGTCAGTGACATCAACATTTATTTTTCGACTGTAGACGTTGGTACACGCCCTCTCCACAATGATGTCTCCGTTTGTGTGTAAAAGTAGTACGATTTAAAGGTTGAACTCTATCAAAACAGTTTCCCATTGTGACTTCATGTCACATGGAATATGGATGAATGATCTTCACCTGGACAGTTGCTTTAGAGGAAACAATCGATCGGCGTTGTTCAGAGCTATTCAGCGTCTCAGTAAGTGAACCGTGTTTCCCCATGTAATCTAACAGAATATTTAACTCCACGGTTTAACATTTTTCTACTATATATAAATCAAACTTGGTTTTGAAAATACGTTGAGAGATAAAAAAAACCCCACAAAGGAACACAAATCGGGAAAAATACAATTTTTCTTCAAGAAAGGTTTTTTTTCCAACTTAATTGGCTGCTCCTGGCATTTTTAGAAATTCACGAGACAGCGGGTTTTGTTGCGGTGGGTCACATATTCGTTCAAACCCACTATTTGTTCTTTGCTGGTATTAGGATTTGGCTCCACCCCTACATTACGTGCTTGTTCCGGCAATGTTACTGCTTCCATTCACACATACTCCCATTCACAGACGTACCGGCATCTTCCCGGAAATGATACTAGGTCGAGAGTGGGGAGATTTATGGAACACCGACACTGGCTCGTGTTCACACATTACACCAATACAGATCATTGCCAGTGGATATATGGCTTTCATAACATGTGGGAAAGGGGCTTTAGTAAGCTGTGTGGTGTATAGATATGTAGTTCTTACAATGTAGGATAAAGAAGTACAGGGGTTAAAGCAAGAAAAAAACAACAACCTGAAAACTGAACTGAGGCTCAATAACTTGAGAAGCTGGTTTATGTGTTTGATATGTTTAAACACCTTCATTATGTGGATTATCTAGTCATGGAAATAGGCCTTAATTTCACCGTTTTCACCGGAGAAATGGTGTTTTTTTCTGGTACGTCACGTTCAACGTCATGAACACGTCAGAAAAGGAGCGTGTACAAATGGGAACAAAACAGTAGAGCAGACAGCAACTTAAACAAACAATGACATAAAAAAACATTTTGAGCCGTTCAAAAGAATCGGATCATTCATGTACGACCCCGCACTACAGTAGAAGCAGCATGGAGCACCAGCTGCATGGATACTCCATGCTGCTTGCGCACCGAGCCTTCAGCAGCGGGGAGCGGGGCCTGGCTGCGGTGATGCTGGAGTGACTTGGAGCCTGGCGCGGAGCGTGGGCCTTCTCCGCTGTGCTCCCCACGGTGTGATCCCCACACTCACAACATTTCACGGTTGTAGTCAGGAACTTCGTATTTTGATTTTGGATTTTAAATGGGATATGAAATGAATGAATGATACACGGATATTCCTGTCTATTTATGTGCAAGCCTCCAGAACTTCAACAGGCGTCGCATCGGGCCGGTAAAGTTGCCAAAATTAGCGGGTCGACTCGGGTGTCCAGTTCACATCAGAGCCGATGGGAGTTGGAACCGATTAAAACCAGTGTCTATTGCAGGGTCATTTGTCCGGGGACTGAGTCCCAGGTTTTACTTTTACCCACTGATGACAAATGCTGGATGTTAGCAGGTGTCACTGGGCTTTTGGTGCAGTGGGAAAGGGGTATAACATGGACGAACACACCAGGCGTGTGTGTGTGTGTGTGTGTGTGTGTGTGTGTGTGTGTGTGTGTGTGTGTGTGTGTGTGTATATATATATATAGAAATTTTTAAATATAAAATCAGTTCAGAACAATCTCCCTGTTAAGCATAGAAGGCAAGATATTTTTTAGTACCCTGTCACAATTACTAACTGAGTTCCTTTTTTTTTTTTTTTCATTTCTCTAAACCTGTGCTGTCAGCATGCTGGGCATACAACACCGAGTATTTGTATGCCATTGCATTGAGGACAGAGTTAATCTGCAGGTAGAGTTCAACCTCGCAACCTGCAAAGCAACTCTTTATTCATACTATAATCATGTAGAACTGTTTGTAACAACTCTATCTTGTGGACAACCTGTGGGATGACTAAAACACAGCTTTTGGTTATACAAGACCGCCAGCAATCCCCCTCTTGGGATTACTTCTCCAAGAGGGGGAGAATCACCACGGGTGAGACAAATAAACATGGAAACACGTAAAAATAGAAACATCAGACGACAACATCAACAAAGAAATCATTAAATCCAAAAAGCAATTCGGTACGTGGCCTCTTCCTGTGATAGCTATGGCAGTAAATAAGGGAGAAAAGGATAGGGATGTAATCAGGAGGGTGTTACGGGGTGTGTTCAAACCGAGTTCCTTCTGAAGAACACCTATACACACTACACCTATACTACATCTTCCTGGCTGTTTGGATCCAAACCACTCATCAGCGAGGCTGAGACCTGACTGTTGTGGGTGGACTTTGCAAATGCGTACGGATCCAAACCACACAAACTCGTTGAGCTTGCCCTACAGTGACATCATGTTCCCAGCAAAATCAAGGACCTTATTCTGGACTATTACGATAACTTCTGGCTATGACTCACTGCTGGGTCTGGCACAACAGACTGGCATCGATTAGAGAAAGGCATCGTAACAGGCCACACAATCTCAGCCATCCTTTTCGCCCTCGCCATGAACATAGTTGTCAAGTCAGCAAAGCAGGGCTCCAGACTGCAACCATTTAGTCGCATTTTGCGACCATTTTTGCAGACAGTGCTACAACATTTTATAATTAGGAGCACCAGCGCGACTTGCAAATATGCTGACCATTTTTGTTTCGTGTGTGTGTTGTGCGTTAGGCTTGAGCGATAGTGCAAAATTTCAGTTGTTCATTGGCGCCACCCAGCTGCTCTAATTAAGCGATTGTTTTCACTGAACCCCCACACTGGCCCCCGGTGCTCCGTCCCGCACTTTGCGGGTCGTGTGCTGCTGGCAGAGCCCGGAAAACCTGAATAGTGCGGACGGATCGAGCCTCTTCCAGAACACTGCGTCTGCTTTTTGGTTTTTTTCAACCTTCTTTTAATTTAATGAGCATAAAGCTGTCCCTGCACCTGCTCAGCTGGTGAATACAAAAATAGAGCGCAGAGAGCTGCGCATGGACAAAGCTCACTCTTTGTGCATGCAAGTGAAGCTTGCGTGCACAAAGAGGATGTATGCGTGAAATTCCTTTATAAAAAACAATACATTTCTGCTGAAACAGAAATTTTCTCATTTTAATTTTCAGATTTTAGCGTAATTTTTCTTTTTTTTACAATTGGAGTAGCCTTTGAATATCTAAGCATTGTTTGACAGCCTGTGTGTGCGCACGAGTGTGCTTTGTGTGTGTGTGTGTGAGTTAGAGAGAGATGGAGAGCTGAGGCTCTCGTCATGATTGTTAATGACAGTAATGTACTGACCACATACCCTATGTTTAAATTTGTTAATTTATCATTTGGTGTCTATGTTGTGCTATGTAAGCTTTATTTAACTTCATGATTTTTTCTTTTAAAGCACGACCTCACTTTGTGACTTTTTCCTTTAAAATAAAACAGCACATTGTTATTTCTATAAATTGTCTATTTATTACCAAAGCCTTTATCAGTAATACAATTAAGATGGGGAAAAAAATATAATTGTGTTGCGTTGCATGTCTATTTCAGTGGTGCTCCTATATTTTGTGCTGGTGCTCCTAAAATTTTCAATTTTCTGCCCTGCAGCAGAAGTAGAGTGCAGGGGCCCCTTGACCAAGACTGGAGCGTGACAGCCCCCAATAAGAGCCTTCATGGACAACCTGGCTATCACTATTACATATGTCCCGAGCAGCAGGTGGTTACTCCAAGGCCTAGAGAAGCTCATCAACTGGGCAAGGATGAGCTTTAAACCGACAAAATCAAGGCCTCTAGTGCTGAAGAAGGGGAAAGTAGTGGACTAGTTCCGGTTCTCACTGACCAGAGCTACCATTCTGTCCATTACAGAGCACCCAGTTAAGAGCCTCGGGAAGGTGTGTGACTGCAGCCTCAAAGATGCTGCTTCCATCCAGAAAATTAGCAAAGAGCTCGAGGCCTGGCTCACCAATGTGGAAAAAACAGGCCTGCCGGGGAGGTTCAAGGTCTGGATTTACCAGCATTCCATACTAACTCGGATCCTGTGAACTCTGGTGGTGTATGCAGTGTGCATATCAACAGACGAGGCCCTCGGGAGGAAGATCAGCAGCTACTGCTATGGCTAGGCCTACCTCACAGTCTAAGCAGTGCTGCTCTGTATGGCACCAGTAACATCCTGCAGAGAGAAGAGTTCACGCTGTCATGGACACGGAAAAGCTCATCAGTACAGAGGATCCAGGGATTCAAAAGTTCCATCTGCCAGCATCCAGGTTTGAACAGGCAGGAAATGGAGCGCAGACAAATCTCTGGAGGTGGCTGAGTCACGGCTGAGGCAGAAGCCCCTGGTGGGATCCATAGCAACAGGGTGTGCATGCATAGGCTTCTTCCCGGCTACCATGGTCGACAACGACCAGGGCAAAGAGCGGCAACATCTCGTTCAAGGGGGAGTGCAGGCAGGTGTGGAGGAGGTACGAGCCAGCAGGATGGTAGGGATGGGACAGCAAGGAGCATGGACTAGATGGGAAAGTGTACTGCAGCTAAAGTTCACTTGGTCCACCATTTGGCAAGCAGAATTCCATCGCATCAGGTTCTTGGTCCAAGCTGTCTATGATGTCCTACCAAGTCCAGCAAACCTTCATGTCTGGGGCAAAAGTAAGACAACTTCCTGCCCTCATTGTTCTGGAAGAGGATCCTTGGAACACTTTATTAGCAGATTAGCAGCTGCCCAAAAGCCCTTGGAGACAGACACTATCACAGGTGCCATGACAAGGTGCTTAAGGCAGTTCTTGAGAGTGTAGACACGGCCATCAACACCAGCAAGGGCTACCACCAGCAAAAGACCATCACGTTCCTCACGGCAGAGAGAAGACCCACCGACAACCCAGAGCAAAGTCTGGTCCCCTCACCACTGCCACAGACTGGCAATTGGAATTGGACCTTGGCAAGCAGCTGTTGTTCCCAGCCTGGATTACATCAACACGGCTTCGTCCACCAGACACGATCATCGTTTCACCAAGCAACTGATCGTGCTGGAACCAACTGCCCTGGGAAGAGAATATGGATGAGGCCAAGGAGAGGAAGCGCATCAAGTACCGGGAGCTTGTGGAAGAGTGTAAAAGGCAAGGCCAGCAAACTTGCTGTGAGCCTTTGGAGGTGGGCTGGCAAGGATTTGCAGGGCATTCACTCTGCATAGCGTTTAAGCTACTGGGCTTCACCGGTAAAGAGACAAAGAGGAAGGTCATCAGATTTGCTATTGAAGCTGCAGAGAAAGCCACGAGATGGCTTTGGATCTGGGAATGCTGCTGGGACGCAAGCTGGGGTTTGACCAACCCCGGCTGGGTTGCCCGGGCGAGGGTGTCTGATGTTGAAAGACCCGAAAACACCCAATGACCCTAGGTTCTGTCACTGATGATGCCTCCAAGCCCACCTGCAGGATGTGTCTTTCATTTTATATACTGTATATATATATTTTTTCTCTCTACTCCTTCCTCTGTGAGCAATCAGTAACACTTCTGTAGGTATTGAATATAAGCCATTAGCAGCCACACATATGGTAGATAATCAATTCCCTCCAACGTTCTTTTAATGGTCACAAGTGGCTTGGCTTAGTTCCTAACTGGGGGAAAGCTAAATCCCAACATCAGCTCCAAGCAGGGAAAATCTATTTTCATATTGGAAAGCAGATACTCTAAATTGTGTGCATACAGCTTGCTCCACAGTGACTCAGAGTAGATATCTGGCAGCTGATTGGACGACACATGGCCCTGCCGTAGGCTCAACACAACTGGCAAATGGAGTCATTTTGGTTATCTTCTTACAGGGAGTGGATACTGAGGCTTTTTTATAACTGCGGAGAATATGTTATCAATCTAAAAACAAACATAAAGAGAATTTAAAGCCCTATGTACTACTTGCGTTGCGAATGTCACCTGGATTTTCTCTGGGTTTTTTGTGCCGCTTTTGCCTTTTCAAAAGCCGCCTCCACAAACTTGCCCCATTCCGTGAACCTCCGCCTCGATAATTATGCCGTTCTCTTTAAATCTGAATCCAGATCTTGCCCGGGTGTAATTACCGATCCGCTGATGTTGTGTTTCCCACATGCTTTTCCAAACTAACTTGAGCTGAACTTATTAAAGCTGTGTCGCCACTAATTAAGTTGTTTGTCCTTGCAAAGAGATCTCCGCCTGCCACTGCCACCGCTCACTAATGACTTGTGGTGTTGTGGCACCCTGCCTGGCGATCGGCACGGAGATGACATCCAGAAAGAGCCGGAGAAAACTGATGGGCACCTTTTCCCGCTAGTGCTCAAATACCTCGCTGTAGATTGTCTTCATATTTGGAGACGTTAAAAATGTCAATACCGAGATTCAACGTGGCAGACTGTATTGGTCTCTGGAGGAAAATCATGCACTCGCCTGCCCACATCGATAGGGAGGCTGGAGTGTCAAAATTAGCTTTAGCTTTTAATTGTAAGTCGCTTTGGATAAAAGCGTCTGCTAAATGTAACGTAATTGTAATTGTAATAGCTTCAGAAAAATCGTCTCAGTAACCCCTTGACCCTCACACACTCACTCTCGGGGCTGATAGGAATTAATTTTGTTGTTTAGGAAAGCCTCCCCTGGCAATACTTGTCAAGGACTCAAACCCGAGTTTTCATCTCACTTTGCCAGCTTCCATAGCAGTGGGAGTTATTTACCTTACCGTGGGGGTGGAAGGTGAATTTTTCAACTTCACTTCAAGGGGTTAGAGATCTGAGATCTGATCCCGGAGTTTGTAAAAGTCTCTGCAGAGGCCAGAGGCTAGATGTCCCCCACACGCTGACTGTTCCCTCCCATCTGATACATATTTTGTGGGGTTACTGTGATTAGTGTGGACTTCTGGAGGATCCCGAAGGTCCAGCGCGTTATCTAATACACGCTGGAGGAATGACGCCCGGACGGGCGGAGTGCCAGCTAAGATTCAAGTCAGGTATTTTTAGCTCACCTCAGAAGGCTGCTGCTTTGTGTGTATGCATGAGTGCTTCAGGTCATTAACATATATGTGGTCGACGTGTGCTACTGTGTATGTGTGTGTGTGTGTGTGTGTGTGTGTGTATGTGTGTGTGTGTGTATGTGTGTGTGGGCGCATGTTTGCTGTGCGGACTGGAGTGTGCTGCCGTGTGCATTAAGTCAAAGTGTGCGGTGTCACGCAGGGAGGACTCGACACACGCTTGCTCTCCCTTCTCGCTTTCTTGTGGTGCAGTGTATCATGGGGGCATTTACTCGGATTTCGACAAATAATTGATGCTCCCTTTAACGCAGGAAGTCAGGGTAACTATTTCACGCATTAGTAGCTCCCCGTCACCACACCGTGCACTTTCAGGCCGCTGTGGCGTGCGACTTTGGGGTGTGTACTGGGAGTGGATCCTATCATGTGTAAATGTCTAGCTCGCCTGGCAAAGGCCCCGTACTTGCAGGTTATTTTACATTATTTACTGTATCGGGCTTTGGGCTCTCTCACACGTCTCGCTCCCTCTCGTTCTCTTTGAAAGGTGGATTGAATGCCGTCTGAGTCAGTAGTGTCTGGATGCTGATAGATGTCTGCACAGATAACCTGCTGCCAATCACACTGTCTGCATTCACTCAGCGAGAACAATGTGTTTTAACCTCAGTAGAGCAATTGAAAACCTCTCGTCAACAACACGGTTACAGCGTGAATCCCAATCAGGGAAGTTTTTGTTGTTAGATACTATTTAGTCCAAACCTCCAGACCTGTCCATGCTACGATTGGGTGAGATAACGATGAAACTATGATCATTATTTCACCTTCTCTAATGGTGAAGTTTAGCTATAAATCATTTTACTGCATCCTCTTGAAGAACCCTTAGACCTCAACCCCTTTGTTGAGAACTACTGCCACACTGCATGAACTACTACCAATATCACTCCTCTTTTTCTGTTTCTTGACCCTCCACTCTTCATCTTGGCTGTTCACTACTTTTCAAATGGCTTTCCCCTTCTCCCTCACTCTATCACCACCATCTCTGACCCGGTCTCTCTGCTTTGGACTCGGAACATAATTCCTCCGCCGAGTGACACTTGCATTTCACGTTGTCAAAGTTTATGGGGCTCCACCAGCCAACGAGCCTGTAATATCCCCTGCCAGGCGTTTTATGGTAAAGTGTCTGCTTGGGTGCATGTCGAGTTAGCGGCTGCATCTAGAGAAGACGTTAAAGCTGCTGTTATACTAGGAGCCCACATGATCAAGCAGCTCAGCGTTGACGGGTTCCTTCAACCCCATTAACCCTTTACCTCAGATCTGTGATTATCCACAACGCTTATCCACACAGTATGCTTGGGTAAAACGCTATGAATTGATGAATTTCTATCAACATTTATTTATTCACTCATGAAAGAAGAGATAAAAAAGATTAATTGTTCAGCCGTCAAGGAACATCTCAACAAAACATCTCGTCAAAGAACATTTCATATTATAATATGGAACAAAGAAAGTTGTTAAAATATTCCTGAAGTTGCAAATAGCAGATGTTATGTTTTTCACATGCTTTCAGATGATACTGTACTGTGGAGTAGTCAGATGAGCAGGCAGATAGAGGCGTATGGGGGATTGGTCCACTGGAGACACACGCATCCAAACTGGTGCTTTCCAACACACCCAGCACTGACCTGCCTACATTTTAAACCCTCTCTTTAAATGAATTACTACAAGAGTGAAGATCTATTTTCTATTGTTCGTCACATTTTTTTTTAAATCAATGTATCTCTATATCATCATTGTATTATACAATGACAAAATTAAATTAAGGTTTTAATTTATACATATTTTCTTTTTAATTGTTATTATTATTTTGACTTTAACTGACCCACAGATCTCAGAAGAAAGAAATTAAGCCATAAACAATGCTGACATGAACTTGACCATCAGATGGAAAACCTTTAGGGATGATTCTGCTTTTAACAACTTCAACAATTTTTTCATATTCTCAATAAATTTGGATTTATTTGGTCCAAAATTCAAACCAGTTGAACCTGTACGCAGATTTCAAGGTTCACATATGCGGAAGTTATCAACCTGTGGAGCGACCTTATATCCTAGTGTAAATTCATTAGTAAATGAGTAAGTTAGTGTATTTATGAACCTCAAAGTACAGCTGGACGTTTGGAAACAGAGTTTTAGGATGAGACAAATGCCATGCCGTGAAAATATTAAAGATATTTTGTGTCAACATCAAGCACATGTTTGATGAAATGTTTTGGACAGGCAGGCTCCTGGAGATATTTGGCGCCAAGACATTTTGTATCCAGACTGGGAGTGACCGGAAAATATGGCCGACTTGGAGATTTGATGCCATGCATCAGAAAAATAGGGTCCAAGCAACTAGAATCATACTTTCAATAACAACCAACGTGTTCCGAAGTTATGCGGTGGTCATATTAATGTTAGTCAGTAGTTTTGACAGCCAATACACCTTTCTCCTGGTTCATGATGAAAATCTTGTTCTAAGCATATTTGCATTTCACTATCTCATCTATGCAGCCAGCATACATACAGGGGAATACTCACTCGTAAATACTATAAGCCTCAACATCACAGAGCTAACGTTTCTCTTCTATGTGTGCTCACCGACCAGAGCTTCTAGAGCAGATATTTTGTGGCCCCTCGTTCATCCGAGAGTGTGGTGTCTATTACCTGTCATCCTCTTCCACGCATCCCTCCAGCCCCTAATTGATGCCTCCTCCCTCGTGCCACTCGTCCTTTGGGATGCTCTCATCTTCGAGCCTCACTGACTCGCCCTCCTCTAATACACTCTTCCTGACCTCTGCGCACTTCACTAGGTGGTCACAGGCTCGGCTTTGACATCACTCAACCTGGTCCTGGCCCAAACAAGAATAGTTATTTATTTATCTAAGGTGTCTGCGTGTGTGTTCATTCCAACACGCATGTAGTTGCAGCAGTATTGGCTGTGGCATGGCGGCGGAGATCCCAGGGTGCACTGGGAATGCTTGAGGAAATGTAAGCAGCTTAGGCAGCCCAAGATGTTGTCATCTCTCCTCATGAGCTCCCAAAATAGCAGGCCCTGTGGGTGCAGGCTGGCAGAGCCGAGCAGGGGACAATCAGCAGACAGACCCAGAACAGCCCGGCCCAGATTAGGCCTGATCGGTCTAGCCCAGTTACACAGCCCAGTTACGCTCAGCCCAGCCCTCGTGACCTTGCAAAGTCAAATTTGTTTACGTGTCTGTCTGTCCCTCAGTGCGAAATTCTCATCCTTCACAGGGAGGCTGAGAATTGGGCCCAAATGAACCCACTGCAACCTTGCACAACATAGCGGAGCCTTTAAAGACCCCGGTTGCGGCGCACAATCACCCATTAAGCCCCGTTTTCTGCCAAATCACCAACTCTTGTGCTGTACAAATGACCTTAATGAGCATGCTCCCAGGCTAAGCCCAGTGTGACTGGTGAGGCTGCTGGCATGTGGCTGGCGAGAGGGTAGGATTAAGGCTCTCTCGCTCTCTCTCGCTCTCTCTCTCTCTCGCTCTCCTTTCCCCTCTCTCTCCCCCCTGTGAAGTGAGCCTGGTTAAGTGTGTCGTGGAAGGAAGGTCCGACACTCCAATGAGACGGAAGACACACAGAGAAGTGTTTAAGTCTTCCCGCTGTCCCCCTTCCTCACATCTAGGTCATAATGTAGGCTCCGTGCAGAGACGGCTCCATATTGTGTCTCCATGTAGGGGGGGCCAGACATGGGAACGATCCACCCCGCGTGTTACTTCATACGTGATTCCGCGTTTGCTGTTTAAATGTGGAAATATCTGTTTTGAGCCTCTCTGTTGGCGTCATTGCCCCAAAAGCAGGGGTAGAGGGATGTGTGCATGTGTTTCACTGTCACCTGTCTTCTCACTAAATTATTCATGCATGAGATCAGTTGCTTATTTCTCTCATTATAATACAAAACGAAATCACTTAATGTTGTCGACCTCTAAACTAAAGGCGTCTTAAGACTTTGGATGTATTTTTTTCCGACCAAGTACCACGTGGGGATGTCACAATACCAGTAATTGGGAGTAGATATTGATACCAGTTTAATTCCATGGTTCTGGTTGCCACGGTAAAATAAATAAATAAATAATAAAACTATATTACCTTTACCGAGTTACAAAAACAAAACATGAATCAGGAACTCAATGCCACTACATCACATTAGATTGGTACCATGTTAGGAAGCAGACACCTGTTACTGATATCTGTGCATCCCCACCAATGGGAAACCTTTTCATCCACGATTCAGAAAAAAATATGAAGGGAACATGAGCCCATCTGTCTTTCTCCTATGAGCGTGATTGGTGCTACCTCATCATCTCACAGCCCGCCGGTGGGCCGGTTGTAAAACGTTTCGAATGCCCAACCTGCCCCCTGTGACATGGGTCACGACCTGTCATTTATTTTGTCAAACCCAAGGTCTGGGGTTTGTTGCTGTGTTGCAAATTGCATTTTATTTCAGGTCCGGATTTGTCCGCTTAGCTGTCATCATGGTCCCAGCCTTGAGGGACACCGTTGTATTCGGGGGGGCGGCAGGAGTAGCATTACACGTGTTTATGGTACAGGTCAGCAGGGCCAAGGCGTTTGGAAGGTGGTCGGGCATGTAGAGAATGTTTAAGAGGTGCGAAAGGCTTATGTGTTTGTAACCCAGTGACATAATGAGCATTCCTTATTTTATTTTCTTAATTATTTTAATAATTTTATTACATTGCTTTGAGTCGTATAAAGTCATTATCCGGTGGCATTGGATTGTTAGGTTAAGCACCGCCTTGAGTCGGCATTGTGGGTAGTCAGTCAGCGGTCACCTCACAGAGACACATCACAGCACAAGAGAAGACACACTTCCCGGAGAGGAACGTTAAATGTATTGTATTGTTTTTTGATAATTGTGGTTACTGGCGGTAAAAGTTGTATTCTGCTGCACACAGTGCTCTCTGATCCGTTCCTTTGTGGTACCCTGTTTGTTCCTCAGCTCCTGCGAACCGAGACGGTGTTTTGATTGCGGTCATGGTTCAGTAATGAAGTGAAACATCTCTTCACTGTAGTGGAATATAAATCAATGTACGTCATCGAAAATAACACGGTTGTCGTAGGCGAAATATGGTAGTCAATAGGTAATAGTGTCAAAATGTTGCAGTTTTGTTCAAAGGAAAGGTTAGAAACGTGGCAATTGGAAATGATTGCTCACGTTTCCCAACCACAACCTCATTTCTGCAGGTGAAAAAAAACAAATTCAGATTGCACGCGTCTCCCCCTTGACTTTGCAAGACTGAATAAACACACGTGATCTGTCAGAACCACAAGATAATCAGTACTTATAATGCTCTTTTCATCAAACATAATGAAGAGTGAGATCCGACCTTGTCATACTTTTCATCAAAATTAGAATTGAATATAATTATTCCTAGTATCTGGAAGGGACAGAAAATTGGAGTTATCTTCCTAGTTGACAACAGTGCAAAAATGCATTTGTAGAGGATTTTGTTTGGAATTGGAATTGGGTCATTCGGGTTGCAGGGTCTGGGTCTGGCTTTACTCTTTTACTGTCAGCTCTTTTGTTTGTATGGAATATGATTTTTTATGGTATTTGTCTGTGCGTGTGGGTAAATTGTCGGTTTTTGCAGTTGAGTACGACACCTTTTTGGAAATTCTATTGCACGCCGACGCAATAGCCAGGGCATGTTTGCATTTACACAAAAGACTAGTTGAACCTGACATTATAAGGTTATGTGTGTTGTGTATGTCCGCTCTACTCCTACACCTTTTATCTTGTCTCCGTCTCCGTCCACACATCCATCTTTGTCTCCGTCACTGTCGAGCCCCGTCTGCGTCTCTCTGCACGGCTCGACGTTTGCTCGCCTGAATGACGGCTTCCATCATCTCTCGCTGGTTTTATCCACAGCCCCCCCGTGGTTTGTGATGCCACAGGAAAGGAGACGTTAAGGTCATGGAAAAACCCCCTCCGCTGTTCACTTTGTTGGTCTTTCTCCTCACGGTACATATTGTATGGAGATGTTTTTGCCTGAAGGGTCAGCCCTACTTCATGGTGTCCGTATCACTCGATAAAGATATTTTATTTACAAGTACTGTGGTTGGCATTGTATTACATTGTGCTATAGACCCGAAAAACAACGGTGTAACAGGATTACTTGACCCAAATGACTTTTTATCATGCGTTGGTAAACCGTGGTGCACTTGGAGAAGTCCAGCCCGGGGAATAGCTGCGGACCAGAGGTGCTTGCTGTGTCTGAAATGCTGCCTCCTGGGATTCAAGGCCTCGGGCACTAATGGAGTGTTTGCGGTCAGGTCGTATGAAGGACGTTGAATTTAAGAATAGTCAGGACATGTGTTCACCCTGTTTTCATATTTATACTGTAATCACGAATCCATACTATACAACGAGTGGTTTTCCTGCTGCGCTGGTTCAGGTTTACAGCTCTGCCATCAATAGGGGCCGTGATCTAAAACAATGGATCCATGCACCTCATGGCCTGGGGGAATCTGTGAAATGCAAGTTTACTTTCTTTTTTCATTTTGTTGTTGGAAAGCAGACCGGAGAGCCCAAGTGCAAGCTCTGTCGGACATTCTGGAAGTGATTTAAGTGGTGGATTACGGCCCAGAAGCGGTAGGGTCCTTCTTTCGGGTTAGCAGATATGTCTCTGAAATTAAGGACGTCATAAAAAATAAAGTGCACTATAACACAAACAAATAGGGGGGGAATGGCTGGCTCAGAGAAACATCTCTCCCATCCCATCATTAGATCTCGCGCTAGCAGGGAGAAGAGCCTTGTCAAGGACGAGCGATCTGAGTCCTCGCGGCGATGGCGGTGCTCGGCAACGTGCAGCGGTGGAGGAAGGGAGTGACAGAGCTGGAGGAGACACATCTGAATCGCTATTTAAGCTTACTTAAATAGCGGTGAGATAGATGGTATTCAGGTGTTTCTTCTTTCGGTCTGATGGAGACCCGACCAGTGACCAGTTTTGAAGCTGTTAGAAAAATCCTTGTGTTTTGCCAATAATACAGTAGATGGGATTTTGCAGATGCAGAAGTCATACAATTTGACACAACCTTTATGCTATTACAGTTTATTTGGTTCTTCTTCTGATATTTTTATACCTCACCCACATGATTTTGGGCCTACAAAATGTAAATAGATTTTTTTCTATTACCAGATTTTTTACTCACATGTTGCTACCCAAATAATAATAAAAAAGCATTACTTGATCAGTCAATATCATTGGTAGAAATGTCTATGATGAAGCACAAATACCAGTGTCCAAGATAAAAAAAAACAAAAAAACTTTTACACTCAATGGATTTAGGGTTTAAATTGTGAGTTGTGAATGTCATTTGCTGTCATGTTGTCATGGTGGAGGTGAATTGAACTGCCGTGAGTTTATTGTGCTTCAAAAACAAAAAGGCTCGCTGGCCAAAACGAGGAACAGAAAATAATGGTAATAATCAGTGTCCATGTTCCTTGGTCACGGTACGGTCCAGTCCCGTCACCTGCAGACCGTGGTTTAATCACAACCCCCCATCTGACACATCCCTGTTTCAAAATGAATATAGCACCATGATCACATAAAAATTCACATGACTGGTTTGTGAGCCAAGACATGCAACTCCACATCGGGTCTTCTATTTGTGAGCGGCCTCTACCAGAGAGCCATAAAAGTAATTAAGTGGAGCAGATAAATAAACACTTGGTCACAGGAGCAAAAGTGTGTACTATTGAAATATATCTGTGTATTGTTTTAGCGTGAACCACTGAAGGATATTCGATTAGCAATATTTAATTTTCTTGGTACAGTACAGTTCATTGTGGTTGAATGGGACATCTGGTACTATACCACTGCAAACACATAAACCCAGTGAAATTGACGCTGTATCTGGATCACAAATCTCTCTCCTTGTGCCATCTAGGGACAGGCGATACTTGAGATTTCGTTGATCTTGTGCCGTTATAGTCTGTGTTACGCTGCTGCACTGGGCTCCCCGGTGTTTGTGCAATGCGTGCAAAGCCAAAGGGCATCACTTCTATTGCAAAGGGACGCACTGAGCTGACTAAAATGCTCATTATTCAAATAAAATGACCGCCTGTGTATACAATGCCATTGTCGTCACTTTGCAGCAGTAGAACTCTGTTTCTGGCATGGCCCTGGGGCCTCGGGGACATTAAGGATTCATTCTGCTAAAGTGAACGCTTACTGTAAACCGTTTCCGAATCTTAAGATAAACTTGGAATGTAACCGCACATTGTTTAGAATGAGAGCAACCATTCTTTTTGCGGTTATGATCAACAGACCATTTCAAATTGCCTTGGAAATGTGCTAAATTAGAGTAGATTACTGGACATGGATTAGTTAAAGCTTTTTTTTTTTTTTTTTTTTTTTTTCTGTAAATGGCGCATGGCTGTTCAGATTTTGATTACGAGTTCCAAGGATGCGTATGGCAGAATGTCAAATGTTTTTGACGGTGGAACTGAGTAAAGGAATGTCTCTTTTTGCTCTACACGCTCATTTTTAACCTCAACAGAACATGAATCCCGGTGGTTTCTATCCCCCCCTCAGCGCTTGCTTTGAAAGGCAAGCCCACATGGAGCGCCGAGCCTCTCCCCACTATCAGCCCGACCCTCATCTACCCTCCAGGCCTGCTCTCCACCTAATCAGCAAGGAGGCACTGAAGCAGATAACCGTGCTGTAATTATCAATTAATTAATTAATTCCTAAGTGTAACAATTGCTCTCCATCAGAAGGTTATTGACCGGTACTGACTCCACGGGACGGGCGGGGATCACTTGATAGATTCCTCTGTCGTCACCCACGGTGTTTCCATCCCAAACCAATCTGTCGAACCGGAAGCTGTTGTTGTGGTATGTTTATCAGGAGGAGGGGGTTCAGGGTTTTTTTTTTAACCCCCCGCCCATCTCCTCCGCATTCATCTTCTGGGTCCCTTTTATAGGAGGTGGGAACATTCGCATTGCTGGATCTGTGAAGGGGCTGCCATTTTGATTTGTTTCTGGTTATTTACGCAGCTGAGTCAGCTTCCATGCGTTACACTAGGTACCTCTTTTGGACCACTCGTCATTCAATACCCATCAATTAGACCTCCATTGTTATTTCCTCTGAAATTGGTTGATAAACTGCCCACCAACACAGCTCAACTTAGGCCGGATCAAGGATCCTTCTTAACCTTCAAGTGGTTGTGAACAGCAAACCTAGCTTTGGTGGAGGATGTTTCTAGGCCCTCCTACCTGGCCTTATACGCCACCATATTGTACATGTTGAGTAGGGGCGCAATGGATCACAAAACTCATGGCTTGGATCATATCACGGTTTTGAGTCACCGATTGGATCATTTTTCGGATTATATAAAAAAAAAACAGTTCTGTAAAACAGTTAAAGCAAGGACTTTCTTTTGCCCATGGTCTTAAATGAAAACAACCTTCACGATGTCTAATGTTTAAATAAAATCTTAAAACATATAAAATATTCAATACTCACTTGTTCTATTCAAGTGCAGTATGAGGCAAGCATGATACCTTCTTCCTTTAAACATAGTAATGAATGAAAAGATATCATTATACAGCTGAATTTAATTCAAATTAGTAACCGGTATCATGATTCACAATTAAGCGAGTTACAGTTGATTTTGTAGCAAAGTCTGCATCTCTCAATAGACGTTGTACTTGTTTGCGAGCGGATCTTGACAGCTCCAATATGGCGGAAGAGCAGACGCATAGCGCCGGCATTTGCTTCGCGCCGTGTCGTAAAGCAGCAGCAACCCTGACTTGGCGCACCGCGAACCAATCACTGCGCTTCAGAGTAAAACACAGCAGCATCTGTCTTTATCTTCTTTTCACTGCAGCTCTGCATCCAGATTTATGGAAGTATTGCTTTGAAAAGGAACAGCGGCAGTAAACCTGTATTTCACTGTGATTACATTTTGCAATTGATCTGCGGTTCACGTGCGGGGCCGAACCGTGGGGGGCGAACCCGTACGGATGACGGATCATCTACGAGATTACTCACACCCCATCAGTCAGCTATGATAATCAACTACTGTTACTGTCTATTT
>NC_137199.1:24466738-24519238 GCF_960531495.2 Zeus faber
ATATTAAGCTCTGCAGCGCCGGGCCTTTATCTCTGACAAGATTGACCTTTTTCCGCTGGTGTTATTTCACTTGGGAGTATGCGGAAAATAACTATTGATTTAATTACCCTCGTCAATACCATAAGAAATACGTGCCCCCGCCACGGCCCAGCTTCACAGAGATTTCGCTGAGATGTTACAACGGCGTCTTTAACAAGTTACCTTGAGCTCAGAGGAAATGTCACTGTCCATTGCAGCCGCCTGCGTCATTGGAAAATGTCTCGCGCACTTACTTTGATATGCAGAAGCTGCCAGCTACCATTAATTATTTCCGGGAGAAGCAAATTCAGAAACGATATTATCAAAGTTGTTTTTCCAAACTACAATTAGAACGGCGGGCTATCTTTGGACAGTTGAGGGATCTTTAAATAAAGCTTTGGATGATGCCGGGCCATATCTGGGACAACTTTGACAAATGGATTTTTCTATACTGCTTTAAAAATCTCCCTGCCTAGCATGAAAAAAAACAAAACAAAAAAGAACCTATTGAACTTGAACTTCCATTGAACTCCCTCCTTCCATTGAACTACTTGTAGGTATCATTATTTTACAGAATGTGTCATTTCACATGGTATCAAAAACGCATTTAAGAAAAAAGCAGCAATTAAAAATCAAATTGTGATGAAATATAACTAGTTAGCATTTTAAGATAAGATAAAGATACTTTATTAATCCTCGAAGGAAAATTCCCGTGTTGCAGCAGCAATGACCTACATGACAAAACACACAAAATGTACGTACTGTATGTATGCAATGTTGCATACTGCAATGTTGCAATGTATGTATGTAATGTTAAATACTTCCTCAATTTTTCAGTCCCTGTGGGACTTCCCAAAATGGCTTATTCCTTTTATTTAAAGTTTTTCATCACCTAAAGTGGTCCAATACTCCCACCTCCTAGGTTCAGCCCAAGCCCATTAGTTGCATTAATATTGAAATCCTTTTAACATCTTCAACAGTGGATCCACCATGGTTCGTTAAATTATTTTAAAATATGACGCCCAAAATGATTAACAAATAAGACAATCTAATTCCTTATTTGCAATTTTTTCTGTTTGTTAGAGAAATCCTTACTCAATTTCTCTGCCAACTGGGTATCATTTCAAAGTTCATGATTGCAGATACCAATACCTTGACTTCATTACTTGTTTCTAAACTATACTTTTTTAGATACTGTACCATTTTTCTTCTTTAACAGCAGTCTTAAAGTTGATATACCATATTGCCTTAATAGCTAGAGCTTCCTGCCAAGCTTAAAAAAAAAATAATAATAAAGCCTTTAACAAAATGAAAATTACCTGATACATTTATCCCCCCTGCATAAACCAGTAGTTATTTAAGTAATTTTTGGCTCACAGACAAGAAAGAGGTGTAAAACTAATTTTGGAATCAAAATTCAGCATCAAATGCCAAATTTTTAATAGCAGAAATTATTGCGACAATATAATCGGCGCAAATGATTGGTACCATAAGTATAGACAACAATACACACACACACACACACACACACACACACACACACACACACACACACACTGGTTCACTCTCAAAGAACCACTGATATCGGAGGTGATGCCATGCCACCACAGGACAATGGCGGCGAGGAAAGGAAGCCATTGGAAGTGACAGGGATGCTTTATGTGACTCACCACTGCGGCCGGCGTGCCATGCATTCAGTCCCCCTCACTCTCAGGCACTCCAACCAGAGTGCTACCGAGCACCTAATCTCCCCTGGGACCGCAGTTTAATAGTCTGGCATGATGACTGCCATCCGCACCACCTTTCAGTGTACCTCCTGCCCTGTTATTTTCCATCTGACTCTGTGTGTGTGTGTGTGTGTGTGTGTGTGTGTGTGTGTGTGTGTGTGTGTGTGTGTGTGTGTGTGTGTGTGTGTGTGTGTGTGTGTGTGTGTGTGTGTGCGTGCGTGCGTGCGTGCGTGCGTGCGTGCGTGCGTGCGTGCGTGCGTTTATAAAAGCCAAACGTCTATGGCACCACATCATGAGTCCATTTGTGGTCTTTGTCTCCGTGTCAAGCAAAACGCTCCACAAACAGCTTGGACATGCTGGCTGATGTAGTTGTAAATGTTGAGACGGGGGGAACAGCTGCTTGTAGCTCTGCTGCCTGAGTCAGGCCGTTCCGTGTGGACACAATGCCTTTTCAATTCTTAAATAGTACATGCCCGGCCAAAATTTTTTCGTTTCATTTTTAATGGCACAGTTTTTAGCAAAATGTCAATGATTCAGTCCTGTGCTCCCCAACGGAAGACTAAACTGCCGGTTAAAGTCCTGCACCGGGGAAAGACACTCTTTGTGACTCAGTCGTGAGCCCTGGAGCCTCGCCCCCCGCTGGCTCGCTGTTCGCTGTTCATCAAAAGTTTATTAATATTACAGCAATAAGCAATTAGGGCTTATTTTCTTGGTGATACAAAATACAAATAAATATTCCAATATCCATTTTTTCTGTCAAAATTTAAAACCAAGAAAAGCAAAGTAACAGCAATAAAATATAACAAAACTACAGCAGTTCCCCCTAACTGTTTTTTTTAATAGAAATAAAACCCATTCAGTTAATTTCCGCATATCAGTGCACACGTTCATCCAATAAAAAAAAAAATCCAAATTTTTAAATACTAAGCGTGTTATCAATACTAGGTCGGGCGCTATAAAATGTGAAAAGTGGCTGCTCCTTGAGTCGCAGCCCAACCTGCAGAGTCAGTTTTCACTTATCACGGGAGGAGAGAAGAGAGAGAATGCGATAGAAGACCTAAGACCAGGTCTAGATTGGGACCTGTCTCCCTCCCCATGCGTGATCTCCATGCGCAATTCACGTCTGCGATCTCCGTCCACTATTGGTCCCCGTTGCTCTAGATAACACGTTGAGAACGTTGTTGTTATTTTTGAATTTTTTATTTTTATTTTAGTTTGTTTTTGTTTGTATTTTTTTTGTTTGTAAGTTTTACTTTACTTTTTATTTGACTCAATCCAAAACAGCCGCACCATGTATAATACCCCTTTTTTTTACCAAAGCCCGATCAGGGTGATCTCACATTGAAAACAAGCAAGCAAACAGTGTGTTTGTGGATGTATTTATCTATTGTCTATTCATCTATTTCCCTCCCCGCTCTGTGCCGTACGCTGCTTAACGGTTGCGGGCGGTGGTGGTGCCGCGGTGGGGGTGTGCCTCGCTCTGCTCGCCGGGTCCCAAAGTCGGGGGCGGAATTCCGAGTTTATTCTCGAAACACAAGGGTCATTTCTTTTTTGCATGACCCTAATACTCTACTGTATGATGTTATGTATTGTAGATGTATTCATTTATGGCTCCCTTATACGCCCGGTCTGTAAGCATTTTGTGCTCTGCGGTCCGCTCCGATAAAATGGTCGGGGACGCCTGCTCTCGAGCCCTGAATGCCGTTTGTGGCATATGAGCTAAATGCACGGATTCAGTGGGACACATTCAACTGTAGTAGACATTCAACCGTACATGCAGAACAGTTACGTATGGTAAGTCGCCCTGTCAGCCACCAGCCAGCGATGACCACTGTTGTTTAATAACCAAGTTCCGATCCAGCGTTCTCTTTCACTTCATCAGGCTGAATTCCAGACGCAAGCCCAGCGACGTGCGCATCTGGAGTTTCCCGCCACCTCAAATGCACCACCGGGAAACCGAGCCATCACACGCTAATCCTATATCCTTGATGAATAAGATAAAGTTGGCGTTCGCTGTTGCTAGATCTCCTCTCAGTGAATGCCTCCATTTGAGTCCTTTATGCAATCCTGCATCAGGGCCAAGTTGGTTGGAATCCTTAGGTCAATTGCAATTGACAATCTCCCATTTACGTAGCAGAGGGTCAGCCATCGTACAAGCTTAATCTCTTTCTCTGCTGCCTTTTTTAAAAATCATTATTTTACTCTCTCTCTCTCTCTCGCTCTCTCGCTCGCTCGCTCTACTTTCTGTGTGGGCCGTCTTTGTCCCACTCGGCTCCCTTGTCTAATCACTGTTGACGTGGCTCTTTGTGTTGTGCACTTCATCCAGATACGCGTTGAGCACAATCCCACACCCCCCTCCCCGATTTTCGTCGTACTTACCTTATCTGCCGTCGCCGTGGGCGTTTTTGAACTCCGTCGCGCTCGAGACCGCTGTGAACGTGTTACATTTCCTCTGACATCTCCTACGTGCCATGGGGGGCAAAGCACTGATGGAGATTTCTAAGAGCGACGTCATTTTGGCCCTTCCCGTCCTTGGACCTAGAAACAACATCTTCTCACACGACATTCCGGCTCCTTGGCCTTTCTCCCTGCGCTAAGCCCCGGTTGGACGGACCTCTGTATCTGCTCTGCCCAAATACTATTATTTGGCACAAAATATTGGAACAAGAAGAGGTACTGTGTGTTGTTACCATAAGGCACTTTCAAATGTCATCACTGAATATGGAAGCGTCCCAGTATTCCCTGGGAATAAGGAGTTTTCCATGTTTACTTGCTTCCACATATGTCCCCACAGTTCTTTTATTTGGTAGCAATGCCAGAAAATTCCACTGCATCTGTTGAGCCTGACCAACACCATGTCCAATATGCCAGGATATCTCAGGCGGAGGAGGCCAGGGCGGATGGAGACAGGCTGTTGGATGCCCGGTCGCAAAGCGGATGGGTCTGCGTAATAAAAGTTCCTGGCCTCAGACCCGAGGCCCAGGCGGCGCCAAGCACAGAGCCAGGGCTTGACAAGTTCACATTAACTTATGGAGATGGATAGGCGGGAAATGGGCCTGTGCACTTAGCCAGCCCTGCGCTGAGAGATCAGTAAATGCACTAAGGTTGGTGACAGGACAGAAAGCGACAAGGACGGCCACCGTGCTTCCGGCTAAGTAGCCTGCAAGGACAGCCTGCGCTGCCTTATCACAGTGATTGTCTGAAAAATCACGTCTAAAATTTTAATTCTCAGTCAAAATGTTCAATAAATCACAGATTATTGCCTAGTTTTGTTTGCTCCGCATTTGGAACAAGCTGATCTGTGCGCGTTGATTGGTGTCCACAGCTGTTCGGCGGGAGACGGTTCTGCTACTGTGGCTTAATGATCCGGCAGCGCTCGCTCTCGCTCTGTTTCTCTGAGATACAGGTCCCACGCTGAGACTGTTGCGTAACTCGCCAGGCTCCAGCACTCTGTTGGCGGAGAACACTTTCTGTTTGTATTTTTTTTTTATTATTATTATTATTTTTTTTATGTATGCAGACTTCTTCTGCCAGGACAACCGAGCACACACTGTAGTCCTTAGTCACATTCTAAAATGTCAAATAAATTTGAGTGATTTTGGTACAGCATACATTTCATTTCTCGACTTGGGAACGAAGTCTACCTAACTGCTACTACTATTATGTCTAGAATTAAAAATATTAACAATAAGCCGTTCTAAATTAAACTTAAATCTATATTTGCCAAGGCAGACCTTTTTGTGGTAGAAAATAATTAGAAGGCCTATATTTAATCGGCTCACTGACATGTTCAAGCCTACATCTACAACCTTCATCAAGGCATACCCTTTTTGCTGCATTTAACTTTTATATTGTGCAATGAGTCATTTATTTTGTTAGTATTATTATTATTTTGGTCTTGGTTGTTTTTGTTGGGCCCACAGCTATATTGCTCATCTGGCGGTTCTGGGTCCTCCCTCCTGGGTCCTCCCTCAGTCTTAAGCGTCCTCTCTCTAGGTTTCCTCCTTTTCTGCCTGAGTTTCTGTATCTTATATCCATTTATGTGTGCATTGCTGTGCATTCATTACTCCTTGTTTCTATTTATTTTACCTGCTACCCTGTCTTGTGCAAGTGCAAGTGAACCATATTAGGGGCCTTTACTGAATATCATGACAAGGAGGATGCAATTCTAGCAATATTTATTTTCCTATCAGAGAGGCCACAAGTGATCAGTTGAAGAAAGACTTTTTTTTTCGGTCAAAGGTTCTCAGAAGTCAATGAAGTTAAATGTGATTTTACATGGTACAAAAAAATCAGAAACATCGCCTTTTATTCCACAAAGTCACCAAGGCTCCCTTCTACTTGTGTAAAATCTTAAAAAGCCTTTTGTTCATGATGTAGTTGGACCTTTTTGTTATTATTTTCTCCCTCTCGTTTCAGTAAAAAGCCTGTAATACGACTAACATAACACAACTTTTTCGCTGAAACATTTTGTCCAGGTCTCTCATTAATATCGGAGCTGCACATTCATCGTTCATGAAGCCGTTGAAAAGCGTTGCTTCGGAATATGCTTGTATTTACGGATAGGTGGGGCAGTGGCACCTGAAGCCCGGTGTTTCGTCGTCCCACGGGCTTATAACAGATAGGGGCGGTGTGTGCGGAGGAGTCGCCGTGTCATTGCTGATAGGCTTGTGCCGTGTCGGCGTTGCTCCGCTTCGTCTCCCGTACACCAATGATGGAGCTGCGTGGGACGACCGGAGTCGCAGGCAGGTGCTGCAGCCCAAGGATTTTGATTTTATGTATCCTTCCGACACACCGTGCTCGAATCAGATACAGTTTTTCGGAAGGGATTTGGCGTGTGATATATCGTAAGCCTTTGCGTGTCAGTGTCTACACAAGTCTTATGTTGATCCTATTACGTTTGAACCTCCTCTCGCAGTGTTTCAGCGTGCCTCCGCTGTCTCGAGAGCCTAATGATGGGTTGAGCGTGCATTATATGCCTCACAATCCTATTCGCTCCTGTCAGCTGTTAATTGAGTGAATGCAATCCTTAGCATTAATCCGACTCAGTGCTAGTATGTGTATGTCTCTGCTTGTTGTTGACTCGCTTACCATTGGTGAAACCTCTCAACCTATCCAAAGAGTTTGGGCTCCATTGGGGGGGGGGGGGGGGGGGTGCTTTCAGAAGTGTACTTGTATCTGTGTCTTACCTACAGTATTTATACGTTGGCGGCAAATGTGAGTCTTTGATTTTGGACTGCCATCCTCAGTTTTCGACCTTTGGGCAAACACCCCGGCTAACCCCAGAATATCCCTCTACCTACAACTCCTATTTCACCTGGTTGATTACTCCACGTTGAACCAGAGAGATTTTTGCATCCATGTTGCAGGGATGCTCCTCTGGAGCCCGACGGCATGAAGCAAGAATCCTTGAGTTGGAGCCGAGAGCTTTCGCCACAGCTTGGACGGCGGCCAGTTGAAACTACAGTAAAAAGGCAAAATCATGTTATGTGTGATGACAGAGTGTACAGTCAGAAAACACTTCACCCCAGACGTTTAATCATCAAATGCATCGTACAACGGCATGCTGGTGGCGTGCAGCTGCTCGAGCCCCCCGCTATGGATGTCTTTTTGAAAGCGGGTCAACTTAAACGCAGCGGCTTGAGTTGGATTTGGACCGTGTGCTGGTTGCACACCTGTAATAGTGCTGTCATAACATTGTCGACACTTTAATCATTTACTTACATAGTCATTTTCTTTATACCTATCCTTTCATTATTATCCATGCCCGTCTTATTGTATACATACTGTAGTTACGTATTCATCCTGTAAAACACTTTATCCATTTATATTTATATTTATACCCACAGCCATACTAGTAACAATACTGCCAGCCATTGCCTTTTGACTGAACTAATCCTGTGCATAGAATCGAATTTAATACATTTAGTTTATTTTAGTATATTATGCTCTCATCATGGCAAATTCCTTGTATATGAAAATGTAATTGACAGGGTTTTGTTTTTTTTTCTCCATTGACGTCCGTTTGAAACAACATCAGCAGTAGTCCTTTCTCACTTTTGTTCGATTTGATCGTCGTGATTGTTGGTATTTACACAGGGTCTCTGACATTTAAGTGGAGGAGGTATTTCAAAAATGTGAGGGAGGAGACAACAGCTTGTTGAAATTTACTGTTGACACCGTTCTACCTCCCACTCCAGCAATCCAACAGTGCTTTTGAAGTCTTCAATTAAATCTGATGCATTTTGTTTAGCTGTTTGTTTGTTTCTCTGTTTACTTTTATTTTTATTTTATTTTTTATTTTTAATCAAATGCAGGAGTGGAGCTGGAGTGGGCTTGTCATTTTCATAATATAATCCTTCATTTTGTACTTGCATTCTTGCATGTGCATTCACGTTGATAGAGTTTATACACAACAATTTATCCTCCCCGGGGACGCACTCCACTTGGAAAAACGGAAAACGTGGAACGGGGTCGAAAGGGCCCCCGTGTGAGGGCCTGAAAAGGTCACATTTAGTTATGAAGAGAGGATGAAGAGACAAGTCTTGAGATTGCTTCCGATAGATCACACTTTGGGACGCTGTAATGCCTGCTAAACCCCAGAGCACTTTCACTCAGAGTCCCAGACAAATTTCAAGATTCAAGAATCATCGTCTTAAGGGTCATCAAGGGCCCACTCCCGCCGCCAGTCATTCTGTTAGAGATGGTCTGGAACCCTTGCACTCTGCCTCAGACTAGGCTGGCACTTTTGTGAGTATATTGGGTTAGTTTGTTTGGTTTTTACCGTCCTGTGTGCAATACTGACATGGGAAAAAAAAGTTTTCTAAATCTGTGATACTGTCCAATGCTTGGGTTTTAGAAGTCATTTAGTGTATCCCTGTCATTCGTAAAAGTGACTGTGGTTGTGAACCCACCGACTTTTATTGTCACATTGTTAAATCACGCTGTTTGTGGGTCTTTTGTGAAGCATAAAAGGCAAGTCGGTAGGGAAGGCAAATTGTAGAATACATTAAATTTAGCCCATGTTTTCACCCAAAGCGACTTACACTAACTATATTTGTCAGTGGAAGTCGAACTTACTGTACATCACAGTCACCGTCAGCAATGGCTTTAATAACAACAAGTGACAGTAGCTCAGGCTCTGAGTTATGTAAGGGTAGTTCTTTTGTTATGCATAACACAGAGTGGCGGAGAGTTATATCCTTTTTCCACTGCACCAAAAAGCCGGTAACACCCGCTAACAAAGGTTACGCCTGGGTTTCATTCCTGGGACAAATGATCCTGTCACAGGTATTTATCGGCTCCGGCTCCGATCGGCTGTGATGGAAACATGACACCGTGGTAGACGCGCAAATTTCGCTGCTTTCCCGGCGTCATCCGACGTGTGTTGAATTTGTGGACGTT
Organism: Zeus faber; assembly: GCF_960531495.2. Taxonomy (NCBI): domain Eukaryota; kingdom Metazoa; phylum Chordata; class Actinopteri; order Zeiformes; family Zeidae; genus Zeus; species Zeus faber. The sequence continues at coordinate 24,475,888 of NC_137199.1, forward strand.
GGCGCGTTAAGAGACGGGAATATCCGTGAGTAATTCGATCATTTCATATCCGATTTGGAATTAATAATGAAAGTTAATAATTCCTGCATGTGGGACAATGAAATGTTTTCAGTGTATGGGACCGCTCCTGTGGGGACCGCAGCGGACAACCCCCCCAAGCTCCCTGCCGGCCTCCGAGCCACTCTGAGCCAAGCCGGTGTCCGAACTGGAGGAGCATCTCCGCTCCCCACCGCCGAAGGACCGGAATCGGGCACTGCGGGCGCGCGGGCGTGGGCATGGATACTGCATGTTGCTTCGACTGTTTTTTTACCCAATCACACTGGAACCATGACACGCCCCTTGTCCGGCGTGTTCGTGATGGTGAACGTGAAAACAAAGAAAGGCATACTTGTTCACTGGCAATGGGAACAGCGTCAACCGCTTATTTTAGCGGGTTTACCGTGTTTCAAAAAAACTTGGTGTAAAAACGCCATTAGAATGGTTGCAGTGTCAGGATAGGGTATAAAAAACAGCCCAAATAACTTTACTTTGCTATTGTTGGGGTCTGGAAATTTTTACTTCAAGATGGAAGTTACAAGTTGCCTTGATATTACATTTTAATGTAACCCTTGTACGTATATTAAGTGAGCGCCAAATTCAGCAGGGAGCACCACAAACTGTCACAACGTTTGGAGCAATTTCATATACAGTACATGTGGTCTTTGACGCTCCCTCTGAGTCAACAGTAGGATATCTGTTAGTCCTCGTCTCTTGGGCACAGGCCCTGCAGCCTGGCTTCCTGGAAACGGAGATTAAACTGGAATCCAATTGAATTATCTTGTCAGGACTTTGCAGAGCAAGAGACATGGTTTGGGACCCAAACTGATATTTCCTGGTATTGTACACAACAGTTTGAATTTTTTTTGTGTTACCAAAAGGCTGCTCATGCACCGGCCTAACTTACTAAAGGAAACTTGGACTCTCAGCATCACCCAGAGTTGCCCCTTATTCTAAGTCCCTTCAAGAGCCACATTACATATTCCCATTTTGCCGAAGTAATGCACCGCGCCGACACATTCTGATGCCCTTTCCTCCGTTACCCCCTGGAACACAGAGACACACACACCTACACACACGCACGCACACACACACACATACACACACACAAACACACACACACACACACACACACACACACACGCGGATGACATACTGCATTATCTCTGACTCGTCAAGATGAAGATGTTGAGTGCATGTGTGGAGTGCTTCATCTCGGACCAAGGCAGCTCTCAGACTGATCAAAATGGTCCCGGTGCAAGGTCACCCCAAGACGCTGAGATCAGTAGTTTTCCAAGTGATCGGAGCGCCTTATGTGTAAATCATAGGACCTTCATCAACAGTTTATCGCTTACCTCCCACCGTGTCATTCTTCTTCTAACCTTCCACGTCTCCCGTTTCGCCGAAATACTGTACACGTGCACGTGGGCCCCGCTCGTCCCGGGCGACCTCCCTCCGCCTCACTGTCTAATAGACCGTGGGATGGAGCTGGTGATGGATGATGGAGCTCATATGTGTGACAGTCTGTCAGCGTGGAAGTGACTCCACTTTATCTGGGCCTGCGCTCCCTCCCAGGCCGCTCCAGCCATTCATAATTAGAGTTTGCTCTAACCCCCAGCGCTCACATGCATATACCTGATTAATTTTCCTTTTGGCTGTGAAACAATGCTGATCCAGATTGCAGTCTTATCCAGTATTATTGCCTAATGTGAGTAATACCTTTTTTTTTTTTTTGTTAATAAAAAAAACTTCTCATAACAATTATAACAGTGCAAAGGAACAAACATACCTATCTCAAAACGTATTTTTATTTTTATCATGAATAAAGGTCAAGAGCTGCACTCCAATTGCTATACGTGGTGACCATGTCCGTTTGCCGCATATTGCACAATGAAGAAGTGTGTCTCGCCTGCAGTGTTTATGTGGCAATAAACAAACGTACAGTGGGAATGCTTTGTGGGAGCCTTTGGCTCATTTGTTTTGTATCTTTAGAACATTCCGCCCCCAGTGGGTTTAAGAATATAATGAAGTGGGTTTGAGCATGCATAAGTACATTTAATGCAGATAAAATACAAAACACACTAATGTGAGCTCCTCAATAAAAACTTGAGAGAAAGTGTGTGTTTGTGTGTGTGTGTGTGTGTCTGTGTGTGTGTGTGTGTGTGTGTGTGTGTGTGTGTGTGTGTGTGTGTGTGTGTGTGTGTGTGTGTGGGTGTTTGATGACAGTTGAAGTGGCCCTTTCCTCCCCACTAGGAGGGGGGCAGGGGCGGGGGTCATGAAGAGGCCCTCTGGCAAGCGGGTCAGAGTGTAAGACAAGTGCCTTATCTGTCGTAGAGGCAGCAGCAGGTGAGGCCCGATGATAAATGGGGACCTGTCGGTCTCCTAATGAATAAACGTACCGTACTTTGCAGCATTTGAGTATTTTCCTCTTAAAGAAAAAAAAATATATATATATTTTTTTTTTCTCTGTACTCTCAACATGCTTCCTCTGTAGTAATGGGATTCAACTCTGATAGATGGGTTGGATGACGAATGAGGATCAGAGAATGAATCAAGTCCAATGGACGCATTGATCTTAAAGGTGCGAGTAACATTTTACTCACTTGTGTGCGCAAATTGACCGTGATATATAATATATTGGCAGCGAGTTCGCAAATGTTGTTGATCGACGCCCGTCAGTCCGCTGCTACCTCGATGGCTGAGGAGATTTCAAGCTCTTCAAACAGGAGGAAGGAAATGCCCCTCATGTCCCTGTTTGTGGTATAGACAGACCCGGGTCTGTCTATATCACAAACTACATTGCCTTTTATCATCAAACGTTCATTTTTAGCGACTCCATAAAAAGAAAGGCATCAACTGAGCGCTTCTGGGATGTGAAAAGAAACGGAACAATCCTGTGGTGCTCTTTGGGAAATGAGGATAGCAAACAGTCTGGGACCTCCGCAGACCTATGGCTGTTCCGCCATGACATGTAGGTCCCCGGCAAAATTACCCCAGATGCCCATCTTCTAACCTTATATCCATTATAAGTGCATTGGATCAACTTTTATTTATTTCAATTTATTTATTTTTTTTCAAAGTAAAGTTGGATCATCATAAGGCTCTGGGTCTGGATTCATTCTAGTTTGCATGGATGAACATTCAACTCCCAAAGACCCCTCTGCTACGAAGGCTGCACGCCTGGTGGAGGAGCGATACGTTTGGCAATCTCCATATCGATTCTATGGCTTCCATTTTTAGTGGCTACTTGTCGCAAATCTTCCAGTATTACTATTTGTGGATTCATTTATCAATACTGTTATAATTCTAAACCAAAGCAAAAATCTGTTCTCTGCAATCCTGCTGTCATGTAGTATAAATGAAGTGGATACAGATGCACATTTTATATTTCTTATCACGGTGGTTTCTTTAATTGTCATGAGGTGAGGATCATGAGACATTGGTGCCAAGCTGCCATTTGAAGCTAGAGAGCTGCTATTTATATCAAAACAGGTGCAGAAGACAGAGAGAACAGGGGAAAGAGAACAGCGGGAAAAGAGAGCAGTCAAACGCCGAGGAGTGCACGCTTACAAAAACTTTGCTGAGAGGGATGAAAAAAAAAAAAAGTACCCAAATAAAATCTGCAAGCTCATTCTGAGCTTCAAAGAAAACCTCAAGTTCAACTCGGTTCGCCGTGGCTGAGGTTTCCTGCAAGGTGACTTACAACCCAAATAAAACTTTTTTTTTTTTTTTTTTACTTTTTAAGACGAAGCCAGACACCAATTCCAACCGATTGTACCCCAGAAGACAATGTGCTAGATTCTACTCCGTGTAAAACCCACATTGAGGACGATGCTATTTTCGAAACACACACCTCGGGCTACAGACCTGTTCCTGTGCTTAATTCTGATTCTAATTTGGTGAGGCAGCTTTTCGCCAACGTACGATGAGTGTGCTAGTTGCGTGATGGATAGAACTCCTGTCTCGGGTAAATTGTGCAGATTCGTTGCCGTGCCCTTGTAAACCTTGGTTGTCACTTAAGCTCTATGACCCCAATCGGCTCTTATTGCTTGTTTATTGCTTGCTTGTGGATATGTTAGAGTGAATAGCTTGTTATTTCGGAGCTGATGCTGCCCCGGTCGATCGGGCAACACACGCATCCTTGAACTCTTGGCCATGGAGTTGAACGCGAGATGGCGTTTTGGCATTTGTGAGAGTTGATGTTAAATGCCTGTATGTCTCCTATATATATATATATATATATATATAACTATATAAATTCTGGAATTGCGACGAGCAAGGTCAGCTGCACACGCCTTCCTTCCTTGATAATCTAAGTATGGCTCGTGTAGGATGACTCTCCTATTGGCACTTTGGAGGCTTGACTCCCAGCGCTCCTCCTGCCCAGTGGTTCAGGGTCTTTGCAGAGATTAAAAAGCAGCAGAAGCAAAATAGTCATCGGGCGGTTCGTCTGGCTGACCTAGCCCTGCCTCATTCTCCCCTGTGGAACGTGATTGGTTCTCAGGCGGCGCGGTGGTGAAGGACATCTACAGTATCAGCGTGTGACGCAACGGCTCCTGTGTGGCGGCGGTGGCGCGCCGTAGATCAGCGGCCATCACGCCGCCGGGTGACAGCTCATTCCGAGTGCTTTGCGTGATAGGGCGTGCCGTCCCGGGGCCGACCCGGGCCATCGATCAGCCCCCCCCACCACTGCGCCCCCCCCCCCACTCCCTGCCTTTCAACAAAGCCGGAGCAAGGAGGAGGGAGCCCACTTGTAAAAGATGGCCCTCGACCCCCAACCCCCCTCGGCCCCTCTTGTCCTCTCAGCCGCCACCATCGCTCATCTTTACGGCGGCTGATGAGCTGACAGTTAGACGGGTAATTAATAACTGGAATTAGTCGTTATTTAGATCTTGCTGTCTGTCTGTCTGTCTGTCTGTCTGTCTGTCTGTCTGTTTGTCTGTCTGTCTGTCTGTCTGTCTGTCTATTTATCTTTCTATCAGTCTGTGTGTCTTCCACTTTTTTTTTGCTGAGCCACCATAGGGGTTTAAGGAAGCATCAGGTCCTAAAAGTGACATACTGACACCGCTCCCTTCTGTAGATAAGCTGCGGGATGATGAATGATGAATTTTTTTCCCGTTTCTGTGTGTGTTTGCTTTGTGCCATGTCTCCATGCGGGTGTTTCCTACACACGCATGGAGACGGAATGGCTTATGCCAATCCTCCGTTTCACTTCCTCTCTAATTGGGAGTTAGCCAGCATTATTTGTGACAGTGATCTGGATGCACTGCTTCAGAATCTCCTCATCCCATTCCGTTTAATTGCTGATTCAATCTGGCCGTCCTCCGTTTAGACTCAAGGTAAAGCAGATTATTACGATTTATTACCGCTGCCCGTTTTTTAAAACGCTTTTAACCCTAGTTGCTATTTCTGTGCGGCGGAGTGTGTGTGTAAAGTGTGCACTTTATGTACAATAGATCCTGTTCCTTCCCTTCTACCCCGGTGCTAATTGGGCCCATGGGCCTCTGAATATTCAAGTCCTTTTGTGTCTTAAGCTGTGTGTGTGCATGCGTGCGTGCGTGCGTGTGTGGTTTCTGTGTGCAGTGCTCTTGCCTCTTGATCTTATTTGTGTGAAGGTATAAAGACGTGTTTGCTCTATGCGAATGCGCTTGGCAGTGTGTGTGTGTGTGTGTGTGTGTGTGTGTGTGTGTGTGTGTGTGTGTGTGTGTGTGTGTGTGCGTGTGTGTGTGTGTAACTGTACCGTGGGAGTTCAAACGCTTTGCGCTCAGTGGACGAGGTAACACTCCATTGATATTTCGTCAGCCCTAAGCAGATGAAAAAATAATAAAATAAATACTGTATTTGTTTTGACAATAATATAAACATTTCCTTCTAACAGTCAAGATGCGTACCGCTTTCTCAGTTGCTTGAGTAATTTCCTTGCATTTAGTAAAAAGCAGCGTCAATTCAACGTGTGCAATGAGTGATAAAGTGCTATGGAGGTTTTTTTTTGTGAGCCCGCATTTGGAGCCCCCCTCAAAGTCATTGTTGTCAAGCAGAAATGAGCCGCTGTTTGCACTTTTAGAGGACGGTGTACTGTCAGTTGGATTCTCCGGTAGGCAATCCATCAACCAAGAGAAAAAATGGGTCAACGTCTGAGGTCAAATAGGAACCGTGGCCGGCGAAAGGAGAGATGGGAACGGATCACGTCTTCACAGGGTTCTAGCGAACATCATTCATTCAAACAGATGATTTGCTGCCACCGAACCTCCCATAAGCCTCATTTGTGCATGACTCCATGAATGGATATCTCACCCTTCCCTATAGCGCAATGTCAGCAGCGCGATCTCGGGGCCTTTGCATGTCTCTGCATCAGCTTGCCTCCAAATAGCACCACCACTACTACAACTACTACTAATAATAATAATCGTAATAATAACGGAGCTGGCGTGCGTGGAGGTGGCCTCCTCTCCTGGGTTGGGACTGCACGCTCGCCTTGCCGCCCTGCCACCTTTTCACTCGTGCGCCAGCTCTCCGATCACCTCATCCGACCGGGGAGCGGCTTCCGGTGGCCGCTGGAAGGCTGATCTCGCACTCCTCTCCGCTCCCCTGAACACATCCTTGGCGCTAGTTTAATCCCCCCCCCCCGCCCCCCTCCTTTTCAGCAACGGACAAAAAAAAAAAAAAAAAAAAAGAAAAGAAAGCTCCCACCGTTGATTTATTTCTGTATTTTCTTCTTTTGTTATTTAAGTTGTATAGTAAGCTTGATGTTCTCTCTCTGTCTCGCTCTCTCTGTCTCTCGCTCTCTCTCTGTCCCTCCCTCTCTCTCTCTCTCTCTCTCTCTCTCTCTCCCCCTGCCTTCCTTTTCTTCTCTTGATAAATCCTGTTCTTTTGAGCGAGCATTGACGTCCTTTCATTTTGCCTGTGTTTTATGCCTATTGTTCTTGTTGTTCTTGTTGTTTTTTGTTGTTTTTTGTTATTGTTTTGTTTCCTGTGTGTGGTGAGCTCTCTAACCCCAGTTCATTCTGTTGTGGCACCACCACAGTCCAGGATGACGCTGCCCCAGGTACCCAGGAGTACATTATGTTACGGCAGGACTCCATCCACTCTGCGGATATAAGGAGTAAAGGGTCCCCCTTTCGTGCTAAGTGTCACGAAATCTTCTGCTGCCCACTGAAGCAAGCCATCCACAAAGAGAGCACAGAGCCCGAAGGTTTGTTTGCACCCCCTCCTCTTGTTTTGTTTTTTTTTTATCTTTTTTTTTTTGTTTTTATATGCTGATGCTCCCCCTCCCCTCGCCTCCCCCTCCCCGCTGCCCTCCCTGCACTCTCTCTCTCCCTCCCTCTCTCTCTATCTCTCTCTCTCTCTCTCCTCTCTCGTATTCTGTGTGAACTGATAGTTTCCCGCCCCTCCCAAACTCTTTCATTTCTGTCCCATTTTTTTTAATTTATTTTTTAGAAAGCATCTGGTGTGGATGTTTGCTTGCAGAAAGCCTACAGGACACATCTCCCAGTGTGTGTGTGTGCGTCTGTGTGTGTGTATGTGTGTGTGTGTGTGTGTGTGTGTGTGTGTGTGTCTGTGTGTGTGTGTGTGTGTGTGTGTGTCTGTGTGTGTGTGTGTGTGTGTGTGTGTCTGTGTGTGTCTGTGTGTGTGTGTGTGTGTGTGTGTGTGTGTGTGTGTGTGTGTGTGTGTGTCTGTGTGTGTCTGTGTGTGTCTGTGTGTCTGTGTGTGTGTGTGCGCGCGCGCCTTAATGTATATTTGACTCTTAAGAAACAACATCCCTCACCTCTTCCCTGCCCCAGGCCCTCGGGTTGGTCGTTGCCACCCCGAGGCGGCCGCTCCAGCCCAAACAAACGACGAGCGAATAATATGAACAGGCGGCAAGAAGGGGGGAGCGGCCTCAGCCCTCGACGACGAGGTTCACTTTGCCGAACGCCTGGAATGTCGCTTTCATCCCTTCCGTCTTTTGAGCCGTTTTGAGCTCACTGAATCAGAACGGACCCCCCCCCCCAGTCCATCCCATCTGCCCGCCGCTCCTTCTCGCTCCCGCCCGTGGCGCCGCGGCCGCACCGTCGGCATGACCTCATTTTCTCCCTTCCCTTCTTCCTTCCTTTTTTTTTTTTTTTTTTTTTTTTTTTGCTTCGTTATTATTTTATTTTTTTTCCACTTCCAACCATTAGCGGCTCTCGTCGGCCTTTTCGTCCCATCCCTTCATCCCGATCTCTTCCTCCTCCCCCCTCGCCGCGGCCCGCAGCAGCATGACGATATGGCCCTGGAAATAAACGCGCGCGGGGGGGTGTCTTTGTGGAGTGAAGAACGCGCAGTGCGGCGCTGAGATCCCTCTGTGCCGCCGCCAAAAACCCGTCTGGCAATCGGTCTGTGATTGCATCGCTTATCGTCCGTCTCTTGAGAGTGCAACCATGGGAGAAAAAAAAAACAACAACCTGTTTGCCTTTTCAGACTTCAAGATTGGCAAGATGCATATTTCATGACCGCCGTCTGCTCTCCGAAATACAGCGCCGCAACTTTTTTTCTCTTTCCGTCCAAAAAGGCGGGCTCCGCCTTGAAAAAAAAAAAAAATGTAATTGTCATTTTTTTAACTCCCGTACAGCAGCGATATATCAATTATCCTGTGGCGGTGAAAAGATGTAAACAAAAGAAACTTTGGAAAAAGAAGGAGAGAGTCATCGCTCAGGAATGAGGATTGCAGGATGGGGGGCGAGTGAGAAGGAGAGAGAGAGAGAGCGAGAGAGATTCAAGATTCAAGATTCAAGATTTTTATTTGTCACATACATATACATACTTCCATACATATATGCAGTGAAATGTAATGCAACGCACCCGGTGATAGCACACAATAAGTCCTAGGAAAAAGTACAAAAAATAAAATAAAATAAAAAGTTGAAAATTCCTTTCTAATAGACCGACTAACTGACTCCTAAAACGTAATACAGTAAGTGGAATACTTAAAGAATAAGATAAAAAATATATAGAATAAAATACAATAAAAAATAAATTGAAATAAAATGGAATAGGTTGAAGGAATATGCCTATGTATATACAGATATGTGCATTTAAAGTGGCATGTGAATTAAAGTGGCATGTGAATGTGAATAGTGTGAGGTAGTGTTTGGGATAATACAGCACAGTATACAACAGTACGGCGCAGCAATACGGCATCACGAACAACCCTGAACAGTGATACAGTATGCGGTACAGTATGCTACATACAGTACAGTAGGTAGTGGAGCCTAGTGCATGGCTCAGTTAGGACCCCTGGTGAGGTCAGCGTTGACAGTTCTGATGGCTTGAGGGAAGAAACTCCGTCTCAGTCTCTCTGTTCTCGCTGCGTGACTGCGGAGGCGCTTGCCTGACCGCAGCAGCTGAAACAGTCCGTTGTTGGGGTGATGAGGATCCTTCATGATCCTACGGGCTCTGCTACTACACCTCCTGGTGTATAACTCCTGCAAGGGGGGGAGGGTAGTTCCAGTGGTACGTTCAGCTGAACGCACCACCCTCTGCAGGGCCCGCCTGTCCTGGGTAGTACAGTTCCCAAACCAGGCAGTGATGTTGCCTGTCAGGATGCTCTCCACTGCTCCAGAGTAGAAGGACTTGAGGATCCTCACCGAGACCCGGAATTTCCTCAGCTGCCTGAGGTGGTAGAGACGCTGCCTCGCCTTTCTCACCAGAGTGTCTGTGTGAACAGTCCATGTTAAGTCCTCTGTGATGTGGACTCCCAGATATCTGAAGCTGCTCACCCTATCGACAGAAGTCCCATTAATCCACAAGGGCGCGTGCGTCCTCGATTGTGATCCACGCCTAAAGTCCACAATCAGCTCCTTGGTTTTGCTGACGTTCAGGTGGAGGCTGTTGTCCTGGCACCAGAGTGACAGGTCAGCCACCTCCTCGCGGTAGGCCTTCTCATCGCAGTCGGTGATCAGGCCCACGACCACGGTGTCGTCAGCAAACTTGATGATGGTGTTGGAGCTGGACCTGGCCACACAGTCATGTGTGTACAGGGAGTACAGTAGGGGGCTGAGGACGCAGCCCTGGGGGGATCCTGTATTCAGGGTGAGGGAGCTTGACATGTACTTCCCCACCTTGACCACCTGGGGGCGGCCTGTGAGGAAGTCCAGGATCCAGGTGCACAGCGGAGCATTCAATCCTAGCTCCAACAACTTGACAGCCAGTCTGGTGGGAACTATGGTGTTGAAAGCTGAACTATAATCAATGAACAGCATTCTCACATAGGCCCCCTTCTGGCCATCCAGGTGCGTGAGCGTGGTGTGCAGTACCTGGGAGACCGCGTCATCCGTGGATCTGTTCTGCCGGTACGCGAACTGCAACGGGTCCAAGGTGCGGGGGAGGGAGGCGCAGATGTAATCCTTAATCAGCCTCTCGAAACACTTCATGACCACCGAGGGGAGGGCCACCGGACGGTAGTCATTCAGGCAGGTTGGAGAGGCGATCTTCGGGACAGGAACGACGGTGGACCTCTTGAAGCAGGACGGGACCACTGATTCAGCCAGGGAGATGTTGAATATTGTGGTGAACACCGGAGCTAGCTGGTTAGCACAGGTCTTCAGTACTCGTCCAGATATGCCGTCTGGGCCCGCAGCTTTCCTGGTGTTCACCCGCATCAGAGCCCTCCTGACCTTGTGCACGGACACTGAGAGTGCGCGCTCATCCCCAGCGGTGTAGCTCCAATTAGCCGGCGAGCTAGCGGTTTTGCTGCCAGACTCGAACCGCGCATAAAAGGAGTTCAGTTGGTTGGCCAGGGAGGCGTCCACACTCGTGGCTGGGGAGGAGCTGCTCTTGTAGTTTGTTATTGTTCGCAGCCCCTCCCACAAGCGTCTTGTGTCCCCCCGCTCCATCTGCAGCTCCACGGTGTCTCTGTACGTCCGTTTGGCGTCCTTCACTGCCCTCCGCAGATTGTACGACGCCGCTTTGTAGTTGTCCATGTTACCAGATACAAGTCCGTCGTTGTAAGCGGCCGTGCGCGCATTCAGAGCGCAGCGGATGGATTTATCAACCCATGGTTTCTGGTTTGGAAATATCCGAACTTTCACCGTGGGAACGATTTCATCCGCGAGCGTAGCCACAAAACTCACTACAACCTCCGTAAACTCGCTGACGTCACTTGAACTCGCTTGGAACATGTCCCAGTCTACGTCAGTCAGAGCGTCCTGAAGCGCAGCCTCTGATTGGTCCGTCCACCGCTTCACTTCCCTCGTCATCACCAGATCCCGCGCGATCAGAGGCCTGTAAACAGGAAGCAGCGAGATCGCGGCGTGATCTGATTTCCCGAAAGCAGGAAGCGACACGGGCTTGTATCCGTTCTTGTAAGGAGTGTAACAATGGTCCAGAGTTCTGTCTCCCCTGGTGGCACACGAGATGTGTTGGTGGAAATTCGGCAGAACTTTTTTAAGGTTGGCCCTGTTAAAGTCCCCAGTCACCACCACAGCCGCATCGGGATGTCTGTTCTGAAATCCGCACAACACATCGTACAGAACCGACAGAGCTGCGTCGGTGTCCGCTTGCGGTGGGATATAAACGGCTGTAATGATGACCGTGCTGAATTCCCGGGGGAGATAAAATGGACGGCATAGTATGGTCAGCTGTTCCAGGTTCGGCGAGCAGGAGTGGGAGAGGAATTTGGTGTTGTTGGCGTTACACCAGCGGTTGTTTACCATTAGGCAGACGCCTCCACCTTTGGATTTCCCCGACTCTCCCGTTCTGTCGCCGCGGAACACGGAGAAGGCCTCGGCTGGACGTATGGCTTCATCCGGCACCAGTGGGGTCAGCCATGTTTCCGTTAGGCAGAGGACGCAACAGTTCCTCGTGTCACGCTGGAATTGAATCCTCGCTCGAAGTTCATCCATCTTGTTCTCCAGGGACTGGACGTTAGCAAGAAGGATGCTTGGCAGAGGTGGACGGTAAGGTTGCGTCCTCATTCTGAACCGAATGCCGCCTCGTTTACCTCGGTGCTTCCTCCGTGGGCCGGCTCGTGGAACAGCGACTCCATTTTTGTTGTTGTAGTTGTTATTGCGAGTGTTCCCGCGTAGGATTTCCGCCGGCCACTCTGCTCCCACGGATAAAAAGTCCCAAAGTTGTTCGTTTAGGGAAATTTTTATATCCATGAGTGCATCGCGGCCGTATGAGTTAATTGTTGATGTTTTTCTGGCGAACATTGTGATAAAAAAAGGAAAAAAAAATACTAAAGAGTAAGAAAGTAACCGGAGCGCCGGCGCAGGCGACCGCTAGGGGCGGCGCCACTATCGAGAGAGAGAGAGAGAGAGGGAGAGACTTAAGATAAGGGGGAAAGGCGGATACAGACCATAGAAAGAGGGAGAGAGGAGGGAGAGACGCAGAGAGAGAAAGAGAGAGAGAGAGACAGGCTGTAGTGGCAGAGGTCTGGCTGGAGAAACTACAGATATATTATTCCGTTTGGCGGCAGCGCCGGTCGGACGTGACTGAATTTACAACAGATGACTCCGATCGTTGTGTAAGACGTTGGAGGTGTCGCACGCGTTGACGCAGAGCGCGGAACCCGGAGTGAAGTGTAATCACACTCGCTGCAGCGCAACCTCGGGGGGGGGGGTTTGCTTTATTTTCCTTCTGGGAAGAAGACGCCAGCAAAAATACAAGGGGAACATATTTAAAGAAGTATCATTACTCAGCTCTTCTTTCTGCCGGGTACCCTCCTCACCATGGTAACGGGGGGTGGCGTTTGAGCTTTTATCCTGCACTCGTTGGATTCAGTTTATATGACACCTTTTTAAATTGCTTTATTACAGATGTTATAGACTGTAGTTTCAGTGAATCCCAACCCTTTTCATTTCGCGGACCCTCAATTTGATACGCGTTAGGCCATGGACCCCCATCTGATGGGGTTTGGTCCGTGGGACCCCAGTCTGAGGAGATTTGTTTTGTTACTGTTGATATGATTTAGTCCAAAAAATTATGATCAAAGCAGCCATTGTTGTGCGTTCTCTAATGGTGAAGTTTAACTATGAATCATTTTACTGGAGGACACCCGAGCGGAGTTGTGACCTCATCGGCAGTCGTACCTTCAAGCCGACTGATGCTGCGCTGCAGGCCAAAGAGGGGCAGACAGGAGGATGGACGCTTCCTCTGCCCCAGGGGCTCGGGCGAGTCCTTCTCTCCTCTCCTCTCCCCTTCTCTTGTCTTGGTCTCCTTGAGCGGCTCTCAGCGCCTTATCGACAAACTCGCTCGCCTGCCGGCCAGTCGGCCGTGGGGGCCAAAAATGGAAACGCGGGGGGTGCAGCCCCCGAAACACTCTGAGAGAAGAGACGGCTGTGAACAGTTAACGCGCCGTGATTTATATTTCAGCCGAGCCGGCGTCACCTATCTTGACGCGGCGTCCGCGGCGTGTCCCGCCGCCGCCGCCGCCGCCGCCGCCCTCTACACCGCAGCGGTGACAGGGAATAAACACTTTGTTCGGCAGAACTACTTAAAAAAAAAAAAAATTCTATCCCCTGTCTTTCCTCTCGCTCTGTCTCTCTCTGCAAACCCAACAGCTTTAAGCTCCCGCTATTTGCGTAAGTCGATACATAAATAGACGTTGCAGGAATAAATAAAACCGATGTTAATGAGGTTTGCGGCATGCGGTGAACTGGAGGGAGTTGTCATTGTGTTGGTGTCATATCCGCGCTGCCTCACGGAGAAGTTCGGGAAGCGTTCGGGCTTACATCTCATGACCTCTGAGGCCCCTTGGAACGGCATCAAAATGCACCGTGCCGCGTTACGTGATGTGAAGTTAAAGGAAAACAAATCCATCTGCTTTAGGGAAAACGCCAGTTTTTCTTTCTACCGTTTCCCTGGAATTGTAAAGTCTTCGTGAGGGGGGAGCAGTAGACGAGATTGTATTGTTTTTAGTAAAGGGAGTGGCTCAAATAATATATTTTCTTCTTTTTCGTGCCGGGACGGAATTTAAACAGAAGGAGAGGAGTGAGAAACGTAGTTGTGTGTGTTAGTGTGATGTAGCCACCACCCCCACACATAACTCATGTGTTCAGCATCATACACCTACTGTGTAGTATGTCACCCGGTACCTCAGTAGGCTAACCCGGTGGTTTTCCTTTCGGGGTCCTTCAAGGTGGTTCCAGGTCTCTTGCACAGTGACAGCAATAATAGATGTTTTGAACATAGTCTCACTGTTGTCTCCCTTACTTTAGTAAAGACAGGTATAAAATTGTGGTCTAAATCATATCTCACAATATTCTCATTCAAAATTCTCAGATTGGGGTCCCAGACGCAAAACCTTGTCAAATGGGGTCCATGGCCTAGTGCGTATGAAATTGAGGGTCCTCGATACGGAAAAAGGTTGAGAATCACTAGTCTAACCCGTTCCTACGCGCATGCACTTAGTGCGACATTTCCGGACATTTTGGAACAGATGCTGATGCAGCGTTTGTTTTCTGGTTCCTTCTAAGCCTCAGGGGGGAACAAACGCCGTGACTGAGTGTTCGTGACGTCACTCACATTCGCTTTCGGGAAAGTGACTCAGAGCGGAGCTGCCCAGACCCATTACCTTCCATCAGGGCCCGTGTGATTTGTCATATTCATCTCGGCTCCTCTCTTTAGCACTATTTATTACTCCACAACAGACTGACGTCTTTGAAAAGACACTGAGAAAAGTGTAGGACAAAAAAAAAAAAAAAAAAAAGGTTTAAGAGAACCAGATTTTGATGTGTGGCTAGAGTACTTGGAATTAATGATGAATAGAAGTATTTCAAGTATTTCATTGAAGTCAAGGCCTCTTTGGTGTTTTATAGCAGGTTATTCTGGAGTATGATCAGTGTCACGCCAGCTATCTCGCTTTTTTTTATACATCGGACTTTCTCTGCTGTCAGCAGAGTGTCAAGAGGTAAACAAATACATATGGTTAAAAATCTGCTGGAATGCAGTGTTTTCCTTGTTTCTTGAAATAATCCCGCTGAACTTGCTGGTGCGACGCCACTGGAGTGTGTTTGGCTCTGACGGATTGCCCTCATGTGAACACGTGTTAAGCTCTTTAAAGCGCTGCCAACAACAAACTGCTGAGTCAGAACTTTGTTAATGGAGGCTAATGGAGGTCGCTGACAGCCGAGAAAAATAGCAATAGACCATAAATCCATTATGTATATTGACAAACAGCATTAATAAATTACCAACAGGCGTTGAATCACATAACGTCCCAAAATATGACACCTCTTGCTTTTGCTTAATGCCACACAACTAAGCGCACGAACTGAAAAGAATGCCACACATGCTGTAATGGCAAATAGTGGATCTCCTTCATGAAAAGTGCTCATCAGGAGCACCTTAAGGTCCAAAATGTAATCCGTGGCCTCTCACGGAGACAAATATTTTGTCTCGCGGAGGGCACCTGGTCCCCCGTAAGAGTCAATTACCAGCACAGTGAGAGCCTGGTGCGTCGCCAGCCGTGCAGCGCGCCGCCAGTTATTCATCAGCGCGTCGCTCTCAAACACGGCGCGACACGAACCTGCAGCAGAACCGGCTGCTCCCACGGGTCCCGCCTCTCTATTTACTCGTGAGACGCGGATAAAACTTTTGTGCGTGCGGCAAAGTCTGAGACAAATAGCAGTAATTCGATTTCGATGCTCATATCTTCTCCCTCCCTCTCTCGCTCTCTCTCGCTGCAGGTTGTCATCTGGAAGTGGGTGTTGTCGTCGGATGTTGTATCTTATCAGACAGCTCTGCTCCCCCGCTCGGGTAAAGCTGCTTGACGTGATCTGCACCAGGCAGAATCAATAAGAGTAGTCTGCACACCAGGCACTTGCAGAGGGTGGCGGGGTGGCGGAGGGTACCCTTGGAAACCGCTGTATTATTATGGACTAAAAGAGGTGTCTTAAGAGAAAGAGGGGTTTTAAATACGAATATCCATCGTCAACTTTAGTTAGAATAGAATAATATAAGCCCAAATGACAGCAATATTTAAGTGGGCGTGGTGTGGTGCCGCCGTGTGGTGCCGCTGTGTGTTTTTAGTGGGGGCAATTTAGTTGGGACAATCACTCCTTTCCCAACATAGTTTTTTATAATCATGGCAGGAGAATAACGTCAATCAACAATAGTGCTTAGATGAGTCGCATATTCTCGAATAAATAACTTATAATAGCCGGTAGGAAAAAGGAGAAGAGAAAGTCCAGATGACGAGCAGGCAGCGGATTTATTTTCTGGGCAAGATATGAATATTCATGCGGTACGCGTTCTGAATGTGTCCTTATTGGTCAAGTGCAAATTAGTCTTTATTGGTGGAAATGGTGTAGGAAGCTCACGTCACCAGTCAAATGATTTATATGTATTATATTTATATATATATATATATATATATATGTATACACAGCGATCTGCCATAACTTTTAAACCACTGACAGGTGAAGTGAATAACATTGCTCATCTCGGTCCAATGGCGTCTGTCAAGGGGTGGGATATATTAGGCAGCAAGTGACAGTCAGTTCTTGAAGTTGATGTGTTGGGAGAAGGAAAAATGGACAAGCATAAGGATCTGAGCGACCTTGACAAGGGCCATTGCGATGGCTAGACGACTGGATCAGAGCATCTCCAAAACGGCAGGTCTTGTGGCTTGTTCTGGGTATGCAGTGGTTAGTATCTACCAAAAGTCCAAGGAAGGACAACCCATGAACCGGCGACAGGGTCATGGGCGACCATGGGCTCATTGATTCACTATATATATATATATATATATATATATATATATAAATTTGTGCTCTAGCTCTTTTATTTATTTGTTTGTTTGTTTGTTTGTATGCTTGCTTGTTTATTCATTTATTTATTTATGTATTTATTTATTTATTTATTTATTTATTACTTTTTCTCAGCAGTGCTGCCGTTCCTGGTAAAATATTTATGAGAAAATGGCCAGGAGTGATGAGACAAAAATTACTTCTGTCACAACATCGGTCGCGAAAATGGATTCAATTTGTTAGCCTGTGGGCTGCTTGAGCCTGGTTATTTGAACGAGGGCTTGGCAGGGTTGCCAGTTCGAGCCACAGGTTTCATCCACACAGTCGTCGATGTGTTCATCCCCTGTCGAAGGCTTTCTGAGCTGGAACCTTGGAGCCCGGGACATCCTCTGGTGACATACTGTACACACGTAGTTTCTCAGGCGGAGAGTCGTTTTTATTTTTTGTTCTTTTTTTTTTATTGATGTATAAAATAATTCCCGCTTAAAAATCCCTTTATAAACCTGTTGCGAGTAAAAAGGGGTCAGCGGAGTCTGCTAAGCCCTTCAGTCAGGCTGAAGGAAGCGGGCCCGTTTGGCTCCCACCAGGCAGACATGTTGGAGAGTCATCTGATGTGCTTGTGGGCTGGGATAGGGGGTTACGTAAAACGTCTCGTCCCAGGAGACATCGCCGGCTTGGGCTGAAGTTGTTCGAAATTCATACAGACACCCAATTTCTCCCATCACGTCACCTGCCAACCAGCGAGAAGGCAGACAGAACCCTAAAAAAAAAGGGGGGGGGGCGAGAGAATCGTACTCTTCTCTATGTACCGTGGAGGGTGGTGAAGGCAGGGATATTTAGGTGAAAAGTATTTATGTTATGTTATCTTATCTTTTTATGATAACTTTCTTATTTATTTATTATTTTTTATAAGTAGTAGTATTTTTTTCATTTTACATACATGTTTTCTTATCTTCTTTTAATTTCATGTTTCAAGGAACTAAAAAAACTAAGCATCTCTCTCGCTCTCTCTCTCTCTCTCTCTACCGACCAGTCCCGAACTTGTTGCCTGTGAAGTCGGGGAAGTAACTGCATTTTTCTCCTTGCGGTGATGAAATGCCTTGCCAGCCGGCCAGTTGTAGTAATTTCTCTCCTGTCCTGTTTATTTTCTGCTCGCTGTGCCGGAGATGGATTGTTTGTCCGCTTGATTCCGGGCTCTTTCTGGAAAAAGTCCAGGGTGTTGCATGTTGTTTTCAGCCCACGAGCCGCCAGCTCGGCTGTTCACAATTTTTCCCCAACGCTTCACCAGTGGACGAACACAGTTAAGGAAATTCAACTCCAGGCCTGTAGTAGTAGTAGAAAATCTGCTTTGCCCAAAGAATATCACAAACTCCCAACCAGCTTTTACAGGTGGTTTAGTGGTTTGCATCAAAATGACATGAGCTGAATATTATTATATTTCATTTTGCCGCATACCGTGACTTAATTTGCTGCTACCGTTGTGCGGCGATTTAATTTGTCAGGCACCGCGGGAGACTCGAACACCTTTCTGTAATACGAGGTAAATATCCCTTTGCGGTGAACTACTTGGGAGCTATGGAGGAGTTATGAAGGACTATTAAAGCTGCTGACAAGCATCAGTAAAAAAAAAACCATGTTAACTCATTCAAACACGGATGCCACCGCTCCCAATGGCTTCAAAGAAAGCGCCGGGGCTTAAAGATTCATTGTGCGGAGGAAAAAAAAACAAACAACAAATGCAATTTATTATTTATTATGCCACGTATTATGCATGTATTGAAATAACGGAATAAATCTTAATGGAGTGACAAAACAAGATGAACTGAGTTGGATTTAGCAGCTTTTCTCCGACATAATCTCGTTCCCTCCCCCTTCAGCAGATTTCTGCCCTCCCAGTGTCACGTAAATGGAGCATCAGCGGCGGAATGGATGAGAAGGACATTAATAATGCATGATGTTAATGAATCATGAAGTTATTCTTTAGCCGTCAAACATCGCTCCCCGACGCCTCCTCTCGTCGGCCAATGGGAAGCTTTTGCCGTCTCCCGCCTCCCCTTCCCAGCATGCACTGCAGTACCCGGCCGCACTCCCTTACCCACCGCAGGTGTTTGTCAGTGATTTAAGAAACTCCATTGCCTCCTGTGACGCACACGCCCTTCCTCCCCGGC
Organism: Zeus faber; assembly: GCF_960531495.2. Lineage (NCBI taxonomy): Eukaryota > Metazoa > Chordata > Actinopteri > Zeiformes > Zeidae > Zeus > Zeus faber. Next base: position 24,494,801 of record NC_137199.1, read on the forward strand.
AAACCTCCGGCGCAGTGCGGTGTAGGGCGCAGTGCTACCGTGTACCGAGCTGGTTCCCCTCCAATCATCTCACCGCACGCGCACACACTCACACAGACACACACTCACACACACACACACACACACACACACACACACACACACACACACACACACACACACACACACACACACACTTATCAGCATTCAGGGCATACGAGGCACACGAGTCATCATCGTAGACCCAAATCTAATTTTTGACAGAGGGGTGGAATGTATAAGCAGTGCAGAGGGTGTGTGGGTGTGTGTGTGTGGGTGTATGTGTGTGTGGGTGTGACAATGCTGCGGCTTGGCTGACAGTTGCCATTTAAGAGAGAGTGTGTAAGTATACAAGTATATAAGAGAGTTTTAATGCATGTGGTAATGCATGTCAACGGTTTTAAATGAGGTGATATTTTGGGGAAAAAAACAGCCCAAAACAAACAATAAAAGTGAGTCATTAGGTACGTGATTTGATATAAAAAAAACATGAAAAAAAAAAACATCAGGGCCCTCATTTTGTGTAAGCGTGTATCTTATTTGTATTAGTAGAATTATGAGGTTGTCCAGGTTCTTGGTTCTTAGTCTATCTGAGCTGAAATTTTGGCATTTGTCTATGTTTGCGTGTATTTAAGCCTCAAAATGTTTTAGTTTTTCTGCCTTTGTTTGTATGTGTGCGTGCGTGCGTGTGTGCGTGTGTGTGTGTGTGTGTGTGTGTGTGTGTGTGTGTGTGTGTGTGTGTGTGTGTGTGTGTGTGTGTGCGTGCGTGCATGCACGTGCGTGTGTGTATGTGTGTTTATACGAGTGTTGTCTAAGACCCAGGGCCTTATGGCAGCCATTAGCGTTAATCCAGCGACTGGATAATTAGACATGGTACAACACATCAGGACGTGTCAGTGAGCACTGGCAGCTCTGTCTCTTTCAGGGTTTTGCTCAATTTGTTTCTCTATTTAATACAAAAAAAAGAATTCATACAGGAAAAAAAAAAATATATATATAGAGCTCCATATGCTATAAAGTTGTGATCAGTGTGAAAAAAAAAAAAAAAACAGTTTTGCAAGTTTTCACCCACAGTGCTTATTCTAAAGGCGGCTTTTCTTTGCCTCCGCTGGTGAACTCCACATTATGCATTGACGTTTGCAAAGGAGGTTCCGAGCGCTGACGCGGCGTGGCGCTAGCGCCTCTCTACCGTCTCTGTGGGCGCGTTGCGAAGAGAATATCGCAGCCCCCATGATGTAATGGCGAGCAATCGGGGCCGACGGGGGGGCGGGCGGTCGCGAGTACTCATGTTCGCACGTAAAGCATCATCACAACAGACCAGTGTCACGCAGCCTCCCACCACTAATCTGCTCCTCCGACTGCCAAACCATTGGTTAATATGTCCTAATCTCCTCATGTTACTGTATCTCCAATATCTCCACCGCAAACACACACACATGCGTGCACGAACACGTACACACACAATATTTGTACACACACACACACACACACACACACACACACACACACACACACACACACACACACACACACACACGCAGCCCAGATCACAGTGCAGTTTAAAGGTCATCCAGAGAGTTTCATAAATGCAGGTTTCTCCTGGTCTGCTGGCTAACCGCAACATCACACAGCAAATACAAATACCTGTTCATTCTGCTGTTTTATGGGAACATGTCATACTGAAGCCTAATTTCAGGCCTAATATCCTCTAACATAAGCACTGTCTTTCTGTATGCACGGCTGCTTATATGCGGCCGTTCCTTCGACCTGCAGTGCAGCTCAGTGCGGTGACCCATTGATATGAAAGCTTAAACTCTGAGCTTTGAGCACGGCAGGCTCACAGGAATGCACGTTTGTACGTGCACATGTGTGTACGTGCACATGTGTGTACGCTCGCTCCAGAACAGAGCGACACAGGGGGGGGGCGACCCGAGGGCATTGTGATAATTACCCCCCCAACCCGCCTGCAGGCTCACAGTTTTGTTCTTTCTGTTTGCCTAGCATGATAAAAAGCACTTTGCATTATGGGATGAGACTGACTGCATGAATAACATTAATGTTAATCAAAACTGCTTGTATGAGGAACTTATTATAACTTGGTATTGACTCGAATTAACATTTTTGTCAATGTAATGACTTAACTCAACTTAAATTGTTCCGCATTGCTCTGTTATTTATGGAAGAGAATTAGCTGAAATTAACATTTCAATGACTCCAATTCAAACAACCAACATGGCCTTGCTGTGCACTCTTATTCAGGACAAGGTTTGTTTGTTGACAGCAAAACATCAGTGGAGATTTTGCAGCCGTCATTCCAGGGCAATGGTATGGTGTTGGTGGTGGTAATTAGAGATTGAGGGTGGCTGCCGGGCATATCTGTGCAGTGCCAGTGGTGGTCGTTTAGGGTTATCACTGTACATGCATACATGGACATACGTATACTGTTGACCCTTCTGGAGGAGTAGAGGACCCCATGTAACACAACATTGGCTCAGCAAAATACTCACAATGGAACTCGTGGCGGCAACCACAAGTTGGTAGCCAACTAAGCCGTTTGGAGCTGGTCCATGGAGATTTAAGGTGGAACTGCAGAACTCTCCTAAGCGTACAGACAAGTGTGTGAAGTACAATGAGCTCCTGTGTGTCGCCCCCCCAAATTATCAGCACACAGCATGTGAGATTAGATTGTGTGTATTGTTGTTTGTTCTATCTCGTCTTTGCTCGTGCTTGCTTTGAATGGGCCAAACGAAACCAGAAAAAACAATGCCACAGCTTGGGGAAGACGGCTGGCAGAAGACAGCTTGGGGGTCACCCCACCGGGGCTGTCGCGGGTGCATGACACGGGAGGACGTGGCTTATTCATAAAGACATTAACCTCAAAGCATTGCATTTTTTTCTTTTACCAAACTCTACATCATCATAATTCACAGTTTTATCGCAGTTGCAAGCCAAATACGGCAAGAGATGAAATACTGACAGAGCTTTTTTTTGCAGCAACACACGTCTCTCAACACCTCAACAGACAGATACGCGCAGACCACATAAAATACACGCTCACAAGTGCGGCAACAGTCTCCTGTTAAGCCTCCCAAAAGGTGTGGTTCAGCAGGACAGGCGCTGCAACGCTGCAGAGATGGAGGCAGATGAGCGGCTTCTCAATCCGCCAGATCCCCTCTCTCACCACTCTAAAGAACATCTTCCCTGATCGTGTTGTTACAGGGGCTCAAATAGGAAAACAGAATAATCCAAAAGAAAGAAATGTTTTTTTTTTAACAAATACCAAAGGGGGATGGCATACCTTTGAGCTATAACGAAATTGGCTTTATTTCATCTTAACTCTTCAAGTGATTATTCAGGAAATGCATCCCAGATGGAAATGCAAATTTCGATTTTAATTTTCAATAGAGTTTTGCCCGCTCCGTGGGGAAGACAGTCACTGCCGCTGTGCTGCTGTGATCTGACCCACATTTTAGATCCCTCTCCCTCTCTTGAGTTGCTTCACTGGGTTTTCCATCAGCTCCGTGCGGCTCCGCCCACCTGCGCCTGTTGCCAGCGCCGGTCCACCGCCATCCATTGTCATCATGTTTCCATTGATTTCCTCAGCGTGGCGGCACCGCGGACGGCCAGACGCGGCCGGAGCGAAAAAGTGGGATACATCGAGTTGGGTGGGGAACATGACCTATTTAAACCGCCCGCCACCGCGAGCGGAGTCACTTGTGCTGTCGTGCCATTTTAAGCTCGTATGATCCCTTCCGACAAACAAGAAGGGAGGGCTTTAAAAACCTGCTGAACCAATCCATGCCGGCCGGAAGCGTGGCCGTCATCCTAATCACACCGGAACGTTTCTCCTCGGCCTTATGGTCTTCTCCGAACATAACCGATCCTCAGCCACGCGGCCGGGGATCTATAATCCGTACTGCTTGAAGATCTACGGCCGGGCGTTGCTCGCCGCCGACTTCTTGAGCCGTAACTGCGGCGGAAGTGTCCCGCAAAACATTTCCTACCTCCGCTCGTTGAGCTGGAATCGCGCCGCGGGGGACGAGACGCCCGAGGCTCCTCGGAGGAAGCGCAACGCTTTCTAAGTCAAGTTTCATTATGGGTCACTTCCAGTTGCCTCCGTACAAATAAGACCGCCATTGCAGAAACATTTCACAGTTATTACGGGGGCCCGAGCCGGGGTTGTAAACAGGGTTATTTTGAGCTCCTGGTTACTGGGCCGCCGGGGGGGTTCGAGCCCGGACGGTCCACGGGCACTCTCTCCGATGGGAGCACAAATAGAAACGGTGCCTCGTCTCCCTCCTCCGCTCTGCCTCTCCAAAGCCGAGAACACAGGACGGTTTAGGATAGGATGGTCCGCTCTTTTATCAGCCCCACGTCGAAGACAATAAATACCCCGTCATTGATGGCTGCGGCGTGATGCGCACGTCTTTATAAAATAGTGTCCCAAACGTGACCCAACGTTCTTCTTTTAGCCTCGTTGCTTTGAAGACGGCGGAAAAAAAACCAGGTGGCGTCTGGGACGGCGTCTATAACGTCACTCCCGCTCCCTCCTTGATGTGTCACATTTGGAGGAGTATGCGGCGTGGCAGCACATCACACACGCCTGTTCCTGCTTGTGGTGTAAAATTAGCAGCAAGCGATTAATTACAGCATTCCTTTGGGGGGGTCCAGAGCTTCATTTATTTTGGCAAAAGCAGCTTTTCAGACTTTGGCCGCGTTTCCTCTTTCATACCAGATGCCATAATCCAATATGGGGACTCGTGTAGCCTGGGTGTGCTGTGCTTAATGGAAAAGAGAATAACTCAGGGAGGGGAAGGAACAGAGTTTGTTTTTCGTCCTGATTTGTGGTCTTGCGTACTCTGAAGAATGGATGTTTTTCGTGGCCGTGAAAAAAAACATCCATTCTTCCAAAAGCGATGCATATCACCGTGGGGATTGACTGACTCACCGTCCATGACTCACACATGCAATTATTCCCTCGTCCTTTCTGGCAAAGGGGTCTCTCCCATACATGGACGTTTTATCTGCCTCCTGTTGCGGCTCTGGCAAAAAAGAAAGGCATGGATGTCGTTCAGATAACAGTCATTTAGAGTCTCATTATCAGATTTGGCAGCCTCGCTCCCTGAGTGCGTGCGTGTGTGTGTGTGTGTGTGTGTGTGTGTGTGTGTGTGTGTGTGTGTGTGTGTGTGTGTGTGTACGTGCGTGCGTGTGTGCGTATGTCTGAGACAATGCTGTGGCTTGGCTGACAGTTGCCATTTAAGGATAAGAACGTTTCAATGCATGTTGAAAGCATGTCAACAATTTAAAAAAGAATTCGGGCCAAAAACACCCCAAAACAAACAATACAACTTAGTTTGTATGTGTGTGTGTGCGTGCGTGCGTGCGTGCGTGCGTGCGTGCGTGCGTGCGTGCGTGCGTGCGTGCGTGCGTGCGTGTGTGTGTGTGTGTGTGTGTACGTGTACGTGGGCATGCTTGGGATCTTATCCCAAACCTGACTCCCCCTCATTCGAATGATAGAAGAAAGAAGAAAGAAGAAACAGTCTTTATTAGTCACGCAACACACCACACTACAACACATGCTTGCACACACACACACATGCACATGCTTTGATGGTGGCCGGTGAAATGAGGCCTCTGCATTTGACCCATCCTGGCTTGTCCTTCCTCCGGGGGCACAGCCAGGAGCAGTGGGCAGCATACGTGGACGCGCCCGGGGACCAGGTGATAATTGTCCATTGCTGGTCAGACAATGATGGGTGCATGTTTTTGGTGGGGGTCCTTACTGACGTGAGGTGGAGGAAGAAAAGAGTTATTGCTTGAGTCCCGTTCATTCCCAAACTGAGGTGTTGGGGACGATTTGCGGCATACGCATCCTACCAGTTACGGTCAGTAACTACTGCAAGTGTTGACTTGTCTTTATAGTAGGGGTGTCTCTTTTTTTGTATTTTGTATTTTGTATTTATTTTTTTTATCCGATCTCTTTCAGATTTTTTTTAATTATTTATTATATTTTATTTTTTTAGTTTTTATTACATTTTTTTTCGGGTTTGATTTAGGCGCTGAGGAAAAAGGTTCTCTCAGGACAACGTAATGGACTGTGGGACACAGGCAGCAGAAATGTCCGCTTTTATATATAATCACTAAGCACCAAATCTTTTATTTTTATATTGAGCTTGGAATGTGTGTGTTTCTTTCCCCCACCTCTGGTGTTTCGTGCGGGGCTGGACATGTTGACACGTTACCCTTTTTAAAGTGCAGGGGGATTTTCAATGTGTTCTTCACGCTTCCCGTGACCCCGGCACAGCTGTCACTCACAGCATTTTGACACTCTCTCCTCCTTCTTTTAGCATCGCTTTTAGCACTTTGATTGTGGTTATGGTCTGTTGTGGTTACCCACAATCCCGCTGGGGAAAAGCAGATCTTAACAGTGAATTTGTCAGTGTTATTCAACTCGCGTGTACCGTACATAAGCAGGACAAACGCACTCAAAGGTTTCGGTTTAAATTCCATCAGTGACTTCATTAAAACCGCCTACCTGTGCAACAATCATTTAAATGTTTTGTGTCTTAAATACAAATGTTCTTCTTTGAACCTGAGCCGGACTTTGTTCATCAGATTGTTATTATTTTTTTTAATCAATACAATTGAGCTCCTGGGTCTTCAAGGTCAGAGTTTAAGTGAAGTGCCCGTCTCGCTCTTGAGCGACTGCAGTGAAATACGGAACAAGGGAAAAGAGGAGGTAATTGGGAGTTTCTGTGGCCCTATAGTTCTTTTTGTGAGCGTTTGTGTGCGTCATACTAATGAGAACGCATCGCCGGCGCGGCATTAGTCATTCAGATCAGGATGCTCTCCGAGCCCCGGCCATTTCACACACAGTTTGGTGCCTCTGATTGAGATTTCTCCGTGTTATTACAGCCGGGGGGGTAACGCACGCATACGCACTGAGCCACACACACACACACACACACACACACACACACACACACACACACGCGCACGCACGCATGCACGCACACACACACACGCAGGCACACCCCCGTGCGCAAACACACAAAACATATACAGGACAAGCACACAAATAAAACACTTCCACAATGAGACTTCCGGCTTCCTGGCAAAACAATGATGGATTATTGATAAATCTCAGAAAAGACAGCGTGGAAAACTATTATCTTGGCCTGGGATGTTTATATCCGTTGCTGCGTTGAAATCCAGCATTTGTTTGATGTCATTATCGAACGTTTATTTCACTTGAAAACAAAACGAATGAACTACTTTGTGAGCTAGATTTCGTTGGAAAAAAAAAAAAAAAAGAGAAGTTTAATTCCATCTTAAAATAACTCAAAGTATTAAAGTGTAACTTGAAGTCAGCATTTTATTTACAAGCTTTCACATCAGATGTCTGTACGATGATATGACTCTTTTTAGGAAGCAGCAGCTCTTTGAAGCTGCAGGTAGCAAATGCTGAATATCCGGAGTTAGGTTCAGTGTAATGTTTCATTGCCTTAATTGGCTTCTACTGAGGCGTTGGGCTTCTATTTCTGCTTCCTGGGCGACGAAAGCATCTGTGATTATTTTTTCTCTCGCAGATAGAGAGGCTGCCGGGGTGTTGATCAGCAGACGGCAACTTTGAAGAGTGTAGAAATGTGCGTTTTTTTTTCAAAGATGAGGGGCTGGGATGGAAATTTCCAGCCCCTCTATCCGCTTCAGTTGTTTGCAGTCTTTTATTTTTTATTTTTTAACTGAGACAGAATAGCATTTTGTTCTGTGTCTAATGAGGAGCACACCGCCGTACGGCTCAGGGTGGCACCGGATTCAAATCACAAAGACATCTGAAAACACGTTGGGTTTGTTCCTTTCGAGGGCGGAAAATGCCTCCCGGAAACACGCAGCCGGTTCCCGGCGCCGGAGCCGTGAGAGCGTCCTGTCTGCTTGCACCAAGCGGACGTCGGTCCTGACAGGTTCACCGGCGGGGAGCGATGGCGACACATCTCGCTCGAGGGTCTCCGGCTTTTTTTTTTTTTTTTTTTTTCCTTTCATCTGCTGAGCACAGTCCTTTGGGCTCAGGGAGGCCGGGGTGAAGCACACCGTCGCTTCAAAAGCCACAGTAGTCCAGCGTGACTGCAATCTACCCCCCCCCCCCCCGTCCCTGCACTGCCAGGGGTCCATCGCACCCCACCCCCATCGCCAGCATGCAGTCTCTCATACAAACACATGCACACACACTCTCTTACGTATGTGCTGTCGCATAGCAACCCGTGCTATCACCACGGCGCAGGTGGCCCAGCGTGCTGCAGGCTACTGTTTTAGTGGATTTACTGTACCAGGGCGCACACAAAGGCCCGGGCGTGTACAGAGAACTGTGTACATGCTACGTGGTTTGACCGGATGCATATTGCTGTTCTTTTGTCCGACCATTTTACTCTACCCTCAAACCAGAGGTGATGCGTTATAATGTTTTATTAATTGGCCTACGAATTGCACGGGCTTCAAACATCTCACATATAATCTGTTGCACACTGCTTTTTTTTTTTTTTTCAGCTTTGCCCTCTATTAAAAACCGTGAACAAGGTCAACTTTCCCGTTCAGTCAGTGTCTGCAGCTCAGAGAAGCCTTATTCCGTCTAAATTTAGAAATTCATTAAAGCGCGGGATGCGATCTCGATCGCTGCAGGTTATTATTAAGAGGAGGACGCTGATTGTTTGGTTATACCTCACGATACAAAGGTCGGCATGGTGTTCAACCTTGGCAGCACACACTCACGCAGGCACGCACACACACACACACACACACACATATCCCCCTTTTCCTCTGAAGTGGCGCCCCCTAGTGACGAAAGGTGCCAACAGCAGTAGGAACGGTCAGAACCCGCGGCGTTGGAAGGGGCAGAGAGGTCTCGGCACAGAATGGTGCTGCTGGTTCAGCCGTGGTCACTGTTTGAGAGGGGAACTGGTTCAGGAGCATAAAGGTGTGTCTGTGTGACTTGTATATGTCAGAAATAGAAGTGCACTTGCCATGTCAATAAGGCATGTTATGTGTGTTAAACAACAACATAATTGTGTGATCAACATCATGCCGTCACGTTATTATCGTCCTGACAGAATTATTGTTATGTATCACACACACACTATGTATTTGTTATGTTTTGTGTGCGAAGGGAGAGAGAGGGAGAGAGAGAGAGAGAGAGAGAGAGAGCAGTGCAGTGAAGGTGCCCCGGGCAGGCCACAGTAGACTGGTATTCTGGGGCACTACAGTAATGAACGGATCGGGGCACATCGCTATACAAGCATCCAAAGTAAACAGTCGGTGCACTGGCTGATGTGTGAGGATTTATCATCACAATGTTCACAGGGCACTTCACACTTTACCAATATTTATATCGTAACCTCTGCTAATATATTAGGATGTTATACCCTCCCGCTGCAGTTATGCCCATTCAACTATTGTTTAAGCAAAGTCGTATCAATATAAAGAAGGATATCAGGCCAAAACTATCTCAGACCTCCGGTCAATTCAGTGATATTTTATTATCAACATTATTGTTAAAAAAAAAAAGATTTGTGTCACAGAATATGTTGATTTCATTTATTTGTTCAGCACATGACACCACTAAAATGTGATGATAACCTGAAATTATCATCTCTTACATGTGCAAAATCTCCCTCTACCACTGTTTCACCGACCTCTTGCATATGCTTCTCTCTCTCTCTCTCTCTCTCTCTCTCTCTCTCTCTCTCGCATTTTTTATTGTCTCACTTTCCCTTTAACATCTCTTTTATCCATCATTTGGATATAATTTTATCTTTTGTTTTGTTTGTCATTGGTACCTCCTCATGATCCACAGTATACCTCTGTACTGTATGTGTAAACAAGTTTTCTTTGTAGCTTTGTTTTCAAATGACCGATACAGAACAGCCAAGGCTCTATAGCCCTCTCTCTCTCTCTCTCTCTCTCTCTCTCTCTCTCTCTGTCTCTCTGTCTCTCTCTCTCTCGCTCGCCCACCCAGCCATGATGCTGTTAAATCTCCTGTCGTGTCCTGTCAGGTCCAGGTGACGGATGGACTGGACTTATTGGAGGTGGGGGGAGGGACACAGACTGGTCCTGCCTGTTGTTACAGTGCAGACCTCTGTCCATCTGTGTTATCGCACTTATCACCGATATCAATGGTTGTAAGAATAACAAACATCGATACGAAAGTCACAACTATACAATAAAAAAAAAAAAAAGAATATAACAATGGTGATAATTGACATTATACTGTGTGGAGGGAGTACCGCGCTTTCTCATTATGTAAGTATCTGGTTGGTTTCCCTATATAATCACCAGGCTCTTAAATAGGATTAATTCTTAATTGCTTGGTTCTATAATAATGAACACTTTGGGATAAGTGCAGTAAGTGGTTCTTCAAATAGTTGATTCCATAAAGCAAAAATCAGCCCTCTTGAAAGCCATTAAAGAGGCACTGTGTGAATTGTATTGGAGCATGTTGGGGGTTGAAGGTTTGAATGCTTCTCATGGAACAGAGCACTTTATCCCATTATGAAGCCTAGTCGATAGACCATACGAAGTGCGAGGCAGTCACGCTATTGTAGAGGGGGAAATGGGTACAGTATGCACAATGTTAGCTAACCCACAATTCAAGGCAACCCCCCCACACAATCAATATGCTGGGATATTGATCGCATAAGGATATAATATCCTTTATTATGTTTCTGACCTTCAACACACAAAGAAATTTGTGTATATCGCATATAGGCCTACTGTATATACAGTATACTGTGTATATTTTTTTCAGCTTTTTGGTAAACGAACTGTGACAACAAAATATGTGTTTGGGTTTTGTAATTATGTAGATATTTTATTTGCACATTTTGTTGTATTAGGACGTAAATGTTGGCACTGAACGCCCTGCTACGTTTCATAGCTAGTCCGTTTGCGCCATCTAGTGGTCCCAGTTGTGCACAATCACTGACCATAGCCGAAGGGGGAGCCAAAGTTCACTAAACATTTACATGTCATATTGACCGATGAGATGGATCTCATTTACATGTTGTAAATAATATAATAATTAAAACCCACACTGTAGGAAAATACCCTCTACACTGACTTGATCAAGGTCTTTTGTAAAGAAGTATTTTCTGCAGTGTGCACTTACCCTGACTCCAACAAAGCATCCCTTGTCCTAACTTTATGAGAAAAAGATTGTCTGTGTGTTTTATAAAAGAACACATCCTACAAGTTCAGAGAACAGAAAACATTCTTGTTAAAAGGATGAGCCTAATGCACATTGCCATCTCAATTGGACGTCAATATTTTTTCAGTGGAAAGTGGAAAGGCCTGCATAACCGGTTTAACCAACGCATTATCGGATCATTTTACATCATTTTTGTAATATGAGCGCAAAGTCTTCTCTGTCCCAAGAAGGAAGTACGATATCAGCCTGCGTTTTGCATCACTTTTGCTCAGTCTGGCCAGCCCAGTGCAGCCGATCAACAGGACCTCTGAATGAATGTTTAATGAGCATTTCAGAAGTCATAATGGCTTGTCGCTAATGTCCTGTAACGATCTTCCTGTTGATGGCCCCGCCTCGAAGCTTCCTCCTCACTGTGTCTCACACAGTTTCTTTGACAATGGTTTGAACTTTCTTCTATCTCGACTTCGCTTCCACTCACTTCAGCACGACAGGACTACTGTATTCAGCTGAGAATAGAGAATCATGACTTTTCCCTTGAGAAAATCTGTATCAGGTAGGTGACCGACAACTTACGGAATTTATGTTTAGCTTTTTTGTTTTGTATTTTACCTTTAAACCGTCAAATGAGCAATTCCAGATTAATTTAGTAAGCATGTCATTAGAATTGTTTTATGTGTATTTAATGTAGACTATTCTTTTTCTGTCAAAATAAGAGGAGACGCTTTTGTTTCGGCATGAATGCGTTCACCGCATGGGAGCTGTCCATGGTGCTGAAGCAGCGCTGTCTGCAGGATGGTTATTTTAGGCTGCTCTGTCTCAGATTGCATACTGATTGTAATTATCTGGCATTTTACTTTCTTTTGACATGGTGTATGGTCTAATTGATATAGTGAAAGTGATTTATTAAAGATATTTACCTCACTTATCTTGTAGGTCTGTTATCCATGGTAGATCGACCATCCTTTAATGGTTGAAGCACATAGATATTTTCGGAATATAAATCAGATGGAAATCAGATTCCTGCCGCAGTTTGTAGTGGGGACTGCAGATGGCACCAGAAGGGAAGATTTAACCGAGCTGCAGGCAGGACTGTGGAGAACCAGAGGGATAATAGTAGAGGGGCTATCCATCATCCATGTCAGTGCCCCTTGCAGTTTCTGTATGTCTACTTTAATTTGTGTCATGTCAATAGCTATGATGATGGCTTTATCTGGGTTAAGTTCTTTTTTACATTAAATGCATCCTCAGTATCTTAATGAACCTACTTATTTTTTTAATATATTTATTATTACCCTGCACCTCTAATTTGTTTTCCAGATTCATGTAAATCGGTAGTTTCTCTAGTATGCAATCGTGTAGACCTCAACCAGTACAAACAATGCACCTAACATTGGGAAGGCTACTTCATTTAAACACAATAATGATGCAGAAGGGTTAGGCTGTGTTCAAATTGAATAACCATTTGCATACTGTAATAATAATAGTAATAATAATAATAATAATAATAATAATAATAATAATAATAATAATAATAATAATAATAATAATATACAGTTTATATGTCTTTACTACAAACATGAACACAGAATAACTACATTTACTTTATGTTATTTCTCATCGTGTCTCTTAATTTGATTCCTGCCTGTTAACATGTCAGCTCAAATTGACCAAATAGGTAAAGAAGGGGTCAGTGCTGTCTGTCTGCCCACCCCTCACTCTACTCATCTCCCGCACTCTCCCTATCGCTCTCCCTCCCCCTCTCTATCTTCACTTATCTAATATGATATACCCTTTAAACATCTGTGTCAAAAGACAAAAAAATAAATAAAAAGATTTTGTAATAACCAAATAAGTCCTTACTCTATATTGAAATATTGAATGAGGGATGCTACTGAGGGATGCTGGAGGACGCTGTGGGATGCTGTGGGATGCTTAGGGATGCTGAGGGATGCTGAGGGATGCTGAGGAATGCTGAGGAATGCTGAGGGATGCTGTAGGATGCTGAGGGATGTTGAGGGATGCTGAGGGATGCTGAGGGATGCTGAGGGATGCTGTAGGATGCTGAGGGATGCTGAGGGATGCTGTAGGATGCTGAGGGATGCTGAGGGATGCTGAGGGATGCTGCGGGATGCTGAGGGATACTGCGGGATGCTGAGGGATGCTGAGGGATGCTGCGGGATGCTGAGGGATGCTGTAGGATGCTGAGGGATGCTGCTAAGTAATGCGGAGGGATGCTGCTGAGGGATGCTGAGGAGTGACGTGGGATGATGCTGAGGGATGCTGTGGGATTGTAAGGGATGCTGTGGGATGATATAGGATGCTGAGGGATGCTGCTGAGGGATGCTGAGGAATGATGTGGGAGGATGTTCGGGATGCTGTGGGATGCTGAGGGTTGCTGTGGGTTTCTAAGGGATGCTGTGGGATGATGTGGGATGCCGAGGGATGCTGCTGAAGGATGCTGCTGAGGGATTCTGATGGATGCTGTGGTGTACTGTGTGATGATGCTGTGGGATACTGTGGGATGCTGTGGGATGCTGAGGGATGCTGTTGAGGGAGTACACCGCTGAATCTGTGCTCGGATCCTGCCCCTAAAATGAGGCTCCTCTTACTACCAACACTCTCTAACTCCTGCATCCTCAGCGGTTCGCTCTCAGACCCTCAGCCTTGACAAAACCTGCTTGGTTTTTTTTGTTTTTTGTTTTTTTTTAATTGGGCTGCAGCAGCCAGAGAGGGGGGAGGATTAAAAACCAGGATGAGGAAAAGGGCAGTGAATCCACGCTGCGCTTCGGCAAACAGGTGGCTGCGTATTGAACCGCGTCTGCAGGACGCTCCATGTGCGCGTCAGTTTGGTTAAGAAGTCCGCGGTATCAGACATGTCGCCGTGAAAATGACCCACCTGGACGAGCACCTCGCCGAAGACGACAAACTATTTGCGGAGCGCCACAGCGGAATACCAGAACCTTGGGTTTTTTGTTTTTTTTTAATTGAACATCTGAACGTCTTTTCTCAGAGATGCGCCGCGTAATTCCACAAAAACGCCCGAAGCGACCAGCGATGGAGCGCGTCTGACTTTTAAAAAAAAAGCAACAACCACGGTGTCCTCACAGCGAAGCGTATGTCTGTTCCCTTCAGTTATTCGGTTCAAACGGACTGTCACCGCAGCGGGGGCGCTATCCTCGGAGTCGGAGGACTCTGATTTGGGTTTTTTATTTCTCACCTGGACAATCCTCTGGAAGTTGCTTCCAGAACGCCGTCAAACTGGCCATGGCCGCGGCGATCGCCAGCTCCCTGATCCGGCAGAAGAGGCAGGCGAGGGAGCGGGAGAAGTCCAACGCTTGCCGCTGCGTGAGCAGCCCCAGCAAGACCAAGACCTGCGAGAAGCCCAGCCGGCTGAACGTCTTCTCCCGGGTCAAACTCTTTGGCTCCAAGAAGAGGAGACGGAGGCGACCAGGTCTGCTATTATAGGCCACTGTCACGATGATCGCAGTTAAAGATTTATTTGATCTATAGTAGGTGAAAGATGAAAAAAAAAAAAAAAAAAAAAAGTCTTCAAATGAGAAGAGGGTTCTCACAGCAGTTCTCCATATCCTTCAAATATTTTCAAGGGTTATTTGCTTTGCCAAAGCTTGTTGGTATTCCGAGCAGAAGTTCGACCAACAATGTTGTGACCCATGGCGTTGACAGCTGACATCATTTCCTAATGTACTTTTTGACCAATCCAATCAGGTGCAATTGGGCATTTAAAAGTCTTCAGCCTGAGCTGCAGTGTTGTTGTTTTTTTGTGTGTGACAATTGATCAGTGGACAATACATTTGAAACCCAAATAAATGTTGTGAACCATCAAATCAACAAATTAACATCAGCAAGTTAAACAAAATATTTTATATGAATTCCACGGCCATCTTTGTTGCTTTGCCAGCCTCCATCTCCCGCTGTAGCACCTCTACTGCACTCCTCTTTCAAGGCATTGTAGATGAACCTCAAAGAAAGAGGAGCCTGGGGTTCTCTCACGCAGCGAGTCAGTTCAGTTCAGGGAATTCATCAGTTTTATCCGGTTTTATTTTAATTCATTATTATTATTTTTTTTGCTGTTTCAAAGCATCCAGCGAAGACCTGGGGGCTCAACTCTAGATGAACCCGTAACTTTCAGGTGCTCCGTCCCCTGAGAGCTGAGTCGAGGCAGGGGGTGGACGGAGCTCTCGGAGGCGCTGGCATCACCACGGCTGTCACAGAGCCGTCCCCACGCCCACCGCCCGGGACCGGAGCCAGATCACAAGTGACCACATCTGTCTCCGCTCCCGGGTCAGCCCCGCCCCGTTTTGCGGCGGCGGTCGCAGAGTCAGGCGACGCCTTGCCGCAGGTTAACGACGACCACGGCTCGCACCTTCTCCTGGATGAGCTGGCACTTCCTTCCAGCTACTTTCCCAGACTTTCACGTAGCTCAGTGTATAGGGGCTTTCTTTCCTTCTCTTTCTCTCTCGCTATCTCTCTCTCTCTCTCTCTCTCTCTCTCTCTCTCTCTCTCTCTCTCTCTCTCTCTCTCTCCGTCTTTCACAGCCATGAATGCACGCTTCGGGAACGTGCGCCACATCGTAACGTTATCTTGTTTTCCTGACAATATGAGACCACTGAATTGAATTGAGTTATCACTCAGCCCTCGTTGTACACTGTGTCCGTGTGAAATTTGGATGGGATTCTGGTTCCGCACCCCACCCCCCCACCCCCCCCGCCCCCCGTACCCCGGGGAGTTTGCATCAAGGACCAAGGAATTGGATTGTCACTGTGGAGCTTACATAACACGTGCGATGCCCCACTTAAATCTCTGACTGGAGACATGGTTGGGAGTGGTCAGTGTGTGTTGTGGAGTGTAATAATAGTAATTATAATCATAATATCAATAACAATATACATTTTTGTGTCATTTTTGTCATTTATTTCCACGTGTCTGAAAAACGGCAAACTCACGATGGGTTGTTCTGTTGCCCTTAACTCACTGACGGAGGGAAAACCACGGCAGTCCAGGTTCTGAAAGTAGAAACGGGAGGATGTGCTCGTGGGATGTTGTGTCGACAGAGTCACCTGGGTGTGAGTTTAAAAGACGGAGGAGAAGGTGTGGCGAGCCGCTGGGTGTGACCAGGGAATACAGACAGCACTTAGTTGCGGCAAATGACACCCGGGTACCTTAAACCGCTTTCGAGGCTCCAGTTTCTCACCCGAGAGGCGGGGGTGGCCCCGTTTTAGTTGTATTTTTTTTTCCGACGCCGATTTCGCCGCTCTGTCAGCACGCGTCGCTGGACTCCGAAACCTGACCCTTCTGTGTCATCACCGGCCAAGTGCACTTGTACACAATTTTGTACGACCGTGAAAGCGTTTCGACTGCGATGTGATGAGTTCAGATCAGTGACTGATCTACTGGAGCCTCTTCACAAGGAAATCTTGGGCTCCTTTGTGCTGCCACACACCTTTTTGTGTCGTTTTTTTATTTTTATTTATTTTTTTATCCTAAGTCTGTGCTATGAATCGTACTGTAGGGTAGTAATTATTTTTAAACCCCGGCTTTTCTTTCTTTTCATGTTGCTGAGTAGCTGCACGCCGTTTGCTTTGACGCGCTATCTGCCACATTGCGAGAAAACAACACACGTCAAAACCAAAGATGAAGAAATGTCTTGCATCTCAGTGGAGCGTATACGACAAGCCGCAGCCCCCCCGTGAAATAATTAGGGATTTCGATGGGTTCACCGACTGATCTTTTGTCCACGTCTGTTGTTTTAAATGTTCATTATATGGCACATGACTATTATTATTTTTATTTTTAAGAAGCCACTTGCTTATTCTTCTGTCTCTTTCAGTGTCTGTCCTTCCAGATGTGAAATGTGTGTTTGTTTTTGTTTTTGTGAGGCGGCTTATCTCACCCCTTTTTTTCCCCATCCCCCCGTTGCGTCCGCAGAGCCCCAGCTGAAGGGGATCGTGACGAAGCTGTACAGTCGACAGGGCTTCCACCTGCAGCTGCAAGCGGATGGAACCATCGACGGGACGAAGGAGGAGGACAATGGCTTCAGTGAGTTTAAACCCTCCCCAGTTTCGGCCGGTGTCTCACGCAGTGTGCGGTCACCGATCCTCGGACCTTTTTGGCCCCAGAGGGGACTGCTCAGATCACTTGGCTGCCAACTGGCATCAACACACCATTAAATATGAGATATAATCACGCGGTGTAAAAAAATAAAAAATGCCCACGGAGCAACAGTAACAGCGTTCAGATAATCTCCAGCAGCCTGAACACTGCTGTCGGCTGATTGGCTTTTTTTTTTTAATCCCCTTTAAAACTGCTCCTTTGATAAGAGACTTACTCTCTGGTATATTGATACTTCCAGATAATTACCTTACACCCACCAGCTCTTTGTTTTCCAGTAGACGGATTAAAAATTAGATCAATGCGAGAGTAAAAGCAGAGTCTCAAAAAAACAAAAAAAACAAAAAACGATGCAGGAGAACTGGACTGCGGCTGTTAATTAGGCAGACAGTGCACGTGAGCGTAACACGCTGTTAGAGCCTTTAACCAGCCTTCATGTGGTTACTGCCTTTCTGCACACCCTGTGCTAAACATGGAAAAAATATCAAGTAGAATATGGAATTTAATAACAGCTTTGATTAAGAAAGTATTGTTTTAGTTCTGGTTAGTAATTCAGTTACTATCTCAGTGGATAAGATGTTTGATTAAAACTCAGGGCATGTATTTGTTTCTGTACCAGTTGGAGATAAAGCGATGATAAAGCACACATACTTAATTATACTACGTTGGACTTTGGACTAGAGAGAGGACACTGAAATGATGGGACGATAAATAAAAGAAAGGACGGCCTAATCGCAGGTTTTCCGTCAGGTTTTTCTGCTGTGGAGGAGGGTAAATGATAATTTCTGTGATCGATGCCGATCCGCCGGGAGATTAATTCATGGCTGGGCGGGCTTAGCTTGGGAATTTAATGATTAATTGCATAACTCAATTGCAATTTCAATAAGCACGATTTTCAAACCTCATAAGCTGTTTCTCCCCCCTTCCAGTTATCAAATGAAGCTCATGTACTGTCTGCGTAGCGGTCTGGTGTGGTTTTGTCTGGAGAAGTCCGCTGGGTGGCCGGTCATTATGGTGAAACAGTGCTTAAAATGCATAAAACTCCACCTTATATTGTGCACACGCCGTCCCTCCGAGGACTCTGACCGGAGAGGAGCCGCTGAACACTTGGTTCCGCTGCCCACTTGGTTCCGCTGCTCACTTTTGAAACTTTGTTGTGAGATTTAGACGCTTTTTTCTTCCCTAAACCACGAGCGGAAATGGTATTTTTCATAAGGCGGCGCTCACTGGAGTCTTTTGGACGACACGTCGCAGCTAAGGAAGATAAATAGAGCTAAAGGTAAATCTGTCCACGTGCAAGTTGAATTTTATTGAATCTCTGGAACATTGTGGGTTAATGTCAATGAAAAACAGTCATTTAATGTCAGTGAGAGTTCAAGACAATCAAAACAAATGTTACATGGCAATTTAACCGACAAAACGAAACGCGCTCACTGACGCAGACGCTTACACACAGACAAAATGATTCTTGTTTTTTATTTTGTTTACTGTGCTTGCCATTTTTAATATACATTTAATCCCAAACATTGTCCCCCAGACCCCGATTTTCTTTTTGCAACATTTTTCTTGCTTGAACCCATGAATTCTTTATATACTCTCCACACACCCTCAGACGCAGTGATGCACGCATGCACTCACTCACACACACACATACACACACACACACACACACACACACACACACACACGCGCGCGCACACACACACACACACACACAACGGGAGGTACCTCGCAGACTGACCACGCCCTTGTTCGTCTGCACGAGTGTCCTGAAGACGTTGCTTAAAGACTGACCTGCTTTCCCACAAAAAAAGAAAGTGTGCGATTTGAAGAGAGAGTTAAAGTGTGATGCAGGAAGAAGAGGGAGAAATAGTGGAGCTCTTTGCACCGCTCCAAAAATAGTGTTGTTAGGTGCTGGGTGCGTTCGTCTCCATGGCGACAGCAGCATAGTCCTCTTCCAGCTATTGGTGTCTTGTGATGGTAGGAGAAGACCTATGCTGATCTATGCTCTTATAGACACGCACGCACGCACACACGCACGCACACACACACACACACACACACACACACACACACACACACACACACACACACACACACACACACACACACACACACACACACACACACACACACACACACACAGTTGCACTTTGACTATGGTCACAAAGAAGGTCTTGAGATGGAACAGTGAAGGGCAAGCGTTCAAAATCTGAAATCCATTTATATTTTTCCATTTTTTCCATATCCCTGGGCACTGTTGACCAGTGAGAAATACATTTCATATCATGACCAAAAGCAGGGGACTGAAAATACCGTTCTCCTGAAAAAAGAACATTAGTTTAGCAAGGCCGCGAGCCAGTCATACAGAAAACATATAGAATACAATTCTACTCATAACAGCAATGTATTCAGTGAAATACAGAAATGTGGCTGCTTTCTTTAAATCTCCATACAAACTGTTTTTCCAACATTGTTATGGATATTCAACAACACTAAACATTATTTAATTCAATTGAGATTTAACTGATGAATAATGGTTTGACTCATTTTTCATTAAAACTTTATTCACTGTAAATTTTTTTTTAAAAGTCTTGTTTTCTGATGAGTGAGAAGTTTTAGTGTTTTCTCATTCTTTCAACTTTTTTCGGGGCAAAGCTAAAAAAGTAATTTCCTATACAGTACACAGTAAAGCTAGTAGGTGCCATTTTGTTAAGAGAAAACCCCAATGACAACATCTTTACAACCGAAAAAAAGTCACAATTTTAATTACACTTCTAGTTTCATTTCATTCGATTATAGTACGTATGGTGTAAACAATTTCTATTGTAATAAAATATGTTTCATGATTCCATTACTCCTTAAAAACAATGAAAAACAAACCGAATAAAGATTTTAAATTCTATGATTCTAAGTAGTGATCCACCTTCAGATTGAATCAGGCAGGACTCCTTGGTTACCAGCACTGGAACACAGAGAGACAGGCATGTAGCAATCATTAAAGCTATTCCCCCAACCCCACCCACCACCACCCACCGCCCAACGCCCCACCTCCACCCTGCCACCCCCCTGCCACGACTTCTCCCCCCGGTGGCAAGGGGGTCTGTGCGGGGTTGGCGCCCCCGTCCTCGTCCTCTCAGGTGTCTCTCACAGACAGGAAGTAATTGAGTTGCCCTTCTTGAAAATCCCCATCAGCGCGTGACAGGTAATCCTTCTGAAATGAAGTGCACTGCAGCTGCGGACGTGCTCGCCGGGTCGCGGGGCTAGTCCGTATACACCCGCAGAGAGAGAGAGAGGGAGGAAGAGAGAGAGAGAGAGAGAGAGAGAGAGAGAGAGAGAGAGAGAGATAGAGAGAGATTGAAGTTGTGCCTCAAGTGGTTTACGTGAGATTGGGGAGGAAATATCCAGCACATGCAGGGGCAGGTGGATATTTTTATTTTTATATCAAATAAATCATTATGACATCTGATGCTGTCTCTATTTCTCTATCGTTTTTTGAATTTTGAGTCAAGTGTACCTCTGTCACAATAGTCTGAGGATCCTTATCCAGTGTGGTACTCGCGGTGGTAGAAGAAGTACTCAGACTTATTTCAATTAAAGTACAAATTACCCAGACCCCAAATTACTCTGGTAAAAGTGAAAATACCATATTGATGATTCTTCTTAAGTAAAAGTATATAAGTACTTGCTCTTAAATTTACTTAAAGTATTGAAAGTAAAAGTACTTGGTGGCACGGTGGCGCAGTGCATTGCACTGCTGCCTCACAGCATGAAGGTCCTGGGTTCGATTCCCGCCTGGGGCGCTGTTGGCACCGTGCTCCGGCGGGTTATCTTCCAAAAACAGGAGCCTTTCTGTGTGGAGTTTGCATGTTCTCCCCGTGTTCACATGGGGTTTCCTCCACCTCACGTCAGTAAGGACCCCCACCAAAAACATGCACCCATCATCGTCTGACCAGCGATGGACACTTATCACCTGGTCCCCGGGCGCATCCACGTATGCTGCCCACTGCTCCTGGCTGTGCCCCCGGAGGAAGGACAAGCCAGGATGGGTCAAAAGCAGAGGAGCCATTTCACCGGCCACCATCAAGCATGTGCATGTGTGTGTGTGTGCAAGCATGTGTTGTGGAGTGTCGTGTGACGATTAAAAGACTGTTTCTTCTCTGTTTTCTGTTTTACTTGTCCATGACTAGTACCAGCTAGTATAGTATCTAGTAGTCTCTGATCTATAACAGTCTATAATGATGATTAGATGTAGTGTAGTTTATGTCGCCGAGTACAAAGGTCAAAATGCTCTGCAAACAAAATGTACCTAAGTTAGTACAGATACTTGGAAAGATTTAGTTAAGTACAGTAACAAAGTACTTCTACTATTTTTACCTTCCACCCCTGGGTCTTAGACCGTCGCCAGGCAGTAGTAAATAACAGCCTGTCAGTAAATAAACATCTGCGTGGCAACGACAGTTTGGTGCTTAACAGTGTCTCTAATGCAGTGTTGAGCGTTGTGAACAGTCGGCCCTGTCCCGAGCCGGTAGAAACCAACATCTGTGCACGAGGCCCCCGGGGGGCCCCTGGGAGGGAGATCAGTTCAGGTCTGCTGGGCTTCTGTCGGGAGACTGACGCGCTGTTGCGCCGCAACTGAGGACATGCCGGCCGCAGCCGCCCAGCGAGGCAAACGGAATGTGCGTCCCCTCTCCGCTGTCGTCGTAAGCGCGGCACGCGGGAGCCGTCCAGCCGCCTTTGTCACGCGCCTGTCCGAACGCCCGCCCGCTGAGAGGGAGGGAAACGAGCGGGACGAGTGGAGCGCGAGGCACGAGACGGCAAAATCTCCGGCGTAGCCGTTCCGCACTTCTGCCGGTCCACCCCCCCCCCCCCCCCCGGCTCACCTTGATTACCTCCTTGGCAGATAGTTGTTTGTTTCAGTGCAAGGATTTGTGTGTGTGTGTGTGAGTGCCCGTGTGTGCGTGTGCCTGCGCGCGGCATCTGGCCACGCGCAGGCATTCGTGTTTGTTCTGTGCATCAGCGTGCTGCATCAGCAATCAAGTTAAGTGCACTTTTTTCCACGGTTGCATTTTAAAGTGTTTTATAACTGATTTTATATTCGTGGTTATAGGGGGGGGGGACCTAAATACCATGCAACGTATCGAGAACGTTTACCAATGGTAAAGAGTGGAGCATTAGTTACTTGAGTTCTAAGTATGTTATGTCCAAAAATATGGTTAATGAGATTGCAATCAGTCCAACTGTGTGTGTGTGTGTGTGTGTGTGTGTGTGTGTGTGTGTGTGCGTGTACCTGTGCCTGCGCCTGTGCGTGCGTGCGTGTGTGAACATGAGAGCTTGTGGTTAAATCCATCGCTGCCACCGGATGATGTGATGAATGATGCACCGGCTCAGACCCTAAACACTAACATGCCGCTTTAATGGGACAAAATGTACGAGTCGTGTCTGCGTGTTCGATTTTTATGAAAACCATTAACGGATAAATCAGCCAGATCGACAGGACATGGCGTCTGAGGTTGGGACACTGGGTAGGGATGGTGTTTGAATCTCAAAACGGTGAATTCCTCTTTGTAATAAGGGTCATTTTAGCTTGATACTCACCAAAAAAAAAAATCTGTCTAACCTTAAAAATAAAAATAAATAAAGGTTTAAACATCTATTGTCGTGTCATTTTAAAAACGCAGTGTTCTTTGCGTATTGTAAAAAAAGAAAGTATTTTATTATAGACTTATTTGATGTTGTCCTATTTCCTTTAAGCCTCAAATAGGCTATTTCCTATAGGAAATAGGAAATACAGTATGTCTACATTTATTATACACATATTTAGATCTGTCGATGGGGAAATCATTCATCTGCAAAATCAAAACAATGTTTGTATTGATTGCGTGATTGATTGACCGTATTGATGTTTTTACAGTGTTTTAAGACATAATCATGATAAATAGAAGTCTTATTTATTTATTTTTTTAGTTTGCCGGTTGTTTGCCTATGGGGAAAAGTTCCGCTGCAGCATATCATACATAACATACGGATTTTAGGATTTTAGGAAGGTATTATTAGGAAGGTATTGCGAGCACGTGGCCTCGTGACGCATCACGTCCGGCTTAATGGAGACAGGTACTTCATGCAGCGCGTGTTAATCGCTGAGCCCGTGCCCATTTCTGTATTAAGAATCTGAATTCTACAGTAGAATTCTATCCCTTTGGCCAACTAAGACTGACTCCTCCATCCTGGCAGCGATGGAGGAGACTTTTAAAGTTACGTAACCGCTTGAAAGTGAGTGGAGCTACATATTAGGAAAGTGTCGGCTCACAACGTTTTTAATGCTCCTTTCCAAAACTCAGATGTCTCTCTCGCTGTCTCTCCGTCTGTCTGTTTCTCTGTTTCTCTCGCTCCGTCACTCGGTCTCGCTCTCTCTCTCTCTCTCCCTCTCTCTCACTCTCGACAGAGACAGTCTGTTTTATCTTGTGCGGTGACAATGGGATGAGGGTGTGGGTGGATTTGACATTCGGGGCGTCTCTGTTTACGTCGCCAGGCGCCAAACAACAACTCCAGCTCGAGTCGTCTGAGATCGTGAGACAGAGCAGAGGTTTTTTTTTTTGTTGTTGTTTTTTTTTTTTTACTGATAAATAGTCTCTATACTCAAAGACTAACTCTGTCTCGCTCTGCCTTGACCAAAATCGCGTCACTTTGGTTTGACTTTTCCCGAGCGGATTCATTTTTATTTCCGTTTCGCCCGCAAATAATCGTTCCTTTCTCTCTCCACAGCCATGTTCAACCTCATTCCAGTGGGGCTGCGAGTGGTTGCCATCCAGGGCGTGCAGACCAAACTCTATCTGGCCATGAACAGCGAGGGCTACCTGTACACATCAGTAAGTCCATTCTGTGCGTGTGCGTGTCTGTGTTTGGGATGGGCGGGTGGTGGTGGTGGTGGGGTGGTGGTGGTCGGGACCTCCGCCAACCACCCTCTTCCTCCCTACCTGCGGTTGACCTTCCGCTCCAGCTGTATCCAGCCCAAACGCTGCTTCTTTGGCAGACGACTGGGTTACTATGGCGACAGGAGCGCCGGGACGGAGAAGATACAGTATGTGGGCTGAACG
>NC_137199.1:24521738-24581738 GCF_960531495.2 Zeus faber
ACACGTGGGTATGGAGTGAAACCGGGCGTAATGGGGGCACTTCCTCCGTGACTCTCTCCCCGATCAACCCCCTCTCCATGCGTTATGCGCAAAAAATAATCCTAACGAGTCTATGAGTCATGCCCCGTTCCTCCGTGCCCCGCCCCCACTCTGTTTTTAGGTGTTTTATTTGGAGGAACGGGGCACGGCGCTCGGTGTTGCCTCTCTCTGTTTTTATCTTGTTATTGTAAAGCACATTCTGACAAAAAAAATCAAAAAAACAACCCAAAATAATCCCAGTCAACTGACGGGTCTCCGACTGATGATTCATCTCGTCGACTTTCAGGGGGCAGCCCTGTTATTTTTTATTTATGTCTCCTAATTGAATGGAACAAAAAAAGCCCCACGTCGCGTCACGCGGAGCAGCTTAATTCTCCACCCCCGTGCGCATACATTCCGTGATTTACAAATGAACCGCCGCGCGGCGCGAGACAGCCTCTTGCATGTTTCGCTGTGAGCTTCCGCAGCAGTGACATCAACTGTTGGAATGAGGTTGAGGAGATGGCGCGCAAACCTGTGATGCCTCGGACGTTGGTACTCGTTGCCGGTGTCGTCATCTAAAATGGCAGACACATCTCGAGGCTCCACCTCTGAGCGACCTTCATCTCCCGATGCGTCATCAAGGATGGGGTCGCCCTCCTCCTGTACTTCAGCGACTTCTTGCTCTTTCTCATCCCCGTGCGCTCGAAAGGCCTTCGGGGAAGTTTGAGCCACTGTCCGTTGTTGGGATGCAAATTTAAAGGAATTTCCTTAACCGATATTTGCCGACCTTAACAAAAAATCTTCGATTCATTGAAAACATAAAAGCTAATGAGGTCCGCAGGGGGTGGTGCCGCGGCAGGTGGGGACCTACGCAGCGTCCCGCACCTCCGAGGTTTTTTACGCCCAGCCCTGTTTGTTGTTTGCCGTTCTTCTGGAAGCCTCCGTCTACGTCTACCACTACTTCCCGGGTGTTCCTATCGACTGCCCCCTGTCGTTTCGGTACTTCCTGGCTGGGTGTCTTTATTTTCATCTTTTATTTCCGAAAAGCCCTGCACCCGGCAAACACAACCGTTGATACAGTTACAACAAGACCGCAGATAGGTCTATTTTTATTTATTAATTTTTTTTAACTGAAGGCGCTACGCGCGGCTTTTCCATAGAAACATGAGATAAAACGACGTCGAAATATTTCAGTGAAGAGTGCAATCAATCAAGGTGTCCAGTGGGGAAAATAACCCCCCGGGATGGCCGCGTCCCTCTTTATCACGACCTCCTCTTGAAAGATTCTTTTGAACGTTTCTTTCGTAGGAATGAAGGGAACCCAGTCTCGCCGGGCGATAAGCCATTCGTTTTTTGTCATCTTGTACAGTTTCATGTTGCGTGGTTTGATTAGGTTGCCGTCTCCTGCCGCTGTAAAATGTTTCCCCCTCCTTGTAAGAGACGGCCTCAGCTCCGCCCTCGTCGGGAGGTGCCCTGGCGGAAAAGGAGCGCACCCACTGTCACGGCAGGTTCACGCAAAGCGAAGGCACACACGCACTGGTCTGACTGTGAGCTTTTATTTCGAAAGTTATTTTACTATTATTATTTATGTGTGAAAAATACTGTTTATACCTGTTCTACACATACATAACTAACTATAGAACTGGTTGTATTAATGTTTTGTTGTGAAACATTTTTTAAATATTATATAAAATTAATAAATAAATATTAACGAAAATTAAGATGTGAATTACCTACTATGCTGGACACCTCCCCTCCAATCAGATGAACTTATGTAAATTATAACAACCCACCAGTCATACACACCCGAGCATTACACTACTTATTTATGACAGACGAGAAAAAATATTTTCTTAAGTATTAAGATACCGGAACCGTACCGTTACCATGGCCCCAAGATCATGACAGGGTGACAGAATGTGGGACAGCGGGGGAAAATGCATTCGTGATCTTCGTCAGAAGAGGAGGATTTTTGCTCTCTGTTGGACTATATTAAGTCTGTTTACCTCGTCAGTTTGTTGGGGTGAACCCTCTGTTGACAGAAAAGGTATCAATGTGGCTACAGGGGATTTATCCATTAAAGTAGACTCATCATCACAACAAAAAGGAGCCTGCTCATATTCGGAACGGAACTTTCTATGTGGGAAGCAATGATTTGTGGAACCATTATTGTGCCTTATGATGCTCTTCTAATGCACTATCAACACTGGTATAACAGGGCTCCACAGTGATTCCATTAAGGAGCCTTTTCCTACTCTTTTTGGGGATATTGCTTCTAAAATGTATATCTAGGAGCAGTCGTAGTTGCAAATATGCCCTCTTTTTTATAATCATTGTAGGTTATATCACATTAATTTCTAAACTGTTCACCTGGAGGCAGAGAACTAGTGTGTGTGTGTGTGTGTGTGTGTGTGTGTGTGTGTGTGTGTGTGTGTGTGTGTGTGTGTGTGTGTGTGTGTGTGTGTGTGCGTGCGTGTGTGTGTGTGTGCGTGTGTGTGCGTGTGTGTGCGTGTGTTTTCTGTTTAACTTTTTACAGTGAGTCGGCCTGGATGTATTTGAATGTATGTTCTCCATCTGTAAAATATCTGTATTTATTACCAAAGCATATTTATCAGTAACACAATTAACATTAAGATGGAACGAGGATGGTATGAGAACGTCCTAAAAATTCCCGAATCTGGGCTCTGCTATTACATGCAGGGACGTTTGGGGCGGATCAAGGGACTCTCTCCGACCGTGTCAGACCAGACGTCCCCGAAAATCACGGATTCTTTCTTTAATTGCTCTCCTTTTCTTCATCATTAGGTTTGAGTAGTATGGCCGTCTAATTTTAACATGCGCGCAGACATAAAAATAAATAAATAAATAATGATGAGAATCTGTCAATGTGGTGGTCATCAGTCTCCGAACACAAACAGGAACAAATATAGGCCGAGGGGCCACTCAAGCGCTACCAACTGATTGACATCACAGGCACGACACTGTTTGGACCTCTGAGATGCGAGGTCCGGCAAATACTGCTTTTCACCATGGGTGTCGCCAAAAACAAAAAAACTGATTTATTTAGTTAGATTGCCACGCTAACTAAATAAATAGGCAACTGATAATCATACCTAGGCCTGTAACAGGATCCTCTGGGAGTCTTTTTTACAGACTTTACAGACTAGGGTCCTGTGACAGCGCTCACGCCCACCGCCACATGTTTTCTCAAGTTCGAAGTTGAGTTCCTGTCGGCTGAAATGTCCACATTTTTGGGCAGACAAAGAAAGCTGCGCATGATGAAACTATTGTTTCTGGTAGTCTGTAAGGAAAGCATAGTTTGAACGTGAGGCCAGGGGTGTTCTTCCTCCTCGGACCGATCACCCGCCGTTGTTTCAGCCATGTTGTCGTCCACGGTCCACTCATCCTTCTGCGTGTGCCGTGGCTGTTCGTTTGATTGGTGAAACGGAGTGAATATAACGGTCTAAGAGTAACATTTTCTCTTCACAAATACACTTGAGTAAAAGTGAATAGTATGTTTCTTACAAGTACAATTTATTCTAAAAGTTACCTAAGTAAACGGAACGGGGTAGATATAACACGTTACTACCCACCTCTGGCTTTAAACACGCTTCAACATTTGACCCAAGGTGAAGGCCGGGTACAAGTATGTAAAAAAAAAAAAAAAAGACATTCGATTAGAATAGCAGAATAAATGCCGGCTGGAGCCTCAAGGTCGTGCGGGCGTCTTTCATATGGAGATGAAGGCGAAGGCTTGGGGCTCCTCGCAGTCTTAGTCAGGAGGGAAACGTTTCAAAGCATTAAATAGTATAATCTCCCCGGCCTCTCTTTATTACCACCTAGACGGAAGGACTGTGGAAGTTCAGGAACAGGAAGGCAGCACTTCAACAGGAGATTCAGCCTAATTTATGCTAATTTCACATAACACTGAAAACGGTTTTCATTGTATTGCCATTGTACCCTTTTTTTTATTGTCATAATGTGTCAACTTGGCACATATTTACACACCTACAGTAGCTGCCCTGGAATTCTGTAAATTCCCCCTTTTTTTCCAGGTCTACCTTGTACGGGTACTGAAGGGTTAGGGTTGTGCTTGGAATTGCCCTGGCATTAACAGTCCCTTCACTTTAATCTTACATTTCAATCACATGCCTTGTTTGAAAAATTAATACATTTAGATCTCAATGTTTAAGCCAGTGGCGTAGGCAGAGATTGTATTTAGGGTGGGTTAGTACAAAATTGGATGGGCCATCTTTTCCCAGAAAAAAAGGACTTACTTAACTTACTTAAACGTAGAAGTGGAAAAAAGATCAAACACGGACAAACTGAAAAAAACGACAACATTCTGCTTCAAAATGGAAATAACAGCAAAAGACTGGCTATACACCACAACAATGGTCAACCAGCAGAGCTCAGTCTATAAAGGTTGTAACAGTATAGAGTGGGGACTGGGGGCTCAGGGAGACTGGGGGTTCAGGGGGGGCTGGGGGTTCGGTGGGGACTGGGGGTTTAGTGGGGACTGGGGGCTCAGGGGGGACTGGGGGTTCAATGGGGACTGGGGGTTCAGGGGGCGCTGGGGGTTCAATGGGGACTGGGCTCAGGGAGGTCTGCCCTGCTGACATTCCCCTCTGGGCAGGTTCTGATCAAATGACCCTTCACACCCAAAGCATTTAATCGTGTCAGATGTGGCATAAACAGTTTAATCCATCTCCCTGATGCTTTATTTCAGTGTTATTTTCGGTTCCATTGCGTTGTTTTTAAAAATCATAAAGACTTGAATTCACCACGAAAAAACACGTTTAAGCTGAGGAGCTTTCCAACCGAAAGGAAATCAATTAAATGGGGGAAACAATCCGCCCAAACCCAGCCCGCTCCTTTCCTAACATCTCATTAGTGATGTATGGACAGGGGAACACACATTGGAAACAGTAACTCTTTTGGGAGGGCTCGTCAGAGGGAGAACGGGGACGAAAGTGACACGGATGACGACTCCGCTTTCCACCAAACTGTTCACTTTATACACACTGTCCAGAAAAATCACCACCGGCACGGCTCATTCTGGAAACAAACCTTACAGAGGAGTAGCCCCCCCACCCCGCTGCCAGACCGCACTCCTCCACTGAGCAGCTGATCGGCGCGGTGCGCTTCACCGCACGCCAGCGAGTGAGCTCTGTCCCCCGGCACCAGCTGCCGACACGTTCCCGCAGAGGCGGAGACTTCCTACAACTTGTTTTCAACGGTTCCGTATTAATCAGAAGACAAATTAAACACACACGACAGGTCAACAATAAATCAAGTTGATATTTTCTTACATCATTTTTTTAACATTTTTTGGAAGAAAGGGAATTTTGATCATACCTGGCTGGGTGGGCCAGTGAGTAACATGGGGGGGCCAGTTAATAATGTGGTTGAGCCAGTGAGTAACGTGGGGGGGCCAATGCCATCCAGGCCCATTACTGCCTACGCCGCTGGTTGAAGCGTGCAGCGTGAAGCAGTCATTTAGACAAAACAAAAACAAAATGCCGTTTGGACTTTATCTAGATGCTTTAAATCTACCGTCCCTTCAAAGGACGGATCTTTTTGTACCTCCTCACATCGGATAAAAACCGTCGAGAGGTTGTTTTTGCAGCTTTGTAGTTCTTCTAAGTTGAAGGTTGAATTGAAATGGATGTTTTTCGGCTGGCTTCTTCGCCTGGATGACTGCTGTGTCTGTGTGTCTGTGTGTGTGTGTGTATGTGTGTGTGTGTGTGTGTGCGTGTGTGTGTGTGTGTGTGCGTGTGTGTGTGTGTGTGTGTGTGTGTGAATCACACACCGGAAGCGGCCAATGGCGTCGCAGGGAGATTCCTAATCAATGCCGGAGACGCAAAAGATGACCACTCCAGCCAGAGAGATACCGCTGTCTCTGCACGTGTACATCTCTGTTTCTGTGTGTGTGTGTGTGTGTGTGTGTGTGTGTGTGTGTGTGTGTGTGTGTGTGTGTGTGTGTGTGTGTGTGTGTGTGTGTGTGTGTGTGTGTGTGTGTGTGTGTGTGTGTGTTCCTTGCTACAATGCATATATATCCAGCTTATTTTACATTGAGATCAAACCCTGCTTTCAGACAATTAGTGCATTTTAATTATTGAAAATTATGCATTTACTGTATGTTGTGTGATCTCCGGTGTTTTTTTATCTGTTTTTGCTCGTCTTGTAGAGAGCCGTCACTGGGTTGTGTATGAAAAAGAAAGGAAGAAAAGAGGGAGAGAGAAAGCAAGCAGGAAATGAGGAGTAAATGGAGGAGTGTGTGTGTGTGTGTGTGTGTGTGTGTGTGTGTGTGTGTGTGTGTGTGTGTGTGTGTGTGTGTGTGTGTGTGTGTGTGTGTGTGTGTGTGTGTGTGTGTGTCTTTGTGTCTGTGTGTGTGTGTGTGTGTGTGTGTGTGTGTGTGTGTGTGTGTGTGTGTGTGTGTGTGTGTGTGTGTGTGTGTGTGCGTGTGTGTGTGTGTGTGTGTGTGTGTGCGCCAGTGGGTGAGGCAAAAAAAACGCACTGGTGAAAATATATTCATCCATCAGTGTGACAGCCTGTGGGAGGGGGGAGAGTCAATTAAAAATCTATCTTACTTACTTTCTTTTCCCTCCACCTCCACTTCCAGACACTGGTAATAAAACATGGATACAAACATGCAATTTAACTGCTACCTAAGTTTGTTTTTGATAAATCATCAACATAAGCGTACGTTTATCACAATAGCACACAATGCAAAACACTGCAAAGATATTTATATTTTGTGAAATACAACCATAATATAATGAATGCAAAAGTTAGTTCATGAGTTAGTTCCATGCGTGGGGATACAGAGTGTAACAGTGCTGGGAAGCTTTATTAGACGATGAAATACTTGAATAAGTACTTGATACTTAAAAAAAAAAAAAAAAGGTCTTGTTTTTCAGATAAAAATAACATCCTGCTCTAAGGATCAGCGACGGCTTTGATTCGCTGCACGTAACGGCGCTCGCTCTCGTGTGATATCGCTTCGAGTTTCCGTGATTTGGTTTCAGATGTGAGGATATTTTTTAAATGGAATATATACACCCTGAACTAAATCATCTCCATAAATTTCAGGAGTTGCCTTTGAAGTGGAGTCATTAATTTAGCGGGCGGGTCATTGGGATTAGAGTGAGTCACGGAGGCTCCAGCCGGCGCCGGTCCAGAGCCATTGTGTGTGTGTGTGTGTGTGTGTGTGTGTGTGTGTGTGTGTGTGTGTGTGTGTGTGTGTGTGTGTGTGTGTGTGTGTGTGTGTGTGTGTGTGTGTGTGTGTGTGTGTGTGTGTATGTGTGTATCTGTTTTGTGAGGCTGATTCAGAGGGTAATACTCTATTCATATGTGTTTACATTTGAGAGATACAGACAGTGTAAAAATGAGTGTGTACCATTGTGCATGCACAGTGTGTGTGTGTGTGTGTGTGTGTGTGTGTGTGTGTGTGTGTGTGTGTGTGTGATTGTGTGTGTGTGTGTGTGTGTGTGTGTGTGTGTGTGTGTGTGTGTGTGTGTGTGTGTGTGTGTGTGTGTATAAGCCTGTTGTTGGTAGTTGGCACATGTCCATGCATTTCCAACCACTTAGCACTTAGCTCAATTCCTTTGGTAAATAACCAGTGCTGTAGAGTCGCCCTCCATTGAGCTGTGTCATTAACTAGCCCCGGTGTGTGTGTGTGTGTGTGTGTGTGTGTGTGTGTGTGTGTGTATGTGTGTGTGTGTGTGTGTGTGTGTGCACGTGCGCGCATGCCTGCGTGTCTTTTCACGTTGGTCTTTGTCTTTCCGCAAAGACGCACGCTTGGCAGCGCCGGCGCGTGTCCTCCCCTTGCGTGCGTCAGGAGACGTGTGTGCGACGGCGTCTTTTCCGCCCGCCGGCTTTAAGCCTTTCCCCAAATTTATTCCAAAGCAAACGAACGCCGTAAGAGCGGCGCTTCATCTTTATCTGCGGCCGAAGTGTGTTTTTCTAATCCGCCCCCCATTGTGCTGAAGAGACTGCGACGTCGAAAGTGGGGTTTTTTTGGCCTCGTGCTTGCCTCTGTGAAGCGTCCATCGCCCCTGATTCTGTCGCCGTAATTTGTGTCATTTGCTTTTTAGACGTAGGTGCTGGATTGGTGCACGGACCTTGCGTGGCATTGATTTTGAGCTCATTCCACCAAGGTGTACAGCCAATATCTTTACAAAGGAGATGGTGTCCATTATGCCAGATTTATTTTTTCCTCCTCCGGCAGATGTTAAGTGCTTTTATGAATCTGCCACCGGGTTTACACCAGCACATGCACCAGAGAAAGGCGACTCAAACTAAACTTTTTTTATTTTTTTTATCCTAAAAATAGTTTTCTATAAAAGAAGAATAGTGTTGTGAGGGCCGTGGTCCCTCACAACATCTCCGCTTTCGTCCAGATTCCGCGACGCCCTTAGGTTTATAGGATGAAGGCTAGAATGAGATGGAGTGAAAGTCTGTGTGGCTTACAGTATTCCTCATCCTGGGACCCCAACGGTGCTGCAAGATAACAAAACTCCCCAATTGAAAACCGCCATGTTGTAAGATCTTTCGTGGAATGAAAAATGATGGCGGGAGAAGCCGGAAATAAGACCCATGCTGCTCAGCGAAGGACGCGACAAACGAGGCTGGTGAGAGAAAGTGAAAGTACACAAGATACAGCATCAAAGGTTGCCTAGTTTCTCATTTCTTTTTCAGCGAGAGGGGTTCCCCTGGCCATGTGGGACTATATATATATATATATACCGTGTATGTGTATATACCATGGATATATTCATATATACAGTATATATAGTGTGTGTATATATATATACATATATATATATAAAATGTGTTTATATATACTGTATAAATATACTGTGTATATACACATATATACTGTATATATAAATATATACTGTGCACATGTATTTACCATGTATATATTCATATATACAGTATATATGTATATATACACAGTCTATATGTGTGTGTGTGTGTGTGTGTATGTGTGTGTGTGTGTGTGTGTGTGTGTGTGTGTGTGTGTGTGTGTGTGTGTTCCTGCATAGACAGGGGAAACCCCAGAGATGACATGGGAGGGGGAGGAGGGGGATCATAGCAGGATATCCCCACGCCACGCCCATAAAACCTTGCAAAATGCGTCACGCAGCTCCCAGCAACGCGACTGCAGCAGACAATCCCTGCTAAACTAAAGCACCGGTAGAGGGGAGTGGTGTGTGTGTACCTGTGTGTGTATGTGTGTGTGTGCGTGTGTGCGTGTGTGTGTGTGTGTGTGTGTGTGTGTGTGTGTGTGTGTGCGTGTTCGCTTCAGTGGCCACACACACACACACACACACACACACACACACACACAGACACGCACGTGCATTGTATGCACCGCACAGCACTACATTTGCATTTGTTTTCCCTATCTTTCCACACTTTTCCACATACATAATAGAGGCTGATATATTATTTTGGACACAATGAGACCACCTCGGACTTTCATCTTGTTCTCTTCCCTAATTGGCTGTGCATGTCGGCTGGCTGTTGTTGCACCGTAGTGCTGCAGAGTATTTAAAATAAAACGATGCATTATAACAATGAAAATCCCGGACGCAGTGCGAGCGATGGCGACCAGCTGTGCACCATGTGGACAGGGACTTGTCGTAGATGCTTTTTTTCAGGAAAAGCCCATGTGGTAATGGGATCATTTAAAGTCCATTTAGCCAAAGCCCTCGGCCATAGACTGGGGTAAGCGCGGGGGAGGGAGACCATTCACATGCAGATAGCTTCGTTTTTTTTCGTTTTTTTTTGTACTTCTAAAATCATTTTCCTCGGCTGGGTTTGCCGCTGTGGTTTGTTTTTTTTTCTATTTTTTTTTTTTTGGTTATTTTGTGGTAGTTTGACTGTGGAACTGAAGAAGATGCTGAGATGCTGGACGGCAGTCAAGGGGATCTGAATGCGTCTGTCTACCGCAATCCGGTTTTAATAGAACTGGGATTCCCCTGCCGTTCTGGCCCCTCTTCGTGTCAGTCTGAGAGCATCTGTTGCCTGTAGAGCGTCCCCGGTACGACGGAGCCGACCGGCGGGCACCCGTCCATCTTGGCTCCCCGGCGCTTCTATCTCCGTCCGCATTTATCGTCTTTGTACTGCACGTCTTTCATCGACAGACTCCTACATCTCTCCGGGGCCCGCCAAATCCACATAAGCTCATTATTAGAGGTAGAACAAAACCCCCGGCTGGAGGGGGCTGCGCGGCCCAATAGCGGGCCACCAACTGCTGCGACTGTTGTGCAAGATGGGTCCGTCCCGGTGGTGACCAGAGGGAGACTCGGAGCAAGATACACCGCCGAGATTAGGAAATTAATTCGGGGGAGACAGAGAGAGAGAGAGAGAGAGAGAGAGAGAGAGAGAGAGAGGGTTTGAGCAAACAAAGAAATCATATTTTCCCAGAGATATGACTTTTTCGATAAAGGTCGAAAAGGGAGGATAGGATATTGCTGAGCTATTGCTTTAATGTAATGACCTTTTTAAATCACCGCCCCTGTCTCCGCCGCCGTCTAGACGCCGGCACTAACCTCGCGCTCAGATGGCACCGGAGAAATTAGGGGAACGGCGGCACACGAGGAGAATAAACTATCGTCGGCGCATCTGGAAACAGCCGAAGATGTTCCTTTTTGT
The DNA here is from genome assembly GCF_960531495.2 of Zeus faber. NCBI lineage: Eukaryota > Metazoa > Chordata > Actinopteri > Zeiformes > Zeidae > Zeus > Zeus faber. Next base: position 24,532,428 of record NC_137199.1, read on the forward strand.
CTCCGACGAATGGGGTGAGGGATAATGGGAGTTGGGCCGTCAACCGGCGGGGATGCAGGCGCAGGAGTTCCCCCCCGAACCATACAAACGCCATGACAAACGCATTACAACATAAAAAAAAAACAGAAGAAAACAAAAAGCTCCAATGAGAAATGAGAACGCGCGTCATAGTGACTCATCCGGGTTCATTCTCCCTGGTCCTACTTAGCTTCCCCGGCAGTGTTTATTTAATTTTTTAATAAATAATTAAATTGTTGAAGTCATCATCATAATTGCAGTTAATTACCGCTCGCCAGATAAAATGACGCCTTTAATCCAATCCCCTCTCAACGTACAGAAGACAGATTTGCGTGCGGGGGGAGGGCGTGTTCAATTGATTTTAATTAGGCTGACCTTCAAACCCTCAGAATTAGCCGATCGACGTTAGGAGGAAAAAAAACTGGTTACCTAAGCGTCGGAGGGCGTGGCCGTAATCTTTTTACAATGGATTGGGCGGTGGGGAGGGACTGTCCCTCCGATCCCCCTCGTGTACCAGCAACAAACCGTATTTTTCCCGGGAATAGTCCCATTAAGAGGAAGCAGCCGCACAAAATCGCGACGGGTTAAAATGCAACCAATGCAACATGACACCCAAAGAAATCCACAATAACACGGACGAACAGCCATCCAAGCACAGTGGCCTCCTCGAGAAAAGAAAAAAAATCTTTATGGAATTGAATTTAAACAAAATACGAAACAAAGATGCTCCGTCAGGGCTTAAGGGATGCGGCTTCAACCACAACGCAGGTGGCTTCAGGTGCGGAGACAGACGGAGGCAAAGCGAGCTGTCAGTACCAGACTTCCCCGGCCGGTGTCGGACCAAGGCAGCCGGTTGCGGGCGTGGCCTGCAAGAGACGCTGGGGGCAGACGGAGGAAACACCAAATAAACCAACACGGGCCGTGTGCTCACGTCTGCCCCCCCAGTGATGAAATCACAGCAAAAAGTGATGCCGATGATTTAGAGCTTTTTGTTCTCGCCTCCGAGACACGCTTTCAAAACTCACAAGACGGGGGATGTTTGTGTTTTCTGAAAAATAAAATGAGGCTCCAGCCGATTGAATGGACTGTCTGAGAAACCCAACGGTGCGCGCCTCCGCTGTACAGTGTCTCCTCCTCGCTGTGTTCTGCAGCTCCCCTGGAGATTTAGCATTTAGACAAATTGACGCCCCCCCCCCGCACACACACACACACACACACACCCCCCACTGTGAGGAAGCACGGTGGCCGAGCAGATGTGAAGTTTCCGGATTTCACGGGTCCCCAGTGGTTCTGGCTGGGGTCGGGTTTTAAGCGCTGGGCTCTGTGCTTGGATCTGCAAAAATAATCTGCTGTTGACAAGGATTTTTGTAGTATGTAGAAGTATTAGAAATTTTGAAATTAGTAGAAATTTCATGATTCTCAATATCCAGTCGGTAATTAATAAATGTATTTTTCTATCTATCTATCTATCTATCTATCTATCTATCTATCTATCTATCTATCTATCTATCTATCTATCTATCTATCTATCTATCTATCTATCTATCTATCTATCTATCTATCTATCTATCTATCTATCTATCTATCTATCTATCTATCTATCTCTCTATCTATCTATCTATCTATTTATTTATTTATTTGTAAGCTTGATTTGACCAAATTAAGTCCCATAGAGATTCAACAGAGGCCATTTCAAAAGAGGGAGATTCAACATCTCCCTCTTTTCCCTTTTTTTTTTTTTTTTACATGATACCCTGTAAAAAGTACTTGAATATCATTACACATTCAAATAAAACGCAGCCTTCAAGTATTTTATAGTGAGCGATGCTGTGCTTGCATTAAAGTAAGGAATACGTTAGGCAACTATTTACAGCTACGGTAGCTTATAAAACGCAGATATAATGAGCATATGCTTCCACTGGTGAATACATCATTATTCAGGTAAGCTTGTGTTTGCATTCATTAAATACAAATACGCAGCTCTGAATGGTACAAGTGGAACCAGTGATGAAAGTTTCCTGACTCTGTTGGCATTCGTTAGTGGGAAATGCATTCAATATGTTCATATGATATTAATATTCAATATGCAAACTTACTATTTCTTGGAGGATGGTAAGGACTGTATCCTACAATGAGCTTTGGTTAACTGAGACAAGGAAGGTAATTATCACTTACTGTACCTCCTATTGAACACTGGAGGTAATGGTTACATAATGCTCATGTTTATTTTGGGATAAAAAACACTTGTGCAATATATTATTGTGATTGTTAATCATGTTAATATGAATTGAAACTCAGAAAAACTGAAAAATGAGGGCGCTGGTCTTTTAGGTGCTTGGTTAGGTTCGATGTGTTCCTGATTAAGTTTGGAACGCTCAATCGCACCACAGGGGTTTTGGGCATCTACAATCATCCCTAAAACGGCCTCTTCAAAGGCAAAGTCGGAAAGAGAAGAGTAGAGTAGAGAGAGGAGTAGATTGGATTTGTTATCTACTCATGTTTTTGTTTATTTTGGAGGGGGGTGGTGTTGGTCGGTATCCCCGGTTTTTCAGTTGTGCAGTTTTCCTAAAATGTCCTAAATTGCTACCCGGATTTACTGCAAGTATCGGCTCTGGAGGTATCCTTTGTGCTGACTGTATACTTGGTTATTTTGTCTCAGATTTAAACCCTCTGATATCATTCAGAGTAGTCTCAGTTTTCCGGGGATTGAATTGAAAATAATTCCCATCATCTTCGCGTCCGCCCCGCGTCGTCCTATAAACACATCGACGCCGTTGGGGCAGGTTATGAAAAGAGGTGAGGGCATTATTAATGATGGTCCGTCTGCCGGTGACACATTGTTTTTCATGATCTCACGGCGGATCTCTGGCCCTCGGGACGCCTCGTCTGTCTTGTTGCTGACACCCCGGCACCGGGATCCGGGCTCTTTTTCCGCTGAGATCAGGCTGATTCTTGTCTCAGCCAAGACACATCCATCCTGCCGTTCCAAAAACACCTCGGTGTCTATTAGTTAGGTTTAGCCCTTGTGTTAATGTGTGTGTGTGTGTGTGTCTCCAGACAGAATCTATTTCCTTCCCTGTGTAATAAATGAACGAGAAAGCAGCTAAAAAGTAATTAAGACGGATGAAACGGTGGACGGATGCCTGTTCTCCATGCACACCCTGTCCCTCCGCTCTCATGGGGACCTTCCCTTAACTGATTCCATTCTGTGGACTCGCACACTAAAGCAGCTCCACAAATTGGACAATCTCACATGCCAAACTGATTCTGTTGCCCATGCACACAAATATGCACGCACGCGCACACGCACACACACACGCACACACACACACACACACACACACACGCACAGCACACACCTGACTCCTACCTCCAGGGAAATACACGCCAGTCACACCACTATAGCGTAAATGTGCAATTTCTTTAAGCGCTGGGGTCTGAAGCTGACAGATGGAAGAGGAAAAAAAGAGGGAGGGAAGGCGCAGTGCACAGTACAGAAACGGACAATAGAATCATACATCCCTAAATATTCTCCAGGGTCCAGGGTGGCGCCGCATTATCAGTACCAGGACTGCTTCAAACACACGCTCAGAGAAAACGATTTCATGCATCACATACAGCTGCTTAAAGTACCTCCATTACACTTATACCCGCAGAGAGGATAGGGCATAATTAACACAACGATGGTTATGGTGAAACTCTCTGAAAAAAGACACGCCGCAAGCGCAAAACACGGACAAAAACATCATGAATTGCCAAATCCGTAATTGAAGCCGGGTGGCAAAATGGGCATAATACACTTCGTCTTGCACATATGATTTATTAATGGTCCGCTGTATCTAACGACCGCCTCTTATCAATGTCATAGACCTCTACATTTTTAACCATGACAAATGGAATGAATAGATTTAGACTCTCGGGGATGATGCTGGAGTCTAAAATAAGAGGCCTGGGATGGATCCTTAACCGTAACCCTTCTGACACGTGTGGTTTGTGCGGCGTACGTGCAGCGCGCTGTGGTGTTATCAAGGCGCTCTCCTGCGTAACCGGGTGTCGCCAGCGACGTTGGCGGACCCTGCCGATCTGCTGCAGCTAAACATTGAAACACCTGTCCCCCCCCCCCCCCCCCTCTCTCTCTCTCTCCCCGGCCCTCAGGAACACTTTACGCCGGAGTGCAAGTTCAAGGAGTCGGTGTTTGAGAACTACTACGTGACGTACTCTTCCATGATCTACCGCCAGCAGCAGTCGGGCAGGGGCTGGTACCTCGGTCTGAACAAAGAAGGAGAAATCATGAAGGGCAACCACGTCAAGAAGAACAAGCCAGCAGCCCACTTCCTCCCCAAGCCCCTGAAAGGTGAGCCTTTCCCGAATGTTTCCCCCTCGCGGCGCCGTGGGTTAATCACGCGGCTCTGTGGAACGCTGGATTCTGATTGGTGGACGGCCATAATCGGCGGTCGGTTATTACAGAATACCGACCGTCGCCCCAGGCAACCGCTTCTTCTGCCTCCCAACATCCCTCATGTTGTTCTGCATCATTTTTCTTCAAAGGTTCTTAAAACTTCTCGAGGTTCTTAAAACTAGTTATAACATCACTTCAAATTAATATTCTGTCCATAAATATTATTTTATTTAGTATGTAGTCGTGTAATGAGCGGGATAATGTGCAGCCAGCCGGTCATCATCACAAACTAACCCCCTTCAGAGTGATAAAAGACCCCTCTGCTCGGTGTCCGGGAACTGATCACCTTGTCAGGGATTATTTTGCAATATTCACCGGCTGGCCGCACATTATCCTTCCTTCAGCACTCGTATATATTCAAGGAAGAGGTTCTGGGACTCAATTAAATTCCCCCCGGGCTTCAGCCAATTTCACGTCCTGCTATCCCCATCAAAGTTTCTCCAAAATGGACGACGCTTATTCTCCCCAACACGAGGCTCAGAGCGTCAATGGCGGACGTGGCGACTGCTCAAAGGAAAGTTTTTTTAGGGAGAGGATGCCTCTGTTTAGATTTGTTAGAGTTGTTCTCCAAAGGCTCAAAGCCCAGAGGCAGAGCCTGCAGAACTGTTTTTTTATGTCTTGGTGAGTGGGCATTCCAGCTTAGATAATCATGCATCCCTTTTTGAAAAAAAATGTTTTTACCATGTACTGTTTTAACCAGAGCTGGGAAATTTCGATCTATGGGTAATATGTTTGTGCCGTCGAAAAAAAAAAAAAATCTCATACAGTAGGCTCAAAAGTATGTTTTTAATTATTCAGCAAATGTTCCTAAAACGGTCTACCCTAAAAATAGGAGACCATCCAGGAACTCTATTATTTTCCTTTAATGAAAGCTCCAAACTGCCTGTTCCAGTGCTCGGCGTCCAAGAAAGGGTGTCCTCTCTAAAGAAACCTCTCTGGGCGCTCGCCATTCTGCTTCCCCATTTTAAAGGGGCCCCGCACTCATTCAGTGCCTGGAGATACTTTCTCCGCGGGAGCGTGCCCGCGTGTCACGCCCCACTAGAGACGCAATTTCAAAACCAGGCGGAGCCATTGTCCGCGACGGCAAAAGCTGCCGGAGACGATAAATTTCCGCCCCTTTGAATGGCCGGAGCGGCTTTATTTTACTGTAAAAGCCAAAAGAGAGCCCCGCCCGGAGCCGGACCGGCGCCCGACAGGTAGTGGGGAAAACGGAAGGGCAAAAAAAGAATGGAGAGCGAGAGAGAGAGAGAGCGAGAGAGAGAAGGGGTGTTCTTGTGATGAGGAAGGTTGTGGCCCTTTCATCTCCCAACAAGACACGGACTTACCTGTCAACAGAAAGAGAGGGAGAGCGAGAGAGAGAGGGAAAGAGAGAGGGAGAGAGAGAGGGCGACAGAGAGAGAGAGAGAGGAAGAGAGAGAGAGAGAGAGAGGGGCCGAGAGAGGAAGAGAGAGAGGGAGAGAGACAGAGAGAGGGAGGGAGGGGGGTTTGTTTTCACCTCAGCGAGATGAAAGCCGAGCACTGTGAAATTCTGTCCGACCGGGGGAGGAAAAAGCGCAAACAACAAAAAATACTCGAGGAGGAAAAGAAAACGGGGGGCAATTCACGGGACTGTTGAATTGCGGAGTCGTTTGACACGACGGTTTGCGGCTCCTTCCGGGGTCGGACTGTAATGTCCTGGTTTGGGCGACGGCAAAGAAAGAAAAAAAGCGCCGCAGGAAAAAGCCTAGAAAAACATGGTCGATAATACAGTATTGTGCGGTGCAGTTGGACCGTGTAGTCACGTGGTGGAGGCTTAATTTATTCACAGTGGAGCCAAGAGGGAATATTGTACACGGTGCACGATCAGTACGGAGGCTAATCACACAGACCGCTGCAAATAACAAAAAAAATCCTAAAACTTGAAATTAAAGGAGGGACGCTCCTCGGGACAGGCGTCGGCTCAGTGTCGCAGGACCACATATCAGCAGATGTATGCGTTTTATCCGGATTTAACGCCGGCGATCGTCTTCTCGCGGCGCGGCAGTAGAAACGGTGGCCCGGAACCTCGTCTTTGCGCGGCAAAGCCGGTCGAGCTCGTGGTTTATTTTGGAAGCCGGTGTGCTTGCCCTCTGAGATCACTGTAATAGCTTTTCACTCGGACTTAACAGGCGATTGAGCGCACGCACACTTAAGAGCGATAGCCGGAGAGAGACGGCGGCCCGGTCTCGAAGGGGGAGGGAGGGAGAAGAAACCGAGCGAATGTGGAAAGAAGGAATGGCCATGAATGGAGGCGAGTGGGTGAGAATAGTAATTTCTAAAGGGAGGCGCCGCGGGTCCCGGCAGCCATCTGTGAATCGCGTAGAAAAGCCCACGGTGTTTCCGTCAAGGCCACGGGGCGGAAAACATAATAACAAACGTGATTCCAAATTCAAGTCTCTTCTATTTCTCTGAGGTTTTTATGGCCCTTTTTCTTTATTTTCGTATTACGTGCCGCAAGCGTCCCCCCCCCCCCCCCCCCCCCCTTAATATTTGATGCAACAAATATTTCCGGATATAGCCTTACGTTTTATGGCGCCGCGGAGGAAGCGGCGGAGGGAGAAAGAAAGAGGAGGAGAGCGGCGTTTGCTCGCGGAGATGGAGAGGCGGCCTCGTTGCCCGGGCGCCAATTAAGGAATCCCGTCTCCGTCTCTCCAAGCGCTCGGGTCGCCAGGTCTCAACCTACAGCCTCAATATCCTCCCTCCCTCCCTCCCTCCCTCCCTCTCCCTTCCACCCACCCCGCCACACTGAGCCGGGCGATATTGCCGATATCAAAACATCGCAATGTTTTTGACCGTACTGTACCGTGCACGGATATTATGGACAAACAGGCTACAAAGTTGCGTAATTTTACTGTGATGCAACTTTTACGTTTGACTATTGAAAACACAGTCATGCACCTTAATGCAGCAGCAGACTAGACCATAATAGAAAGTGTGAAAAGGCCGCAAAGCTCATTGAGCAGCTCATCGGCACAAGTTTAAACAGATGAGCAGTAGTGACAATAAGCAAAGGCGGGTTGGACGGGAGAAAGACGAAGTGACAAGCAGGAAGACGGTTATCGGATCAAAAAGACAAACTTAAAGGCGGCAACAGGAGCGCGTGAGCCCCCGTTTTAATGTTGAGATATTTGATCATTAATAAGCCGAGACAGTAGTTATCTAGAGAAGGAATGGAAGGTCAGAAGACCGGCATTACGACGGCCAGGCGTCCGGGTATCGATCCGCGGCCGATTCCCTCTTCAAGTTCTCCCGGTGATTGACGTGCGGGCGCGGACGTGATCGGCGGAATGCTGCCGTCGCCAAAAAAAAAAAAAAAACCCACACGAGAATAAGGGAAGCGTCTGCAAACGGGGTTTGCTGTTTCAGCCACACGCTCCCCGAGGAGCGGACATCAAATAGCATTCTAGGCAGAGCGATGTCGACTGCGCCCTGAAACCAAAGGACTGCCAGACCTCAGATTACAGATATTTCTCCTGAAAATTGCCTGCTGAGATGTGAAAAAGCCAGGGCTGCACACGCAGCAGAGCTTAAGTAGCAGCTGCCCCTGAATTTATAATGCCACGCCGCGGCCCGAGCACTCTCCCTCTGGGGACGCCGACGACATCGGTGGTTTGGTCGTCGATAACCGGTGGCACTTAAATTCCACGGTAATCGATTATCCAATTTGGTAGCGCCGTCGGAAGAAAGAAAAAAAATGCAGATCCCATGCGTGGTAATGCCAGCAGTTAACCATCGATTATTCAATTAAAATAGTGTTTGCATTTGCACGAAAGGAGGCTCGGTCGCAACGGGATTTGCAGATTGTTTATTGAGCATCCGTGGTCGTCCCTGGATCATTTGGCTCAAAGGTGAAGTTCTTTCACACACAACTCTCACTGACGGTCTTTCCATGTTTCTTGTATTTGGAGCTACAGCAGTACTAGCTGCCATATATGTTATTACCTTGTGATAGTAATACATTTATTTGTCATGTTATTAGTCACACTGCTCTCCTAGACGCCGCTTCTTGTGGTGGGTTCACTTGGATACTGCCTGTAACTCGGTACTTCCGACACGGAGGAACATCCAGCGCAGTACTTTTCCTCAATTTTGCCGTTGACACAACACCAAAATATTGCTTCTTTTAGAGCCCCACACCTAAAAAGAAAAAAAAAAACACTTCACTGTCACACCAAACCTTCCGTGGCTCTCAGAGAAGCCGCTCCCGCACTTTGAGTCCTTTTCCGACTGCCTTTGCCGTTCCGCGTAGGTCTCCCCGACTCCCGGTCCTGCTGTCCGCCCCGTGTCTAAGCCGTCTTCCCTCTCTTTGTGTTTCCTCCTCCACAGTGGCCATGTACAGGGAGCCGTCCCTCCACGACCTGACGGAGTTCTCGCGCTCCGGCAGCGGCACGCCCACCAAGAGCCGGAGCGCCTCGGCCGTGCTCAACGGGGGCAAGGCCGTGAGCCAGAACGAGTCCACGTAGCCCGGCACCGGCCAGACCCGGGCCTCGGGCCAGAACCGCCGCTACCTTACCTCCAGCAGAGAGTGAATCCAAGCCGATCTCCATTTAGCGTTTCAGGACTAAGCTACACCGGATCACACGCGCGTGCCACTATCTCCGACCGCCGGGGCACCATCACACTTCACGTCTTTTCGTTCCTTCATGAAAGCAACAACACGCCAAGAGCACGACGCCACATAAAAAAAAAAACATCCTGGACATTAGGGAAAAGAAATTAGAAAAAAGCCTTTTTTCGGGGGGGCTTGACATTATTATTATTTTTTCTTTCTTCCATTGGTTTTCCTCGATGACGCGAATCCTTAAGTTGTTTCGTTTTCTTTTTTGCTTCGGTTGTTTTTTTCTCTCCTCACTTTCTTATGACGACTTGATTTCCTTTCCGTCACGTGAGACGCCCACCGCCATTAGCCAGACGGAGAGGCGGGCAGGGAGGCTCCCGGCGGCACTGACGACGCTGCGAGTCCGCCACACCGCGGAGCTCCCGTCGGCCCCCGTCTCATCCATGCTTCTGTGAATACGAAGCCCGTACCTTCCCCGGCGGCGGCGGCGGCGGCGGTCGGCCGGCCGGGCGGGCGGGCGGTAGCTCTCCTGCGTCCTCGTGCACACGCTCACAGACTGAGCTCTCTCTCTCGCATGGGAAAACTAAAGCCTATGTCCAGCTGAACCTGACACGTGAGGGACAGTGTGGCTCTTTTTGCAGTTGTACTCTCTTCCTGTTCCTTTGCTCTGTCGTTTTACTTTTTTTTTTATCTTCTTATTATTATTCTTTTTTTCGAGATGCCACCGCTGCAGCTTGCTTTTGCCAATTTTCTAATCCCGAATCAGCCTGAGAGCTATTCCCTTCCGTGTTTCGGTGTCCTCCCTCTCGTGCTCCTTCCCCGAGCCCCATCCTCAGTATTCGTGTTTCTGTTGCTGTTTTGCCGTTTTAAGGGTTTGTTTTTTTTGTTTTGTTCTCCGGCGCACCAAAGACAGAACTGAAAGAGTGTCCCTTTAAGCCGTTAAAAAAAAAAAAAAAAAAACCAAGCCAGCGCAGAGGCTCGGCAAGATGTGTGTGTGTGTGTGTGTGTGCGTGTGCGTGTGCGTGTGCGTGTGCGCGTGCGCGTGCGCGTGCGCGTGTGCGCGTGCGCGTCTGTGTGTGTGTGTGTGTGTGTGTGTGTTTTTTTTTTCCCTCTTTCTTCATATTGTAAATTGTTGATGAGCGAACGGCCGGCATTTGAGGAAGCGAGGAACAAAGAAGGGGCTTTTCGGAAACCGAAAGAGCTGGGCGTGTGCTCGGTGTTGTCGTGCTTTCTGCTGAGGACGGAGGTGTGGAACGACAGTTCAGTGTTTCCCATTCCCTTCTGTCTCCACTGTGTCACAGCGTCTCTGTCTCATGTATCCGTGGTCTGTGTCCTCCCCAGTGCCTGTGTCATATTTGGGACCCCCTCCCTCTCTCTCTCTCCCTCTCTCTCTCTCTCTCTCTCTCTCTCTCTCTCGCTCTCTCTCCCCTGGTCCACTTTTGTTGGCCCGAATCCCCCCCACCCCGCAAGATCCTATTTTTCCCAGGACTCTTGTTACGTGTTTGAGTAACTAATTGTGGTGATTTTCTATATTAAAAAAAAAATTAAACAAAACAAAAGAATACTGTGGAATTTTAGGTGGCTTAACATTTTATAGAATATGTCATATTTGTAAAAGTTAAAAAAAAATAAAAATGCATATACAAAAAAAAAATAATAATAATAATAAAAAAAAAAAAAAGAACATCTTCCCTTCCTTGCACAGGGCATGTACAAACACAATTGTGTGCAGATGAGACCCTACCTGTGGGGTGTGTGCTCTTCCCCTGCGGCTACATAACGTCTTTAACGGTACATGCTTCTGGGGGTGGGGGGGGACTCTATTCTTTCGGCTTCCTCTGGGGGTGTTTCTTCTTCGGTGAACCTATCTGTTGCATGGGAGAAAGCAGGGAATTCTGGTCTAGAGCTGCATGATGTAGGCAAAAAAAAAAAAAAAAGTGTATTAACCCATGTCGGATGATGTGTTCCAAACTACCAGGCTAAAACTGACGAAAAAACAACACGTACGGGCGGGCGACGCAGCCGCCCGGTACCTTCCAGTTGTTTATCATTTGTTGTATACACAAAATGCACTGAATAAAAACGTTTCTATTAAGATATACTTTTAAAATGTGTCCATTTTCCTGTTCCTTGATGACCGGCAAGTTTGGCAAAGAAAAGGTCTCATCCCGGGAAACCCTTAGGTTCGGTTGTCTTGTTTTGTGTCTGTGCGTGCGTGCGTGCGTGCGTGCGTGCGTGCGTGCGTGCGTGCGTGCTTGCGGCAGCAGTGGGCTGCAGTTCCTCGCGGTGAGCCTCGTTCCCTCCAGTAGTAAAAGAACATTAGAGTATATATCATCCTACTCCTCCCCTCCTGTCTGGACAGAGATTCACACCGGATGGATAGGCCGTTAATTGCCTCCAGATTGGCGGACAGCTCAAAGGGGCTCATGTGCCTTCCTGGCTCCTTCTCGGGGTCCAGTCGATATCTGCTGGATTTGTACGGCTCAGGACCTTTTCCCGTCTGAGCTCACCAACACAAGCTCACTTTAACATGCCTTTAATATTTACTTTCATATATGTATGCGGTGAAAAGCAGTCGTTAAACATAAATGCCGGAGCACGTGGACCTACCGTTTTCCAAAGAAGAAGCCCAATAAATGGATGAAGCTGTAATTTTTTCCGTTAGTCACAGCGCGTCCCCAAAGTGTTTCCCGTCCACCAAACGTCACGCTTTCATACTGTGGAAGGAAACTGGACCCGGGTCGAGGACTGAACCAAAGTCGTGATGTGCCCATCAGTACCACAATGAAACACTGGTCCAATGCCAGGCAAAAATATGGTATGAGGGCGCTGAACTGTTGCGAGGAATGGAAACCGGAAACATGGTATTTTCGTAAGGAACGAAAAATTAAAACGTAGTCATACAGAACAGTGAGGTTACTTCCAAATCGCTTTCACCGGTTGATTATATATTTTTTTGTTCCGTCTAGCATGTAATTAAAAAAAAAATCTTCAAGGTAGCCAACTATTCTGGATTTACCTCCACACTCCCAGTTAGTCACATGTAGAAAAATAACATTATGTCCCATTTGTATAGAAAATATAAAAAAAAAAGGCCTAAACAATTTTAAGCCCTGATCGGAGAATACACGAGGAGCAAAATCAGACATTTCAGAAATTAAAATCATGGGGACTTGATTTCTCCTCATGACACAGATGTCTGTTTTGGAAGAATTGTCTTGTATGTTAATCATGATCTAATCCAGTGATCCCAGACTCACAGTCCCAGTGTGTTATCCTATGAAAGTCATGGGTCAGAATGTTATCCAGTTCTCTAACCACTAAGACATTATGTATGAGCACAATTACTCCTTGTCGAAAACAAAACACCCGTTCGGGGTCCAAAAACCTCCAGTCTCTTATGCGGGGCCGGAGTGGGACTTGTTTTCAACCCCAGGAGTTTCATGTTGCTCACAAGCCCACTTTGGTGAGGGGGTACATGTTGCACAGCCTTTTAATTTGAAAATACAATTTTTTTAGACCTTTGTTTTGAAATCAAAAGGCCAAAGGCCAAACAGATCCTGTAATTATAGGGTTAGGGTTAGGGTTATAGACCTAGTTTGAATGCTCCCATGAAAAAAAAAAAGCGATTGAGCTTTGTACATTAAAAAATGTATCTTTAAAAAATGTAAAGGCTGTGCAACAGGTAGATTCGATTTGAGATCATATCGACTTCGTTTGAGTGTTCTCATTCATGTGACAAAAAAAAAGCTATTGAACTCTGCAAATTGTCTTGGCATTTGTAGACGGTCCCGAATACGCCGTTGAAACAGCGACCGACTCTCGGTTGCTGCCGTTGCCCGTGAGGCAGCACCTCATTCCGGGGAAGCTATCAGCCGCTCTCCCTTGGGAGTTGGTTTTTATCCAATGGGGCCATGGGCGTGCGTGCGTGCGTGAGGCACTGAGCCGGGTGAGAAGTCACAGCGACGGCTGGCCCTGCGGCAAGTATCGCCATGACAAAATTCTTGTAAATGTGATCGCCCAACAACCGGCAGCCCCTCCGGGAATCTTCCCCCTCCTCCCGATTACCAACTCCGGGCCTGCTCGCACGTAACCTAGTCTCCATACGTGCGCGGAGGAGCCGTGGTGATCACACCAATTAGTCGGCGAGCCTGACAAAGAGAGAGAGGGCGGTTTGAATGGTGAAATGACAGCGAGTTAGCCTACAAGGCTTTGTTAATAAGGTCACTCTCCCTCTCTCTCTCTTGCTCTCTCTCTTTCTCTCTCTGACTCTACACTTTTCTCGAAGGAGCACTTCCCCTAATGAGAGACCCTTCCAATGATCACTCCACTCCGTCACCCATAGAGCATGTCGGAAATAATAAGGGCGGAGGATGTCGGCGCGTCCAACGTTCCCGTGGGAGGGCATCGGAGCAGTTGCGCGAATCACAACGCAATAAGGGCGCAAAAGGTAAAGGTCGCGTCGGTTCCGTCTCCTCTCGGACGAGCCCGCGCCAGGACAAAAGGATGATCCGCGTCACTGCTCTGCCCCCTTTTCCGTTGACCCACTAAAGGGCTGCGCTAACGGTCACTCCCTCCCTCTGTCAGGGCCACACGGCCTCCCGCTCGTGGGGCCTCCTCATCAGAGCCGCTGCTGCATTTGTCGGCGCTATCAGATTAACCGCGCACGAGCGGGTGGGTGGGGGTTGATAAGCTCCTCCATGCCTCCAGCGACGGCGTTTGCCAGGGTGGAACATGTGGACACAGACAGAAGGACGCCTCCGTCCCACGGACAGCGGCGGCCAGGCGGGGTGCGGAGGTCTCAGCGGCGCCGGGCGTCCGTCGACCCTGGAAACATGCTCGAAGGAGGCTTCAGAGATGCACCAGCGGGAGGGTCTCCTCCTATTTGAGTTTCCCCGACGACAGCAAGTCGCAAGGACAGATTTCCCCCAAAGGAAGCGACACAACGTCATTATCTCGTGTTAATCTGTAGAAGTTACCCTTTAAGGAGTTTAAACATAAAACATTTTAAAAAAGAGACGCAACTTCCCTCTGTATCACGCAGAGCTTAGAAGTCGCAACGAGAGACGGGCACGGCCTCCTCCCCTTCATCAGCCTGATCTTTCTTCTGAAATCCAGTGCGAGACGGCGCAGGCATCAATTTGGGCTCCCCGAGTCTGCCTCATTACATCTTTGGCCGGCGGAGACAGGGGAACTAATAGGCGTCGCTAATAACAGGCCCCCGATATGAGCACCTCCGTCCCTCATGCCGCTTGACACCACCCTGGCCCCTTAATTTCCTCTCCTCCGCCGTCTCCGGGATCCATTCATTAGCGCCGGACAGTCCAATTCATTAAGGGAGCCTTGTCTCGTTTGGGCACTTTGTCTCTCTCTCTCTCTCTGGGCTACAAATGGAGCTCTCCTTATAGTGAACAGCGGTCTCAAACCTGGTGCAGAAACCAACAGATCCCTGCGTACCTAGTGATCTCTGACGAGAGATGTCTGTGCTCTCGCTGACTATTTTACCGGTTGACTGACTTGTCTCTGGTTTTTGTTATGTTTTTTCCGGTTCCTTCGTGATAAAGTTGCTGCTGCTGTCACATGACTTACTGCAAATAAAGGAATCTTAAAAGTCAAGTCGCTCTCTCTCTCTCTCTTTTCTTTTTTTCCCGCTCCATCAGTTCATCCGCTCCTCCCTTGGCTAAACTAATCAGTCAATCACATGCGCTCAGAGAAAAAAAAAAGCAGATGCAAATTCAGACACGCTCACAGGGTCATGCATGTGTGCTATAACACAGTGGTTCTCAACGTGGGGTCCGGGTATCCCCAGGGGTCCTTCAAGAGGTTCCAGGGGGTCCAGAGAAAATAAATATTACTCGTTTAACTTCCCCATTCGAGAATGTACGATGATGAGTTGTTTCTTTTTGGTTTTTTTTAATCATAGTTTTACTGTTTCTTCCTAACTGTAGTATAAACATGTCTGGGATAATGGACTAAATCATATCTAACGATTAAAAGCTTCTCAGATTAGGTGTCTCAGAGATGAATTGGGCTTTGTGGCCTGATGCCAATCAAAAAGAAGGTCCTTAATTTGGAAAAGAAGCTGCAGCTGCTTTTAATTACACACACACACACACACACACACACACACACACACACGTATGGCAATTTTGTTTTTGTGTCACTCCAGTGGATTTCGCCGTGAGATCCCGGGAGAGATGCGTCCACGACCTACCGTGCATCAGGAGCTGATGGCCGCCATGCCTGCGAGGGCCCTGAACCTGTCAACGCTTCAACTTATTTCCCTCCGTCGCTGCCAGCACTGGACGACTGGCTCCTCTCTTCCTCACTCCCATCCCCTCCCTTCTAGCCCTCCATCTATCCCTCTCTCTCTCTCTCTCTCTCTTCCCCCTTCTCCACCAAGCTATCTACATTCGTATGGGCAGAAAGACAAATCAATCTATCAGTCTATCTCCCCATTCCACTGTAACTTTATTTGTATTTATTTTTTTTTTTTTCTAATGTTCACGTCACATTTTAATATTCCATAACTATAACATCAATTATCAGAGACCGTCATAGAACTGATCTTTGTTCCCACTTCTTGCTGCGTCTCATTTCCGTTGGATATTCGGGTGATTTCTCTGGGGTCAACCCGAGGGGTGTGTATTACAGAAAACAATTTTCCACCTGCCATTCAAGGGGGCACGGCATGAAATTGCCGTGATTACGAGACAAGTTGGAACGCTCGGCTCCCTCGCTCCTTTCCACGCAATTTAACGTGCCGCTCGTCGATTTAACGTCGTCTTCTGGAGGAATCCTAATATTTTTACAACCTTCGGCGGAGCGGGGAGAAGATTGAGCGACTCACAAGCCCCCCACGAGGGACAACAGTGCCACCACCCCATATTCACTGTGTACGATGCATCAACTCTCCTCTGCCGGTGTGAATCCGTCTCTTGATCCTTCTCTCTCTCTCACTTTCTTCCTTCGGGGTCTTTTTTCCTAATATGGTGTTATTCACGTACAGTATCGATGGGATTCCGGCCGTATAGAAATGTATTTGCTTCACGGCGGGTGCCCATCGATAAGCAGCAGGAGCCTCTGTGAGCTCACAACAGAGCTTTAAGGATCTTAAAGCCGCACACTGTCGTCAGGTTATTCCCCAAATCCTGTTTGGAGAACACTTTCGAGTAAATTTACAGTCGTCTCACTATAATTTTCTGGGGAAATCAATAAATAATAAATAAAATAAATTAATAAAAATTGGAAGTTCTCATTATATATAGGTCGATATTGAGGGAGCTTAATCTGAAATCTGACCAAATCTTAGTCTGAATGTGAACACTACATCGGATTTACTACATCAAATCAAATGAAATAATCAGACTTGAAGGTAAGAATTAAATTTGTTTCTATCAACTTATTATTATTAATAAATCAACTCAGAGCTCCTGGAAAGAACATGGGTGAGGGATGTTTGAGTTTAGTTAGTGTTCGAAATTAACAAAAAAAAACACTTTGAGCCAAATAATCTGCCGCTCCATTCCTTTATCCCCCTTCACAGTTTTCTCGGTGGAACTGAAATCTGAAATGCTGCCCCCGCCGCAGACAGGCCACTCTCCTCTTATCAGTTACTGGAACATCACAGGGCGTCTGGCGTCTGAAAGGAGGAGATTGATGGCGCGTGTCACTCCGAGAAGCCGTAGTGATGATAACATCCAGCACTTCCAGGAACAAACCGCTGCTCTGCTCTCCACCGCCGCACAAAACCTGAAGGCTTTCAGGCTCCGTCCGTTCGGCAGCCGTGGCTTCTACTGTATGTTGTGAGTGCAAATACACTCAATAATGGTGAGAATGAAAGGTTAGTAAAGATGGAAAAAGTGGAAGAGAAGCCTCTTTTTCTTCTGCAAAAATGAGAAAAAATTGGGAATTTTATGCAGACATATTTATATTTGCACTTTTATGTCTTCACCATTGATTTTGTTAATTGATTTATTCCATCAATGTGAACTAGGGTTAACATTTTTGGAGTCGGCAAAGGACGGCAAAGGCCTGGTCCAAGCCGCCATCATTTTGAAAATGAGATTAAACCGGAAAGTTCAGAATGGATCTAAAAAAAAGGAGAGTCGATTTCCAAGTGCCTCGGTCGAATTAAGCTTTGTTTTCAAGACTTAGTTTCACTGTTGAATTACTAATCTTTTCAATGTCTCCTTAAGGTTCACCGCCACAAAGTCATCAAAGCAAGGGAATTGGGACCTTCCTGTGGTGGTCTTGGTCTCTTGGACTTAGGAGCTAACATTGTGCGTGACTCCAAACAGGTAAGTGATCCCACAGACTTGCAGGCAAAGTTTGTTTTTTTATCCAAAGGATGTGGATGTGAGCGGATGACATATTTACTCGCGCAGCGCTCGGGCCTTCTGCTCTGATGCCGTGACTCGGTTTCATCAGTCTAATCATCATTACGCCAAAGGTTGATGTCATTATTTTGCGCTGCCTCTCCGGCGTGCCTAACCAGATGGAGTGTAATTAGACAAAATGGATAAATATTGGCGAGCTGACATAAAGCCTAGTGTAAATAAAAACAACAAAAAAAAAACAAAAAAAAAAAAACCTTTTAACTCTTACTTAAAAGCGAGTGTTCTGCACCGCAGCCACAGCCAGGAAGGTCGGATTAACGCCAATACAATCCAAACAAAGAGAAAAATCCATTATTCTCAGGGTGTAATTCTCACAGTGTGTTTCCAGGTCTGAAGACCATGAACAAATTACATTTATTATTATTATTATTATTATTATTATTATTATTATCATTATTATTATTATTATTATTATTATTATTATTATTATTGGCAGTAGTAGTAGTACTAGTAGTAGAAGTATTTTTATATTTTGCTTTCAAGACAGTTTATGTTTTTGATTGTCTACAAACTGACACTGAAGCCTGAAGGCCTGAAAGTCCGGAAACAGCTGTGGTGTGGTAGTTTTAACGTAATCCCCTGAATAAGGTCCTACAGCGCAGGGACGTAAACAATACATCACGAAAAAAAAAGATTATTTATTATTTAAAATAATATATTTATTAATTTATAAAAAAAAATGTTATATATATATATATATATATATATATAATATACAACATCGTTTTACAGTAATGCAAAAAGCTGAAACATCTCATCAATGCTCCCGGAAATATGTAAATGATGTAATACTTTCTACTTGGTTTGGGAATGAACAAAAATATGAGCCTATGATTCACCATTATCTAAATGTCAGAGATCTATTTGATAAAAGAGATAATAAAATAAGGATTGCAATATCAGTGGGTAACCACTACTTCAGCAAAATCCATAGCCATTAAGCCACCAATCAGCGAGGCTCCAGAAAAGCTAAAGACAAGAAACGTTTGCTCAACAAAAGTGAGCCACTATATATTTCGGAGTTGCAGCCGATGGGCTTTGACGCCAAGACGTGTCTCCCGGGTTTCCTGTAAAAGAGCAGGAACAGGTTTTTTTTTAGGAAAATCTGGCAACGCAAAATAGAAGGCGGACGCGGTAACCCTGCCTTCAAACGTGACTTGGCGACCATTTTTGTCCAATTCTGCGGCCTCCCCTATAAACCTCCGTCGAAAAACCTCCAAAAGTGCACCGGTGCCGACCGCCCGGTCTCCAGCCAAAGCGCTGTGATTTAATGCCGGCCACGGAGCAAGAATAATTTCCGTAAACGTTTCCCGGACGCATTCGTTTCCCATATCAGAGCATAATTACATTGCTCTATAAATAAAAGGCATTGATTTGCGTGGACAGTATTATGGACAGAGTCACTAAGAATTAATTTTTCTCCCCGCGAGACATCAATACAACCCAGCTGGTTCGGAAGAAGGAGCCTCCAAACCGCCCCAACCGTACGAGGGTTTCTGTTTAGTCGCATAAAGTACAATCTGCATTGTATTTCACAGGTCAGCTTATGCCGTGGCTATTCCTAGCAGTGAATTGTCTTCCGTTCATCATGGGGGAGACTACAGGAGTAAAAGCCTCATTCCGCAGTTTTGGGGTTTTTTTTGAGGCCGTTTACACCCAAATTACAGCCGTATACAAAGCAAGCATCTGGATTTGTCTCATCAGACGGTTCTCATCCATCTATTCCTTCGTCCCTTCGCCTTCTGCTTTCTCCTCCCTCCCTCCCTCCCTCCCTCCCTTTCCCTTCCTCGTCCTTTTCTCCCCGTGTGCAGGAGGGAATCCCGGCTCTTGACTCACCGCAGCGGATTGAGGGGACGGTGTTACGTAACCGAGGGAGAAGGAGGCGAGCGGGCGGCTGTTAGCATGCAGCCGGGCATGGCAGGGGCCACATCCAATATTTATGAGGCCTCCGCTGCATCAAAAATGCGTTCTTCTTTTCTGCTGCGTGGACAGCTCAGAACCACCACCGCCACCCCCGCCACCCCCACCACCCACCGTACCCCTCCGTGGTATGACACAGATCTCTCTGTAAACCCACCGCGGCCGTGAAAAAGCGGGGAAAACGCCGCTTTCCATCTGGCGTGTAAGGACGCAGGGGTGTGAATTGCTGCACACAAGCACTTCTCTCGTACGTACATTCAAAAAAGAATTTAAAAAAAAAACGCCGGCGCCCGAGGGAGCTCGCTGCGGAGAATCCAGGCGGCTTAGTCACAAACGAGGGCGAATTCGTGTGTGGGGCTGAGCGGAGCGGCGCGGAGGACGGCGAATCCCGCGGAACGCCGCGGAGGACGGGACGCGCGTCGCCACGCGAGCACGCCGCCGTTTCAGTGCTTCCCCCACAAACGAGAGGACAACAAACAGGACGCGTCGAGGATAAGGTCTGGGATGGCAGCCCCTGCCAGAACAGCCAGCGCTGCTTTAATATCCTGCAGGCTTCTCCTCCACCCACCGAGGGTCTGGAGGTGCATCAATAACATAAATAAATCGGCGGATAAATCAGTGGCCTGATATTTTAACAATGCAATTTGTTTTGTAAGCAAAACTCCTCGTGTTTGCGGCTATTTCTGCTCCACCGCGTACACAGCAGAGACATGATGTGTGCATAGAAGACAAAGGAGGCTAAAGATCGATGCTCGTGAGGTAGGGTAAAAAATGCAAAAAAAAAACAACCTCAAATAGGATAAAGATCTGAGTCCCTGCGGGGGAGGATTTCCTAATTGATCAGCGGCGATGCAATAAAAAAAGGATTAATAAAACCAAGTAAATAATAAAATCAAAAACTGAACAGTGCGCAAAGGGAGCGCCGTGTTTATGGTCCGTTGAAGAACATCATTTCATTTGTGTCGTCCTATCACCGCGCCCGGCGGGCGGCTCCTCCGTCACCCTTCGCGTCCTGACTCTGTACTGTACGTCTCTGTACGTTGTGTCTCCACCTCTTTCTCACCGTCTGCTACGCGCACAACCCTCCCACCCACCCCACCCTACCCCCACCCCCACACACAGCTCTCCGATAGCTCCCCTCCTCGGGCCCTCCTGTTCTATTATCTCCGGGGGCTTCATCTGGCAGGCACAATCACTTCCCCCCGCCCTCCCCCGGCTCCGCCCGCGCTCCGCTCGTCCTCCTCGGTGTCAATCTCTAGTCTGTATCTCTGTCGGATTGTTATCGGCGGGGCTCACTCCGGCAGCTTCTCCTGCTGGTAATTGCCTCGGCTTCCTCCTTTCCCCCGCCTCCGCGCCGCTGATCTGGCGCTGGACCTCGCTCGTCAAATCGCGGGATTTGCGGTCAAGCCCGGTGATGCAATAATCTCCCATTAACAGCCTCGGCCCTTGAGCTCGAACACACCGGCCCCTCGGCACATTAGCGGCACGCTACAGTGAGTGGGAACGTGGGGGCCCTCGGGGAGAAGCTTCAAACCTATTCGCAGCCGCATCGCCGTCGTCACCCCGCCATTTTGGGCAGGCTCCCCCCTATCGTGCTTGTTATGGATCGTGATAAAATCGCCGGTGGTCTTTAATATCCTTCTCCCGATCATCATCATCATCATCATCATCATCACCACCATCATCACTGCAGTTATTGCTGTAGTCATGGCTGTATTATCCGTCATCACCTAAACGTCCTCATTTCCCGTCAAGCGCCTTTCCGCCTGAAGAGAATATCCCTGCAGGATTATTACTCTTCCTCTTTTTAATCACCGCTCACCTTGACTTCCCGAGACGCAAAGATCTCACGCTTTTTTTTTTTTTTAATCTAATAGAGGAGTAAAATCTGGACGGGACAACAAAAACGCCAAGCGTGACAGTAAGGGGTGCATCGAGTCATTTCCAGTTAAAGATATCCGTAAGACGCTTTTCCCGGGGGGGGGGGGGGGGGGTGTTCGGCATGTATACCCGTCTCATATTGGCACGGCGGTGATTATTTATTCGCCGTCAAGGCAGGGAGCTTCGCCCGTTTTTTTGCCAAGACGCAATATTGTCGGCCGCTGCCAGTGCTACTGGGGGGGGGGGGGGAATCTGGCGAGAAGAAAGCGGCTCTGCCTCCCACTCTGCACAACGCAGTCGCTTGCACACTTAAAACGTGAATGTGCCTGCGCACGTGCACGTGCACGCCGCACACACCGTTGCAGCTACTCCCCTCTCGCGCGCCGTGCGTTTTCATGTGAAATTGCACAAAGAGGCTCAGGCGACGAACCCCGAGGGTTTTTTTTTTGTTTTTTTTATGGCAGTCCCCCCCGCTTATTTCAGAGCATCCACCTCCTTCCGCTCCGGATAGGTTTGATGCCGTGCCTGTTTTTGAACTTCTGCGTTCCCTACTGTACTTGTTGTTTTTTTTCCGTTATTTGTAAAAGCCTTAAGGAAGGTTTACGAGCTGTCATAATACTGTCTACACAAAGATCAGAGTGATGCACAGAGAAACGGGGTCTTTGCTTTTTTGGTGGTTCTTTTTTTAGCCGCGTGGCTGAATTTCACAAAGCGCTCGGCAGGACATCAGACAAGATGGCACACACTGTCTGTTGGGGAAGGAAGAAGGATCAGCCCCAACGTGTGTGCTTTCTGCGCGCGCGCATGTGTGTGTGTGTGTGTGTGTGTCTGTGTGTGTGTGCGTGGACAGTCAGCACTATTGAATATCATTTTTGTTTGATAAAAGATATTCACAACACGTGGTTCCCATTTTGTTGGTATACTGCAGGATGTCCCCACTTTGTCAGGCAAATGCGAATGTGTGTTTGTATATGTGTGTATGTGTGTGTGTGTGTGTGTGTGTGTGTGTGTGTGAGAGTGAGGGTTGAGTACCATTGAGTCCCGCTTCTAGTGGTTTAAATGTCCTGGAGTTGACTGGAAGAACACACCACCACGGCGGAGCGTGTACTTGTGTGTTCCTGTGCATCTTTTGGATGTCCGTTCATCATCATAGCTGTCAGCCCTCCCGTTTTTTTCCCGGGGTTCTGCCGTACTTTATTTTTTATTTTTCCCGCCGTCCTCATGGCTGTTTACTTTCCCGTAAATATCCCTTTTTTCCTCCAATCTTCCCCCCCTCGTCCTCACCCCCCTGCGACGGGAACCTCCCCTTATTCTCAAGTCCCAATATTGACAGGTATGTTCATCACATCCTGTGGGCGTGCTTAGTGTGCTCAGCGTGCACTGTGACTTTAAGAGCGGTTTGGAGGATTCCTTTGTGGAACAATAATCTACTTCAGGTCATTTGGCGACTAGACCACAGGCGCCTTCTTTCGATTGCATGTGCGGCCGTTTGGAGGTCTCTTAAGATTGATTATACCTGGTGAAATAGAAGCTAAAAAAGGCCGTTTGGCGAATCATTTTGAACCGGCGGCATCGGCGTGCTGTTAATTTGAATTAGAACCCTCCAGCTCGGTAAAATATCCCTAGTTAATCGTGATTAAGCTTTAAAAAAGTTAACCGTGTGCGCTCGTGTGCGTAGGGGCAGGTACGGTGCCAGAGGGAAGGGTTCGCGCCGACCTCGCAATCTCTCGCCGGTGGATTTGTTCAAGTGAGCGGCCCCTCGCTGGAAAGACTCTCTCGGCGAGTCCACCTCAGGATCTGGGATGTCGGTGTGGATGTCGAGTCTGCGCTGCGCGAGCGCCCAAAGTGGGGTCGACCCGAGAGCGAGGCGTGGGTTTGGAAACGCAGCAAGCCGGGATGAAGTGCGTTCCGAGCGCGATTGGTTTCGCTATATTCGAGTTGGGTGTGAGCACACTTATAGTAAGTCGACGGCTCTTTCCTTTCCACGCTTTATGAAGACGATTACGCAACAGATTGTAAAAAACAAAAAAAAAACACAAATATAAAACCCACATGTTGCAGCGCACTAATCAACGACACCATTGACTCCTCATTACAGGTCGGAGTTGGAAGAGACGGAGTGAAAAGAAATGTATGGATGCACGGATGGATGGGAGGAGGGGGGAGGGGGGTCATCATAAGGAAGGGCTGTAAGGGTTGGGAACGGGTTGCCATGGTTGCAGAGTGTGTTATAGTGGCGGCTGGTGTTGCTAGGCCGATGGGAGGCAGACAGCTGGCTGCAGAACAGCAGCAGATGGAGCGACGCAGGTTTCCAAGAACACACAGGCGCTGTCCCTCGCCCACATGTGCCATGTCACTGTCGTCATCGCCGTTCACACGCACACACACACGCGCGCAATCACACACACACACACACACACACACACACACACACACACACTCTCTCTCTCACACGCACACTCGCCAGCACGTCACGCATCACGCACAAAGACGTACAGATACATACGGGCACCAGATGACTTGGTGGGGAATTGTTATTTTGGGCTGAGGAGCCCTCTAACCTTTGTTTTTTTTGTAAATACGTCAACGTCAGAGGAAACAGAGTTCAGTTTTTGGCACAAACACTTTTTTTTTTTTTTACTTTCGTGACCTAGATCGAATGACTGATTCTGCAGAAAAACGACGGCGAAAGATCAATTATTAATCATCACAGAAAGTGGATGCTTTGTTCTCGTGTAAATCAAAAGGGAAAATTGACACTCATTAGCAACAGTATGAAGAGCATGTGTCATTAATACTCCTCTGCTGAAAGTACACTTCTCTGAATAATAGTAATAATAATAATAATAATAATAATAATAATAATAATAATTAAGCTATATAGTTCAATTTTAATTTAATATTTGAGATTGGAAATGTGATTATAACATTTTTATGTATTATATGTTTACTTTATAATAATGATATATATACTCAATTAGATAAAAATGTATTACTGTGTTTGCCAGGTCCACTCTGAATCCTGAAATGTACGCTAAAACCGTCGGACCACGGAGCCCACGACTGCTGAACCTCAAGAACCTCCCAGACCCTTGCCCCCGGCTCCGGACAAGGCCGGTCTAAACATAGCCGAGCTGAACGAGAGAAGCGATAAGAAACTGAGTGATATGGGATGGAAGAAGTCCTCGCTGACCGCACGCCAGCCATGCAGTAACTCCCCGTGGAGGCAGAAGAGCAGCAGAGGAGCAGCAGGCTGTGGATTTTCGGCAGCTGCGGCATTTCAACGATGAGAGCTGATGAATTAATTCCACCCATTCATTCTAACATTACTCTCTGGGAATTTGACTTCCTCGCGAAACCATGGATGCAAAACCGTTTGTTTGGGGGTTTTTTTGTTTTTTTTGTGGTGTTACCATGGGAACCGTAATGAGAGCAAGATGGTACTGTGTAGCTCTTCACCTAGTGGGGCTTTGCCAAATGTTTCTGTTTTTTTGGGTTTTTTTTACAGTATTCATCACATGTGGTTCAACAGTCAAAAAACATCTCCATTTTTAATCTTCATGAAACAGATGTTTGATGTTAATCGACACAATTCAACTCGAAAAATGTATTTGATTATTGGTTGACTTCATTTCTCAGCGGACAGCCATTCCTGATTGTAATTTCTTTCTCTCTTTCTTTCTTTCTTTCTTTCTTTCTTTCTTTCCTTCTTTCTTACTTGATGTTGACAAGTGGACAGACGGACGGATGGATGGACAGACATACATTGTCGTTTACACAGACCTTGGCTTTCAAGTGCAGATTATTGTTCTTGAAGGCACTCTTTCTCAGATGTTCAAAGGAGAGGGAGGCAGTGTCCTGGCCAACGGGCGCTGTTCTTGCAGAGTAGGCTCCCGAGGTGCCTCAAGTCGGGAGCGACGATCGGTGTCTCGGTCGGAGGCCAAGAAGACCCCTGACACAATGTCTCTGTTTTAAATGTATTTCACAGCCGTAAGCTTCTGCCGTAAGCTTCTGCAGCCGCTGTGAGAGTGGCTTGCGGAGCCTCGAGGGTGGCAGCTTGGAGCCGCGTGATATTGAATACGTTCCCTATCATCAAGCCTGAAGTCCACCCTCTGCCTCTCTACGGTAAATCTTATGTCCACATCGCTTCTGTTAGTCCCGAAGCTACACGGAGACTCTGGTAGCAGCGGAGCATGACCTTAGCAGACCCCGTAAGGATAGACATGCCCCTGCTGTTGCCACATATGGACCTATCGCCCTTGTTTTTGTAGGTGGCAATGATGTTTGCACCAGTCCACTTATAAGGGATGCTCGCTTGCCTCCACACTTCCAGGATAAACAGCTCTGGTGCATGGGTAGCCTGCTGTTTTCTTTGATGGTGGGTGATGCTCACAAGAGACAGGAGTGAATACCTACGCATTGAAATTTTTTTAACCACAACTCGTCCTAACGAGTACTGGCGCCAAGGCTCGGACGGCGGACCGCCAGCTGCTGCAGCTCCAGTCTGTTGGAGGACCGCCTTGAAACGCACCGCGCGCTTTTCTCTCGGGGTGTGCGCCCCTAGGCCTCTTCCTCCCCCCGATCGAGACGGTGGTTGGTGGCCTGCACATTGTACATGTGGGGACCAGCACAGTTCTGAGATCCCCTCCGCCGATTTGCGCAGAGCTGCGAGACACCCAGCTACTGCGTGTAGCCACGCAGGAGTCTTGTTGAAGGAGAGGCTGCATACCGGCGGGGGACTCACACAAGGTGCTGTTTCCCAGTTCACCGCTAGGGCATGACGGACAGACGTACGTGCAGACAGACAGACAGACAGACAGACAGACGGACGGACAGACGGACAGACATGAGTGATGCGGTCCAGCTCA
Source organism: Zeus faber (assembly GCF_960531495.2). NCBI lineage: Eukaryota > Metazoa > Chordata > Actinopteri > Zeiformes > Zeidae > Zeus > Zeus faber. Next base: position 24,558,549 of record NC_137199.1, read on the forward strand.
GAGCTTTCAACTTATGAGGGGCTTTGATCGCTGGATACAAGTCAACATTCCACTCCATCCCGTGGTCTCATCGGTCTTGCCGGCCACGTTCAGGGATTTGAGGATTAGACAGACAATAGAATTATCCCCATTAGAATAATTCATTTCCCCGCGGCGGGGAGCAAACGAGCAGGTAGCGCGGTTATTAATAATGTGGCAGCCAGGTCCAAAAACAGCCTGCTAGTGACAGAGATGGAAGAGGGCGGTCGTACTTGGCTGAGAAACTCCGGGGCCTCGTGGCGCTGCGAGGTTTTCGCTCCACCGCACGCGCGCGCACACACACACACACACACACACACACACACACACACACACACGCGCGCGCATGCGCGCGCGCACAACCGCACACACATATACGTTGACAAATGTGCAAGTATGCTTCGACGCATACAAAAACACACAAACACAAAACTACGAGACTGTACAAGGGGAATTGTAGCATTGTAAATCCAGCAGCTTGGTAGTGGTATTGAATATGTGTAGGTTCCCTGACACCAGCGTACTGTATGAACTCCAAGCATTGATTCCAACGCGGGGATCCGGCAGGCAATTCATCATCTGTATATCGTGCAAAGCATTTCCCTCAGAGCTATAAATCACAGCCTGTAATTGCTCCAATGGGGCATGACTTTTTGTGGCACTTAGATGAACAGGTAGCATATGTTTCTGAGTATTGATCCGTGGTTGTATTTTTCTGTGGCTTTGTGTGACGGGGAGGAAAGTCCTTTTGATTGACGTGGAGGTTTAGTTACAGAACACCTAATTTCGTCACCGCGGTTGTGCTGAAAAAAATCCCCCACGACATCAATAACCCAGTTAGAAAGAGGGAGAGATATGACTATCCCAAAGTGCCCCACCCCTTCACAAAAACACAGTGTGTGTTATTTCACAATTTAGCTCTCTAAGCTGCGGCGTCATGCAGCCCCCTGCCTGACCCCAAAAAACCTGTTAAGAGCAGTGAGAACACAGAAAAGAGGGAGTTTGTGCTTGTGTTTTTTCCTGTTATGTGTGTGTGTGTGTGTGTGTGTGTGTGTGTGTGTGTGTGTGTGTGTGTGTGTGTGTGTGTGTGTGTGTGTGTGTGTGTGTGTGTGTGTGTGTGAAAGTGTGTGTGTGTGTGTGTGCGTGTGAGAGAGCGCTGAGCATGTGTGCGTGTGAGAGAGCGTGTGAGCATGTGTGCGTGTGAGAGAGCGTGTGAGCATGTGTGCGTGTGTGCGTGTGTGCGTGTGTGCGGGTGTGGGTGTGGGTGTGTGTGTGCGTGTGTGCGTGTGTGCGTGCGCGCGTGTGCATGTATGTGTGTGTGTGTGTGTGGATTCTGAATGGATAAAGCCCTAGAGTCCTTCACAGCCTGCGGGCTTTTCACTCTAACTCTAACTTTAGCATATCTCACCCAAGATATGCTAAAATGTAGTCACAGTCTCTGTATTTTAAAGAAAATTGTCTTGTTAGCTCTTGTTGGCTTATTTATTAATTATTTTATACTACTACACTGAAAGTGAAAATACGTACATTTATTCAACATCAACAAAAAAAAAAAACATTATTGTCAACTAAAAATATGATGGATGTCCAAATGTTGCAACTGGTGGCAATTTTTTATATTTTTTTAGTGAGCTTATTTCAAGAGAAAATGTTCAGAAATATTCAAGGCATTGGGCAGCATCAGTCGCATAATGCCACGCCCTAATTTCCCCACAAATGGGAGTTCCTGCTGCAGCTCAGAGACAGTGAAGTGGGGGTGGTGACCCGTAGATTATATAGCACTGAAAAAGTGAACCAGGGCCCTTAAAGCTGGGGAAAAAAAAGGAATACTGAAATGGATGTTATTGTTTCGGGAGATGGATGCGGAGAGCGCATCCTTTTAAGTAGCGTCTCCTCTGAAGTGGGTGATGCAGGAAAAGGTTGACGCTATCGCTGAAGTAAAAGAAAAAGTGGATCGATATGAAAGTTGATTTTTTCTTGACAAATCCCAGCCTGGTCTCCTCTGTCATTTGTGTGTGTGTGTGTGTGTGTGTGTGTGTGTGTGTGTGTGTGTGTGTGTGTGTGTGTGTGTGTGTGTGTGTGTGTGTGTGTGTGTGTGTGTGTGTGTGTGTGTGTGTGCGTGCGTGCGTGCGTGCGTGCGTGTGTGTGTGTGTGTGTGAGAGGTAATGGGAGAGACAGACGGAAAGGGAAGGAAACCGAGAAAGCTCCTGAAAGAGTAATTCCATCCCATCTCTTTGTGCCACTCCTTTATTTATTCATGATCGGTGGAGCCATCTTGTGACTCTTCTCGTTTAGTCTTTTCTATTCTTCTTCCCGCTCTTGGCCAATTTATGCAGCAACATCAAGCTCCTTCACCTTTTGTGCACCTTTGATGATGTGCATCAGTCCCTATACTGTATGAGCAAGGTCTTCTATTGTTATTTCCCTTATTCTTTATTTAGGGGAGGGGGGTGGAGAAAAAAGAAATAGAGGAGAAACAGCCACTCATTAATGTCATTAAGGCCTGAATGATAGAAAAAAGTATTCCAGGGAACATTTGTTTGTTTTTTTTCGGGCAATTTCCCTCAAACAAAGTCGATCAGTCTAATGAAATCCATTGAGGTTAAATTCATTCAATTCAAATCCAATCACACCGAGTCCAATCAAAGGAAATCCAATCCAGACAGACAGAGGTCTGCGCGGGGAGGTGCGTTTGTATTGCTTGTGTGTTTGTTTGTGCGTTTGTTTATTTGTGTACACGCTTTTGGAAACAGGTTAGTTGGTTTAAGTCAGTTAATCAAATAAAATGAGTTTGTGAAGTCATCTTAATTGGGATGAATTTCGGGTTTTAATGAAAATATACGTTTTTCAGTTATTACGTTACCTCGCAATATTAATCCCCTTTAATCCTCTAATGTTATTACATGGATAAGATTTAACCGAACTATTACATGGATTGGCTTAAATTGATGCTCTCTCTTCCTCCATGCTTGCGGTGGCCATTAACCAAATTACTTTTCAATGACTTCAATGGTGTTTCGTGAATGGTTTATTCATGCCTATTGATCCTGTGAGGGTCATTAGAGATGACTGGGAAACGCACGAGTGGAAGACAATGTCCTCCTCATCCAAACTGAAGCTGATAATAATTGTGGATGAATGGGGGGAGGGGCGGTGCCTAGTCTTGTGGGAGCCAGACCTTGCACATACGTCTCTTGTGATAGGGACTGTAAAGACCTTGCAACAAAGACTGGTAGAACCATGCTAGGGGAAGCCCAACGTACCCAAAGAAACAAAAGGTTGAAAAAGTCCAATTAAAAGTTACTGCATGGATTGTATGAATGGCTTATTTCATTAGCCCATGCCGCAGTTACCTTCAGAACATAATAAGTTCAAGTCACAATATGTTTTGTGTCTAAAATATACATAATTTTTTGTAAAAAAATAAATAATTCATATTAAATAATTACAACTGTTACCCCAATTACACCGGTGGAGTTTTGCAAACCAGATAGAGGATCCCAGCAACTCCAGCGGGACGGCTACACCACTGCTTTTACCATTCTTTGCGATCATTGAACTTCGACGCTGTTAGATAGGAAAGTGAGGGATCTTGTGCTATTCGGACCGTCATGGCTGACACAGAGTGAGATAGTGAGTGAATGACTTAGTGAGGTAGTGTGTGAAAGAGTAAGGACCAAACAAGCATGATCACTTAGTGATTTGGAAGCCCGAGGCAGGACCCATGTGAGGGCTCCACCACACTCAGTGCAAGCATGGCTACTAAACAAAAACTACTAAACTAGTGTTTTATGTCTTTTTTCGTTGTTGTTTTTTATTTAATTTATTTTTATCTTATTGTACATCTTTCATGGACAATTTCTGTTTCATACCTGGTTTGGTATACCATATGATATAGACAGCTAATGGACTGTCTGTCTGTCCTAGTGGCGTTGTAATCGCGCACCCAGAACATGTCCGTGGATGGCGGGCGGGTGGCTGGTTCAATTCCCACTCTGCCCCAGTAGCCGGATTGCAACAAGAACAACAACAAATCCCTGTGGGGGGGCGGGCTCGGTGCCCTCATTGGCTTGGCATATCTCCAGGAATGTAGACGCTGGGGGATTTCCGACAGAAAGCATTCAGTTGGGCCACTGACTTTCAAAAGTCCACTTGGCGTTGGATCCTTAAGTCCTCGACAGTGGCTTCTCCCAGTGTGCCACAGAGGCTTAGTGAGCTTGGTCGGTCCCCTTTGAGCAAATGACTTTGATGGAAAAGTCTGGACTTGAACCTGCAACAGGAGCAACTAAACCATTGTGCCACCAGGTCGACTTAATGCTTGACCCTGGTATCCGACGGGCTTAAACTTGCCGTCAACTTGCTGCCTTTTTAATCACTCAATGCTCGCTCGCTTGCTCCCTTGCTCACTCACTCACTCACTCAAGGCCTCGCACCCTGAAGCTCTGTTAGAGAGGCTTACCTCTTTGAGCCACTGAGTCTCATGAAGCTTGGTCAGCTCTTCCAATCATTTAAATCGACGAACAGGACTTGTATGGAAAAGTCAGTCATTGCTCTCTGTGCACGGGACACCCGTTGCTTGGGAGCCGGGCTGTGGGTGGGGGGCTGTTGTCTGTTCTGTGCGGCGGCTGGGTGTTGGCCAGGGGCCAGATGGGGGCACGGAGCCCTTGGCTGGTCGCTGTGGATCGGGTGCCTCCGGGTCGGGGGTGCTGGGCTGGGTTCAGCTCCTGACGGCTTGTGCCTGGTGGTTTCTGGCATGCTGCGACCAGGCGGGGCTGCGGGGGTCGTTACTGGGCGCTTTCCAGGACCCTTTGGAGGCTGCTTGCTGTTGTGGGTGTCGATCGGGGTACAGGAGGCAGCTGTCAGCCTTGGTCCCGCTGCGTGGACTTCTATGCTGTGGGTACCCATGGTGCGGGGGGTGGTGGAGGTCCCACATATCCTGCTGTCTGCGGGCCGGGAGGGGGGCAGAAATCAGGGTGTCCTGCGCCAAGGGCACTTGGGGCTTGTGGCTGGGTGGGCACCTAGCAGGTATTGCGGGTGGCCTTTGCACGTGGTGTTGGTGGCCGTGGGGGTGGTGCTGGCGGGGTGTCCAGCTTCTGCGGCCCGGCTCTGCGCCTGCGGCTGCGTCTTACGCCTAAATGTGGGGGTGAGCCTGCAATTGCCGCTTCAGGGGTACAGGGTCTCCACCCGCTCTCTGTGAGTGGTTTATGCTCCTAGGGGCCCTGTGTGGGTGTTGCGCCGCAGGCTCCTGGCTTCTTTTGTGGCTGGGGGGTCTTCTGTGGCTGCAGGGCGGGGTGTCCGGGGCTTTGCTGTGGTCGTGGAGTGTCTATACGGCCGTGGAACTCAGGGGTGGCTGCGGGGACTTTCCTGCTGCTTGGAGGCGCTATGATATAATTCCCACCTCATACACTAGAACTAATTGGGACAAGTCCTGTACACTCAGCGGTGAACACATCATACACACACAGAGATAGACACAGACAGACACACACACAGACAGACACACACACACACACACACACACACACACACACACACACACACACACACACACACACACACACGTTCAGGCGGGCTCATCACAGGCAGGCACAAGCACACACACACACAGATACAGTCAGACTCATCACAGGCACACACACACACCTCCAGCACTTGCTTTGAACACACCCCTGAACACCCTCCTGATTACAGCCCTCTTCTTTTCTCACATTTACTGCCATAGCTATCACAGGAAGAGGCCACGCGTCGAATATCTGATCCAATTTTCCTGGACTTAATTAATTATCTTTTTTCGATCCATGTTGTCATCTGATGTTTCTATGTTTATGTTTTTCCAGGTACATGTTGTTGGTTGTTTCCATGTTTATTTGTCTCACCTGTAGTGGCACCGATGTTCTTTATCGACCAAAACATGGTAAGATCGTTCTCCAAAGAGCGGGATTACTGGTGATCTTGTATAACCAAAAGCTGTGCTCACCCTGCAGGTCGTCCACAGGACAGAGTTTTTGCAGAAGTTCTTGATGATTAAGCCAGGAATTGAACCAGTGACTGCAATGCTGGAAGGCAACATCTGAACCATCATGCCACCTCCACAATGAACCCTGGTCTTCAGGTGTTTTTTAAATGCGCACATGTGTTGGCGGCTTGCAAAAGATCACCTTGTATCAAACCTTCAAGTCCTCCAAAAGTGAAGTGTATACCAAACAACTTATCTCTTTGAGCTACTGAGTCTCATGAAGCTTGCTCATCTCGGGACTCAGGACCCAAACCTGTAACGGCAGCGGTGGAAGGAACCGCCATCACGCCACTAAGTTGACTTTATAGGCAATGTGTCTGTTTTAGGACTAGATTTGAAAGTATGTATTCTATCACAGTGATTACGGCATATATTATACAATATAAATTACAATATTTCATAATATCCTCCATATGGAGCGATCAATGAATTTATCAGACTAGATCAATGGAGTTACAATTTTTATGAGAAAATAAATAAATAAAAAAATCCACACAAATCCACAAGGCCCCCTCGCGCATGGAGCACCAGGCAAGACTGCCTGCGATGATCACATGGAACGCCGTTGAAAGTTCAAACGGCTTTCAATCGTCAATAGTATCGGCTTGTGTGATCCGGGTGTTAACATGTGCTTAAATGTGTGTGTTACGTGTGTGTGCGTCCGTGTGTGTGTGCGTGTGTGTGTGCGTGTGTGTGCGCGTGTGTGTGTGTGTTTGTCTGTGTTTGTGTACCCAGGCTGTCAGGACTCCCCTCCACTCCTAATGGTTTAATGGGCACCCTGTGGTGCTTCTCAGACCCCCTGTCGGGGGGCGCACTCAGAGGGGGCCGCAGCACAAAGGCATGCCCGTGTCTCCGGAGAGGGGTGTCTTTGTGATGAGAGGCCACTGCTGCGCTGACGGCGGCCGGCCTCATGGTGATTACCCTCCCCGGGGGGTCCGCATTGTGGGCCCAGGGTCCCGGAGCCTCACCTTTACACCTCCCCCCGCCCCCCCGCCGCGTCCCTGCAGGGGTCCGCCACGCACCACCATCGATCACACCAGCCTTTTACTGCAGCGGAGCCCGGTGACTGTCAAGAGCTTTGTCCTGCAGAGCTGCAGGTCCAGGTGAGCGTGCACACACACACACACACACACACACACACACACACACACACACACACTGCTGGAGTGCTATAGGACAGAGCCTGTAGGATGACATAGATACGGAGATAGAAACACTGTATACACACATAGAAACACACTCACTTAGATACACACACAAACACACACACACACACAGAAACACCCAAACACCTAGAAACACGTAGGAACATGCACACATAGAACCACATACACATAGAAATACACACACATAAAAACACACATGCACAGAAACACACAGACTGTAGAACCACACACACACATACACACACACACACACACACACACACGCGCACACACGCGCACACACACACACACACACACACACACACACACACACACACACACATTGGTATGCATAGTTGCACATATAGTAAACTCCATAGTATATTTAAAAACAAAATATGCTTTTAGAAAGGACATAAAAAAACATCTATGTCATCTATCATTTATGCATATATGAATATAACTGTATACATGCACACACTCCAATGTAAACTGTGCATCCATGTGGGTACCGCCTCGAACTTCCACATCTGCAGTGACCTACTTCTAAACAAACGCATAATTTCATACAGTATATAGAGCGTTTTTTGAAGCTCACACACAGAAAACTCTGCACAGCGAAGCAGATCCTTTCCCACACAGTCCACCCACTGCTGATTCCACGCTGCTCCGTGCTCCGTGCCCCGTGCACGAGGATCAAGCCTCAGCTTCCTCCATCAGCTGAACCTGAGGATTCTGCCAATCGTTTGTAAGACAGAGCTCCCGTGCGGTTCGGAGTTTAGGAGGATTTCACTTTGAGCCGGGTCACAGCGCGGAGGACGGACCTCGGTGGGCGATCGACGCCCACCGCTGGATATCTCTCTCTCTCTCTCGCTCCCTCTCGAACATTCTTCAAACTCATTTGACTGAATTCAATGTTTCCCTCTTGCTTATCGCTTCCTGATCTCCCTCTTTCAAGCCCAATTTAATTCAGTTCAGTTCAGTTAGAAAATGGAAAAGTGGAGTGAATGGAAAGCGTAAAGTGAAGAATATGTAAAATACTCCTCTCCTCTACTCATAGCATTTCATCACAAGTTCGGCGTTAAATTCTTCTGTCACTGATTGGGAATGCAACCGCAGTGTTTACTTTTTCCGCCACAATCAATAGAGTGTGAGCGTGAAGCTCTCGGTAATGTGCAAATCAATGAGCGGAGAGGTCCGGGGGAAAACACAGACGTGAAAATGGCTCGTAATTTTAAGGTGCTTAAGCCCCCGGGGGCAGAAATCGGATTGTTTCCCTCTATCTGTGTATTACAGTGCACTTGTTATTGGTTCGGTTCTTTTCTTCTTCTCAGAAGATGGAGACGTGAAACTTTCAGTGATAACAGAAATTAGCGGGCAAACAGAGACAGTGCATTTTTTCTCTCTCTGTCGGTCAGATAAGAGGTGTAACTAAAGGTTCAGCCGTTGTTACAATTTTTATTTTTAAACTGTGAAAGTCTATAGCTTAACCAGGAATCTGATATTTTCGACCATTTACTCCACTTGAGACCAAGCTCGGTACACGTATCCTGCATACTGTACCTGTCAACATTGGGATTTGAAAATAAGGGAAATTTTCCGGTGACTACGATTTGTTGATCAGAATCGGATATCTGGTTGAAAGTGGGACACTGTGAACATCCCTGCGTTATATAAACGAAAAAATAAATGGGGAAATAAATGTTAATTTTCAGCTCAGCTTCGGGCACTTGATCTGCCTCAGAAATGTTTCTAGTTATAAACGCAGTCATGGGTGGGGCGTGTTTCTTATGCTTGGCAGATACAAGAAGCATGACTTTGACCGGCGTTGCTCATTACTGAGTATGGGTAAGCATCCTTCCATTTGGTGAGATACTTGTAAGATACTTCTTCTTCTTTCTTTTATAGGCGGGTGCCTTTCGATTAGATGACTTGTGGTCACTAGATGTCACAGGTAATGTTGTACAAAACTCTCGCTCCCGCTTTACCGGAGGGGAACAAACACATCAAATAGGTCAGGTGGTTATGCCTACTATCACCGTTACCGCCAACTTTTTTTTTTTAAGGAACAGTTAAAAATACCGGTGATTTACGGGAAAATATTTAAACGGGAGGACGACGGGAGAAAATGGTAAAATACGGGAGAAACAGCGAGGGGTTACAGGTATGGTATCCTGGCAAACATGCTCGACAATTTTGCCAATTGGACGACCCAGCTCTGCCAACAGATATTTTCCAGCCATTTCAATAATTTGAAAAACAAATTCTCCCATTATTCCTCTCTAGTTTTGCTCGGAGGCATGTGTGGACAGGTGTCATTTTTAAGACATTCCCCAATAAAGCTCTACTATGTTCCCTTATCAAATGTGTGAACTCTATACTAAGACCAGACTTTTCTACCATGTGGTTGAACAAAGCACTAACCTCATAGTTATAATTGAAAGAAAATTCAAATTACAACTCCACATCCTCCTCATCCCTCCAAAGGGACACTTCATGTTTGCGACAACAGGGGGGGAAGTAGCGAGCCGTGACAAATCCAATTCCCACAAGTCTCCTTTCAAATTAACTTCCTGAATGCTTAAATGCCGTTCGACTCTGAACACAGTCGCTGGGGGACGACGTTCAAAGGCGATGTCCAAATCAGGCTTTGTTTAATGGAAACTTTTTGGCCTGGAGATTTTGGGGGACATGGTTTCCTGGCTCTGACCCCTCTGTATGTGCGTTCACCATCCGTTGGAGTATCTGCGACTTGAGAGTCGATTTGCAAGGTCCAGGCAGACAGAGTTTAATCTGAACCTCCTTCTGTCTGGTCTTGGTGCTGGTCTTAGTCCAGATAATCCACTTTCCCTATTGCCAAGGTGGACCTGGAGGCCCACACACATAAATCCAAAGATAAATCTGTCTTTGGCCAGGTTAAATTTCAGACTTCACTCGGACCTAGATTAGCTCTCATCTTCCTTCTGGAAATTGTATTTTATTTTTTTACCAAAACTAGGGCAAGTGTGAGACTATTTTAAACCATGACCATCGAGAACAGCCGTTTCAGTTAGTCCAGATTAAAAGTGTTCTTGAATCTAAGATTAGGCCTAATCTGTGTCCGCGAAACCTCCCCCATGTGTTAGTTATGTAAGTATGCAGGAGTTCCCCTAGTTTAAAATCGCTCAGTAGGTGGAGACAGAAAGGTAGTGGATAGTGTATGTTGCTGCCTCCAGGAGAAAAAAAAAGAAAAAAACTCCTATGAACTATTTATGACACTTCCATTATAGCCACAGTGTTCCCTCTCGCTGTATCTGCCTTTTTAAGGGGACATCCATATTTTCCATCATGGGTGAGGTCAGAAATGCTTAACATCAACTTTTGGTGTGTGTGTGTGTGTGTGTGTGTGTGTGTGTGTGTGTGTGTGTGTGTGTGTGTGTGTGTGTGTGCGCGCGCATAAAAAAGTCAGCATATTGCATCAAGGTTGTTCAGGTTGTGAAATGCTGTAACTTCTCGCTCCACTAGAGAAAAAGTCCCGATAAGCAAAAATTATCAGGGCTAAATATACATTTTCTACTCCTCTCAAAGCTTCTTTCACACATGCACTGCAACCCTGAAATTATCCGGACATTACCTGGAGGATCTGTATGTGTGAATGCAAAATTCCGAATCATCTGGACCGGACATTACCCGGACTTTACCCAGCCAGCACCCTAGTACAAAGCCTGTGTAATGTCCGATTGAGCGGTATGTGTGAACAGAGCAGGTAATTGTCCGGAGCATTCACAACGAGCGAGTGGGCCGTGTCGTGTGTTGATGACGTCTCTATCATGCGCCAGTTATTTACCTGGGTGTGGATCTTCGTGCACGGAGCGCAGCTCCTGCGCACTCCTTTCTGCTTTCCTTTATATTCCTTTCCACTTTTTTGTTTATATTCAACCAAATACATGGAGTATCCACGGCACAAAACTTAAGTCGGTGGACTTGTCCGCCATCTTGGGTGTGGGAAAACTCTGCAGCGTCATGGCGTCGCGTCCTGACTCCTGCACGCTCTGCCCAGGCTCCGCCACTCACCTCAACCAAACGGAGTATTTCTAGGTGGTGTAAACGTGTCTGACACAGACAGGGCAAAAAAAGGGCAACACCAGACAATGGCCGGACATGATTATCTGGATATTGTCCGGAGTGCAGGTGTGAAAGAAGCTTCAGTTATATAGTTTAAGATCATTTTCAAACTTGCACGGCTCTTTTGTCAGAAAAAAGCAGCTGAATAGTACGAGTGTTATTATAAGTGATTCACACTGTGTGTGGACTTATTCGCATTTCTTGTTCCGAGACAATGATTTGAGTGCCCTATAATCAGGGCGGTTTGGAGTCTAACGACATGTGGGGGGAAGAAAGAAAGGAAGGAGGAAAGGAAATTTAATTGGCTAGTCCGACGTTAATGGCCCTATTACAACTCCTCTGCAGTTGAATGGCAGCGTGTTGGGGGGAATAAGGTGGAGAACAAGTGGAGGAGGAGGAGGAGGCGGGGGAAGAGAAGGGTGGAGATAAAGCTGAAGGCATAAAACAACAGGAGATTATTGCAGAATAAAGAAGGGGACTTAGAGAAGGAAGCGTTTGGAATCAGAAGACATTATACGCTGTGTATCCCTGTTGTGTGCGGGAGCGTCATTTCAAACTTTACATCAACTGTACACTAAGTTATAACTTGTTTCAACTCATGAAAGTGACAATCCTGCCATTAATAAAAAAAACTTAAGCAAAAAAAAACCCGTTTTTAACAGTGTTAAATTATTGAGATACAATATCTCATGACTTTTTGCTTGATTTTAAACATTATACTTTTATACTTTATACTTGGTTTGAAGCTATACAGTTTGGATTAATAGTTTCATTTTATTATTATTTTTATCTACTTTTTTGACTTGCACTATTTTACCTATTTTATCTCTGCTGCTGTGACACTTGAATTTCCCCCCGGGGGATCCTTTCTTATCTTATGTTATGTTATCTTATCTTATTTTATCTTCATTCTTGAGGTTTCTCTTTGTTTTTCCTGTTGCTCAGAATGACCAGTCGGTTGGAAAAGGAACTCAATACTTATAGGAAATAATGATTTAAGAAAAATATATATATACAGTATATATATTTTTAATTCATTCATAATATTACTTGTCATCTCCCTTATTATTCTGCTCTATTTGTTGTGTCACCATCTTTTATGTGGCCCTGCAGACTTTGTTCCACTGGGCTGTGGTTATATGGGTGTGCAGGGACGTCATGGGGGTTCAGGTCTCGCTCCGGAGTTTCGAGATCCCAGAGAGAATTCCTATTAATTATCTCTGACAGCTGAACCTCCACCACCCTAACGACGCCTGAGAGATGACTTGCAAATCGCAAACCCTTCTAATTGCGAATAAAGACGGTCCTCCCTCTCTCTCCGGGTACCGGTGATTCCGCAGCGTCCCCGCAGTTGAATAATATCTTTCATGACTGTGATAAACACAAGTCGATGGGTCTTAACCCGGATTCCTGGATGCCAGGATTCCAGGCTGCCAACGCCGCAGTGCGCTGTTCGCCCTGTTCGTTTCCAGACCTTCTTTTTGTTTCACCGCACAGATATCAAATGAACACTTCTGAAATTGATCGCACGGCCACCCGGAGCAGCGGGTCCAGCGGATAAGAAAAGGAGCCGGCTGCCAAACACCACACGGTGCCGGTTGGCCGTCGAGTCGCGGCTCCGTACGGCAGCAGAGATGTCTGGGTTACGTAACGGCCTGTGAAGCCTCCGCTGTTATCATTAATTCATGTCACCGAGGATAACATCCACAGGAGGCGAGGAGCCAGCGGGAGAGACACCGATCAGGAGGAATAGGCGATCCTGGGGGAGGATCAGGACTCACGGAGGGATGGAGGGACGAGGAGGAGGAAAGGGGTGGAGGGGATGGGGGTAAAGCGAAAGCTGACACCCTGGCGTTCTGTGACAAACAGCCAAAATCGCCAGACGCCGACACAAGAACAAAGAGAACGAAGCGAGGATGAGAAAAAAAAAAAATTTCTCTATGAGAAATCATTGCTGGAGTTTGACCCGACACTTTTTGTTCTCTTCTGCCGCCGCCGTATGTCCGCCAGCGAGCACGTCTGACACAGAGCAATGCATCCCTGTGTCTCTGCTGCGTAGCTGCATTTTTTATAACTCTTTTTCCCCTTTTCCTAAAAAACAAAGTGCAGATTACACAAGGGACCAAGGCTCCGGTAAAAGCAGTTTGAAGCCTCGATCCAGGCCACCACCCCTGTGGAACCGCAGCGGTTTTACCACCGTGCCGAGACGTAAGGAGACATCATAGATAGATAGATAGATAGATAGATAGATAGATAGATAGATAAAAAAAATACAAAAAAATAGAAAAATCGGCAATATACAGAAAACCTAAAAATGTATAATAAAGAATAAAAAGAAATCTAAGAAAAATCAATAAACAACAAAAATAATGCTAAAATAAACAATTAAGAGGAAAATACCTCCAAAAAAATGTATGTAGCATTAATAACACCATGTTACTTTGCATATGTGATCTTATTTGCCCATATCCCATGTTCTGGCCTCTATGTACAATACAATACTCCTTTGCAGTAACAGGCTGTTTGTTCACACTTTCCTTCCTGACTTTGACTGGTGATCTACTGGGGTTTTCCCTCTGTTGGACTTAGTGACCAGTATACTGCACTGTCAGGGATTTATAGTTAGGGATTTATAGGTACTGGGGTGGGCGGTGGAGGAGGCGGTGGGGGTTCAGAGATCCCTTGGCTCCAGAGACACTTTGGGGTCCACGCCATCCGGCCATATCTGCTCTTGAGTGACAGATCAGAGACTCGTGACCCCTCAAAGCGGTCGTGATGAAGCCCGAATGCACAACACTCCGAGGAGGCGTAAAAAAAAAAAATAAAAAACCTTCCTCCGATTCCTCTGAACACACCGCCGGTCGTTTTATTTCTCTATCGCTGTTTTGTTTTTTTTTAGCCTGGTGATTTACAAGCTGTCGCCCCACCTCGGTCTGAACCTCACGCTGACCTCTGGTAGCACTTGACCCCCATCCCACAGGAGACCACCGCCTCATACCCAGATACAGTTTCCTTCAACACAAAGCCTTCCAAGGGCCACCGTGCTACATAGAAACCAACGGCAAGACTTTCTTTTTCCTTTTTGCTGTCTACGATGTGTGGATCAGAAAAGTGAAATAAATTATAACAGTCATTTGTATTCTGGTTTTGCTTGCTGGGTATACACACATATGGGGGCATTTCTCATTGATAGGAAGTAGACGTTCTGTCCGTTTTACCTTCATCCAGTCTGACGGCAGGTAGCTTACAAGCTAAATGGGAAATTTATCACAATCAGTCAATACAGAGTAAACAAAAGACGCGGCCAGGCTTCTCGGTGGAAATGAGAAAAAAAAAAACCCGGTCAGAAAATCAATATTCGCGCCTCCTTTTTCAGAGGTGTTCGATGCACATAGCTGATCTTGATGAAGCACATGAGCGTCGTCAAGTTACAAAACCTCCCCAAAGCTTCTGGTGTCTGTTCTAAATGTCAATGATGATTCAACATGTAAAAGTCATTAATTATCAAATTATTGTGCAATATAATTCATGAATAAAGTGTGGAGATATGAAGACATGTTGCAGGTCTGTGCAGAGACCATTTCCAGCATAACCTGTTGAATTTTAGCCACCGATGTAAAACCTGCATGCAATTGTAATGTCTGGATAATTAAAGAAAAATGTGTGAATTGCAAAAGGAACTATTAATGACACAAGAGTCTAGAAGAAGTGGCATTGAACAACAATTACAGCTTTTATGTTTGATAATTCATGTCTATAGATTCTTATATTATTCTTATTTTATTATTTATTGTTATTTTATTAGGGCTGTCTTCTATTTTTGCCTGATACATACATACATACAGTGTGTATATATATATACACACACATACACACATACTTACATACATATATACATACATACATACATACATACATACACTCCTCCCGGTAGCATTCTGATGTGTCCTTGCGCAAGACACTTAACCCCAAAACTGCTCCCCAGGCACCTCTGTATGGCAGCCCACTGCTCCGAGATACATTGGCTACTAGGATGGGTGAATGCAGATAATTGCAAATTTCCTGATAAGGGTATATAAAATAAAAGTATATACATGCATACATACATAGGCCCCATTCGATCAGATTTAGTCCCAGGGACCCAGAGTGAGCTTTTGAAAGCCAGCAGCCCGAGGGCATGTTTAAAAGTGCTAGGAGAGCTTCTGACACAGTTTTTTTTTTAGTTATAGTGGGTTGTCATACAGTACATCTTTTTTTTTATAGCAGTCTGTCACTTACATTAATGTAAAATTAGAATATTATTTAATATTATTAATAAACAGTGTCTAATGCAAACTTTTTAAAAATCAAAACATCACAAATATAAGCAAGTTCAATTCAAATATTGAAAATAAATCACTTGACATTGTGACTGGCGCATCCGGGTTAAGACATTTCAACCAGTTTCGGCTTTTTTTTTTTTTCCAGATACACTGTAAAAAGATTTTATCTTCACTTTCTTTGGGGGATAGACATAGACAGCGACATAGCAACCCTTTCCATCTGAGAATGAACAAGAAACAAACTTTTTGGGCGAATTTGTACAGTGGAGTCTCCAAAATGTTCTTGTCAGAGTTGTCAGAAGGCTCTCTCTCTCTCTCTCTCTCTCTCTCTCTCTCTCTCTCTCGCACGCACTCTCTCTCTCTCTCTCTCTCTCTCTCCCTCTCTCTCCCGCTCTCTCTCTCTCTTTTTGCATTGATCACCCACAGGAAAGCGACGTGCAGTTACGTCTTTTGTGTTTTCAACTTAATTCAAATGTCACATACATGAACTCAAATCATTTTTTGAATAGTTTATTCTTCATTTTAATGCTTGATTGGCAATATATTGGCGATATTTATATATTGTCTGGGATATGATCTTAATATCGTGATATAGTTAAATGTACTGCCTTGCAGTAAAGAAATGTGATTTTATGAGCTTCATAGACTGCTCGAATGAATGCTTAGTTCAACCTGTATAATACTAATACTAATAATAAAGGTAATAATAATTTCTATAATAATATATAATGATATCTATAATTTCCCCTTTACTTTCCAGCTTACATTCCTGTTCAAAAATTAAAAGAAAAGCTCAGCTTTCTAATGCTGCTTGTTGCTAGAGCAGGTTTAGTTGGGACTGTGACATCCTGTGTTGATACTTTGACAAAATGTTGTTATTGTAAGTTGCTTTGGACAAACGAGTCTGATCAATGACATAATGTAATGTAATGTGGAGACATCCCCAAAATTGCCTCAAATTTGGGATATTGAGGTATTCGGCCCAATAATGAAGTATCAATAAATCAAATTTTTTCACTTACAACAATTGCTACAGATTCTGTATGCAATTATATAAAGATAAATGAATAGGCCTATTATTGAAGAGCTCATAAATGTATTCCTATTTTACTTAGTTGTGGCCTACGAGTCTTCCAGGAAGACTCGTTTGGAACGCGTACCTCATGAATATTCATGTCTCAATCTCCCAGCAGAGATAGCTGGAAGGCAGGCGTGTGTTTGGATGTGGACAAGTCTGCCATCTCTGAAACCTCACAGTTTTGTCAGGGGCCGCCGTGCATGCAGCTGCCCTAGGTTTTTTGTCGATACAGGCCTGCACGCACGGCCGTCCCCGATGAAATCTGAGGAAAACCCCCTCGGCCGCCCCGCCCGCCCGTGCCCGTTACGTCGCCGACCCCATCCAAAAGATAGATTTAGAGAGATTGCGGGTCATTAGGGTTTCTGATGTGCCAGTGTACTAGAACACAGCTCTGGATAACTGTCATCCTGATCCATCCTGATCCATCCTTTCCATCGTTTTGCTTTCCTCTGGGATCCACATTGAGGGTTATGTAATCGCAGACGGCTGGATCGCCGCCTCTGGTTTTATTAGCCTGAAAGCCTCTCAGCTTTTAAGAGCGCTGCGAGCCCGAGACACTAACGACGTGTTATGTCATATACCACGTTGACGTCCCCTGCTAAATCTTGACCGATAACAATAAAACTAAGAGTGTATAAAGAGCGTTCTGGATTTACAAACCGATCCGGAGACGACACGCTGGAGCCGAGTCAAGCTCCCTTTACCTGTTCTTGGGCGGTGGGTGCTCACGGGCAAAAGGACGAGGGAAGGTTGAAAAGACCCACGACGCATTTGTTTTCAGAAGACACTAAAGATCCGGACCGGGGTGAGAATCACATGGCCGGGTTCGCTTTCGGCGACGGCGATGGGGCGACGCTCTGATCGGCCCCCCCGGTGGCGCGCCTGACCCCTCGGCTCTTCTCATCTCCGGCCGAGGAAAATAAAAAGTGACGCGGGAGGAATGAAGACAGTCTGCATGCAGGTGCTGCCGGAGCCCTTGTCCCAAGCACTTAACCTTTATCTGCTGGAGGGATGCACCCGATCAATATGTTGCAGCTCCAACAGTTGGCACCGAGCACGCGCGCACGCACGCAAGCCGCACACACACACACACACACACACACAGTTTTCCAGATTGTTTTCCACAAAAAAGGGGGGGCTTGAATGACTTAATTTGACTTCCAGCACCAAATTGGAGTGTCGCTGGAAAACCATGCCTTTAATGAGGAAAGAACCTGGAGGAGACGATCCTCCAAAAGCACCAGGCTGTCGGTGATCTGTGTTCATTTAAGGTGCGTTACCGCCAGTGGCCTCAATACAGCACACATAACCAGAACATGATAATAAACATGATAAAAAAATATATATATATCACATGGAAAAGTATTTTCCAAATAGATAACAAAGCAGTTAAATTCATACGGATGACGATGATGAATAAGGAACTCTTGTAAATGAGTATTGAGCATTTCTAAAAAGCAGGAGTGTAGCTGGGAATTTACTGGTTTCATATTCAAAGAGTAAAAGAAAATAAAAAACACGAAACGAACAAAAAGACGTGGCCAGTGTAGAGTGGGTGGCTCCTTTACAAAAATAAAGTATAAAGATCGTATTGCTCTGTGCCAAAAGAAAAGCAGAAAGAAAATGTGGTCGGATCGTCCGTGGTTTTATTTTTAAAAACTCAGCGAAATATTCGAGTTTTTACACCTGAAACGCGTGCGTCCGTGACCAAGAGGGTCTTTTTTTTTTTTTCATCCCAGACCGTAACTGGTCTCCCGCCTCGGGGCCTCACCCAGGTGCATCGAGTCATGAGGTGGCCGGCGGCGGTGGCGTTTCTCTTTCCGGCTCCACACCTCCTCCTCCTCCTCCTCCTCCTCCACCGTCCCCGACTCTTACCCCTTCCCTCCCCCACAGCCCGCGTGACGTCATCGTCCTATTTTCTCCGACCACTTCCTCCGTTCGCCCCCCTAAGTCTTCGTATCGTATATTGGGTGCATTAGTCCGTCCGCAGACTGCGAAACCGCGGCCGGCGAGTACAGAGTGATTCCAGAGGTTGGTTCAGAGTGCGCTGGGGTGGGTTCTCCATAAGCGGGGGAGCGTCCCCCGCCGGGACGGGGCGGGGGGCCATTTTACACCACGGCGTCAATAAACGGCTCCGGCCTGACGATAAGGCGCGAGTGGCCGCGAAGGCTCTTTAGGGCCTGTTGAGGGTTCCCGCTCTCAAATGGAAGAACACAGGCGGGGACGCCGACTAAGTGCCGCTCGAGAAGCGAGATAGCGCGAGCAGCCAGATGACGTTTATGATCCAATAGAAGTGACGATTCTGGCTCGCTGCCTCTGCCACGACACCCCCTTTTGACCCCCCCCCCCCCACCCCAACTCTGGTCACTCCCGTATCAGAATATCCGGCCGCAGCCGTCACTCAGAGAGTTGTCAATGCAGCCGAATGACGGAAAGGGACAGAGATTCTCGCTTTAATAATCTCATGGGATCCATGTCGCAACGTGTTTATGAGTCCTGCCGCCGCTGCAGCCGTCGTCGCCGTCGTCGCCGTCGTCGTCGTCGTGTGAGCGCCAGAAGACAAACGATAATTGATATGTGGATATAAATACAGCGAGGAGAAAGTTGGATTTGATTACGGCCTTTTCTGCCATAGATTTTTTCTCTCCTCTCTTTCAGGCATGTTTTTCATATGCAATGCTGCCACCTGCTGTCGTTCCCAAGGAACAACCTAAAGGCCTATGGGTTGAATCTCCACTGTATTTATGCTTTTTAAATTTTTTTTATTTTATCAAGAAATTCAAATCAGATTTCCCTCCAGATACGCATGGTAAAAAAAACCAAAAGCTCAGTGAAACGGACCACCGGGGCCGGTCGACATGATGTCAGCCATCTTTTCTTTGGACACCCGCCTTGACGTCCCGGAGACGCGTCTCCTCCGACGCAGCCGAGCGGCTTCATCGCCTCCGATCAAAGCATTCTGACTTTCGCCGCCTCCTCGCCGGTGTCGAGCGCCTTTCATGTCGGCGCTGCAGTTTTTCTATTCGGGGAACGCTAAGTGGCAAGTGCGTTTTGAGATGTTGTTTAATTGATCACGGCTCGTCACCGGCTGCTTTTGAAGGCTGCCCCGGCGAGGGAAAAAAAACAAAACTCTGAAGCTAAAAATACTTTTTTTTTTTTTTTTTTTTCAACGCCGTAAATCTTGAGTTTTTGGCTTTACCTTGCCTGTCCGCCCTCCCGGCTCATGGCTTCCCTCTCATCCTCTTGTGTTCTGTCCGTTGGGTTATTTCGTCCTCCCGCCTCCGTCCTTCCCTCCGTTTTCGTTTGGGGCTCCGCTTTTCTCCATCTTCTTCCCTTTACCCCCTTCCCTCTCATCTCATCCCCTCTCCAATTCAAACGCACCGTCCTCATTTACTCCCGTGGCGAGAACCGAGAACTCCAGGGCAGCAGCAGGTCTCAACATGGGGTCCGGGGGCCCCCAGGCCCGGGTTCCGGGGGGATCCAGGGAAAAGGATTTCTAGTTACTTACTTCACCTTTATTCCATGTACAGGATGTGGGCACCACCGGAGAATGTCCAACAACGAATGTTTTGATCCTAGTTTCACTGATATCTCTAACTATAAAATAGACAGGTGTGGACGTTTGAACTAAATCATATCTAACGATAAAAATCTTCTTAGATTGAGACAAAAAAATCCTTTCAGATTGACGGTCCTTGATAAGAAACAAGGTTGAGAATCACTGCCCTTCAAAGAGAAGCCACTATTTGGCACCGGCGGTAAATGGGATCCGGCGAAGCAGCGCCACCCACCGGCGGCGCTGGGGGCCAGGCTGGGTTTACAGTATCTCCTTACATGGCTCAGACTTGCGGGCTCCACGGAGCCACACGCGGCCGGTCCCAATCCGCCGGGCCCCAAAAATAGCCAACTTTTTCCGACGGACGGACACAGTCGCGATCGATGGTGACAGACGCAACGTCGTTCCTAGACATCCGAATCTGCAGCGCAGGCTAGACGGAGAGTTTGTACCCAGATTATACCCATGTCAGCATCCGCTTTAATGGCGGGGTCGTCTAAGAAGGTGTGTGTGTTTGTGTGTGTGTGTGTGTGTGTGTGTGTGTGTGTGTGTGTGTGTGTGTGTGTGAGTGTGTCGGGGGCTGGGGTGGGGGTGGGGGGGGGGGGATCAGCTTAACTGTCCTGCCTCTTATCTACTCAAACTAACCTACATTAAATTAAACGAGTGCTGGAGCAGCTCCTTATATTTTTGAAAACCCTGGGAGGGATTAGACAGGGGTAATTAATAGGAGTGGTTAAGATTACGGCCGTGGGCGCCCATGACCCCGCGAGGTCGGAGGCGGTCTGCGCTCGGGGATGGGCCTTACCCCCCATTGGGGCGCGTCTCGCCATTAAAGTAACTTGAAAAAAAAAAAAAAGAAGAAGAAGAAAAGTTTTTCCCCCCGCTAGTACTGACCGATTCAGTTGTCTTCTTCCACTCTGGTAATACCCGGATTCACAGTCCAGTCTCGTTGCACATGTGACCCGGTGCCCCGATAATGTAAAAAAGTTTTGCAGCCAGCTTCTTGGATTCAGAAGGGACGATTGAGGACGCCGGTGCACTTTTATATGAAACATGCATAGGCTTATGCGTCTGCCACGTGGAACAGATGTCTAGTTTCGTCATGCAAATGTTTAATGTGAAAAATTAAAAATAAAAATGACGCAAGCTCTCCGCATACCCGGCGTACACACACACACACACACACACACACCGACAGTGTGCGTATTTCATTTAGGGGAACAAAATCGTAAACACGGGGTGCCAAATGCCAATTACTACTATAATTGCAATATCTCAGGAAGACATGTGCTGAGGATTAGTTCATTCTGTTTGACTCCAGATGCTGCGCACACACACACACGCACACACACATCCAGGGGAGGGAAGGAGAAGAAGAGGGTGGAAAAAAAAAACAGTCAGACAAGCAATGACACTTTGATGTGATCCACTTTCTTGATATGATCGCACGTTTCGTCAGCCGCGTGGCCTCAAAACACCCTTTTCACTTCCAGATCTGCTTTCCACAGCAAGTCAGATCAGGAAAAGAGAAAAGGGCGACGTGCAAGCGCCTCCTCTAGTGGCCGCAACTGGAAATCACTGAAGCGCCTTAAATCTAATTGATGGTGAGTTTAGATGGACGGGAAATCCAGGTGTTACAGCTAAAAACAAGGTAAAAGATATAAATATACATTTTTCTTTTTTTAAATATTGTTCAAATAAATACGCTGCCTCAACTATATCGATCTATGTGTGCGTGTGTGTTTGTTTATTCATTTAATCATTTTATTTATATATTTAATTCATTTATTTTATTTTATTGAGCACATTATATGAAACTGTGCCCTGTAAAAATAACGACTTTAAAAAAATATATATATATATTAATATATATAATACATGAAAACTTAACTTAACATTTGTATTTTTGGCTGCACAAATTATTTTCTCTAAGTTTTGCAATATATATATTTTTTTATTTCAATTCTTATTATTATTATTCGACTCATTTTATATGAACGACTCCACTCAATATTTACCAACTCATTTAAATTTTATTTTTGAATTTGGGTAAGTAAATACTCACAGTGTCGTTGCGGGATGCAGAAGTTTTAACTTCCAACACTATTCGCTGTAGCAGTTGCTGAGGGTTTTTGGTTTTTGGTGCCTCCTGCATTTCCTGCTGCTGTCTGGGAGGTAGGTGGCGTTGCTCTGCCTGTTTTAGGAGAGATCAGATGCAAGCCATTTTAGGAAGCAAAGCCCATCCCCTGCTCATCTGTCTCCATCCTTAATTACATAATGGGATGAATTAATTGCCTCAATTAATCCAGGTGACCATCTGTTGCCCGATCCCAGACTAGACTGTGTCCTGGTAGAGCAAAGTGGTAGAAGGTAGGTGCTGCTTTATTTATTATTATTATTATTATTATTATTATTATTATTATTATTATTATTATTATTATTATTATTATTATTATTATTAATAATAATAATAATAATTATTATAATAATAATAATAATAATAATAATAATAATAATAATAATATTATTATTATTATTATCATCATCTACAGTCTATGAGATAGGAGACAGTGTTTGTGTGAGTTAGACTGTATCCTACACTGTGTCCTAACTCCTAGCTCCTAGAATCTGGAATGTCTTCTCGAGTGACTCCTAGCTCCTAGAGCCTCTCCTAGAGCCTCTCCTAGCTCCTATATTCTCCTCAAGAGTGACTCCTAGCTCCTTGAATGTCTCCTTTAATCTCTCCTAGCTTCTTTACTGTCTCCTAGAGTGTCTCCTAGCCCCTTGACTGTGTCCTAGCTCCGAGGCCATAAAAAAAAAAAAAAAGTCTCCTCGATTGAATCCCTTTGACTGTCTTCCAGAGTGTGTCCTGGCTCCCAGATTGTCTCCTAGCTGTCTCCGGGACTCACACACACACACACACACACACACACACGCTCGCGACTGGCCGT